>NC_092060.1:15795833-16156666 GCF_039877785.1 Chaetodon trifascialis
ATCGTATTAGGCACAGTATGGTGCAGGATAACATCTGATGTTTGTCAATGTCAGTTTTACCCAGATGGCAGCGCTGTGGATCTCCTGAGCCCCAACAGACACACTCTAAAACTTGTGGGACACCCTGTCCTTGGAAGGTGAGCCCAAATGATGACCATTAATATATCAAAACACATACAACAGACAGCAAGCACATCTGGAAATGGATCCTCAATGCAACACCAAATGATTAGTCTTTATCTTTTCTCTCAGCCTTGTCAGGGGTTTATGTGAGGTGTGTGTGTGTTCAGCAGAAGAAGCCTACACTCTGTATGAAACATGCAGGGGGACGCTGAAGGATAATGCAGGCTCCATTTCCAGCAGGTAGATCAAATAAACTCTGGCCGTGTAATCCATTAGCTTAATTACTCTGAATGGATTAATTACAGTGGTTGATCACAATGGAGCTAAGTGTCTTACTGTCGCATGAGTGAGCGGATTGTCACTTAGCAGATTTATCCCGTCTGAATGTTGTACGTGCGGTGTCATTCAAGTTGCCCTTTCCCGCACTTTATAAATGAATGTTGTTATTGTCTCTCCGTCTCTGTGGCATGTGCTTCCCACAGATGCAGTTCCCTGTTCTCAGTGGCCATTGAATGGAAACTTAACCCGGAGGAGGTGGAGTCAGAGGTCTGCCGCAGCAGACTGCAGCTGTTCAGCCTGGCAGGAGGAGCCAGCAGGACTGACCTCAGAGGGTCAGTCATAAGCTCGTATACAGCGTGCGATCTATTACATGGGCCAGAGGAAGTAGAAATGATATCTTAATGTTCAGCTGGGCGTTAAAACACTGTTCAGCCACATTACCTAATATCTGGATTGGTAACAGTATCGTTTAATCAGCTCTCAGCATGCATGGCAATCATTCAGGATTTGTGAAAATAGTATCTGAGTATTAATTTCAGACTAGAATCCATTTATTTATAACTTATTGACATTTACATACATCTGCAGACTTGAAGTGTACTTCAAATATTTTTTAATTGGCAGTGGCATTTTTAAACTTTGATTATTGCAATGGTTAAGTATGTTGATTTCTTGGACTACACCAGCAAAAAACAGTAAACTGGTAATACTCTCCAGAGTCAGCCCACTGGTGAAGATTGTGGACCAAACCCAATGTGAACCCACAAGCGACAAGCTCCTCCATTGCCTCCTAAATGAGGCCTTAACAGGAAACAGCCGGACAGTCCTCATCTACTGCATCCACCCTCAAGGTGAGAGCTCCACTCACACCAGCTGAACCAGAATCCTTTGAGCACAGCGATGACCCTCTTTATCCAACAGGTCTTCTTGATGATGAGACCCCCTCCGCCTTAGCTTTGGCCCAGAGAGCGAGAGGTTTGGTAACGAAGGCGACCCCTGATCGCTGGTGTCCAAGGGTGACCGAACAAGAGATCAGAGACAACATCATGGATCTAAGAACCAAGATGATGTCACAGGAGGACAATGATGTTCATAACACCTACAGGCTGGCAGAGCTGACCCAAAACCTGCAGGTACTTCATTAGATGAGCCTTGTACTAAATAGTGCTTTCTCACCATCTTGTGTTGCAGCTGAAATAGATTCTGTGATGTCTCCTCCAGATTGTGAAAAATCAGTCTTGGGAGAAGAGGAGGGAAGAGTCAAAGAAGCTGACGAGAAAAACAAAGGTTTCCACCTAAATTGTTGCCTTTTCCCCAGATTTTAAGCAAAACAATAACACATTAAGTGCATTCCCAACATAATGAGTACCGTGTTTTGCTTTGATTTGGCAGAGCTGTCGGCCCCCAAATTGCAGCAGGCACAGCAGTGATCACAGAGAGACGACAGACACAATGAAAGATTTGCAAGATCAGCTGAAACAAGAAATGGAAGAACATATCAGAGGTAAAGTGAGAAATTTGTCAGGTTTTCTAAGGGGGGATGTCACTGATATTGTGTCTTTCTCATATCCATAGAGGGTAAAGGGAATGTAGAGAAAGTCCAGGACAGGGTAGCAAGAATCCAGCAGCTGAGGGAGGCTCTCAGAGAGGAGACGCTGAAGAACGGGGCCGCTGCAGAGAAATCTGACCTCTGTCAACAAGTAACGCACCTCATCTAACTGCTGCCACTTTAAATATAACATGTGCATCTGATTGGATAATGTGTTTACACGGCTTCGTGAAAACCTTATTAGATATATAAAGAAGATTTATGTGTGTGAGAATGGGCAAGTCACACTGAGGCATTTACTTTGCCAATGTAATGCTCAGCCTCAGTTGGAATACAGCAAAGCACAAGAACAGAGGAGGCAACTTAAGGAGGACCATGGGAGATTAATTCAGGAGGAGGTGGAAAAGATGGAGAGAGACTTGGCATCAGAGCTGGTGAGATAATGAGATACACTGTTGTTAAACATTATTCAGTTTGTGATCTATCTCAGCAGAGGATGCTGAGTCAGTTTGAATTAATGCAAGGCTGGATTTATGGTGGGCTGTGGAAACCACTGCATTTGCAACTTAATTCTGTTATTTCCTCGCTTTTTTTTTTTTTTTTTTTCTCCACGCTTTCATCCATTCCTCCTGCTAGACGGAAGGCCCCCAGAGAGAGCTGCTGGTGCTGACCAGAGAGAGGCAGGTCCTGGTGCTGCAGATAGAGGCCCTGCGTGCTGAGGCCCAGCAGGCTGAGAGAGACCTGCAGAATCAATATCGCAAACACCAAACAGAGCTGCATTGTCTAAGAGAGGAGAGCCTGCAGGTGAAGGTTTGCCGGCTCCGTGGGAGAACGCTGATTTGAAAGATTATATGTCACTTTTTAATGTCATCCGTTTATTACTGCTTTTATGAGTCTCTTTTATCAATAGGCTTTTAAGTCATTCAGTCTACATGCAGGAAGGAAATGTGTTTGCATGAGACACCTGCGCTTTTTCAAACACCTGGGCCAGAATGTGCAGTATAATAAATATCATTTTGGTGTCAAGTGCAACGGAATGATGTATTGATCTATTATTAGAATTAAGTGCCATGCATAACCCTTCTTAAGAATCCACCTCAGCTCTCAAATCATTTAAGAGAGCTGCACCAGTCTTGCTGATTTTGCTGATTAGCAACGCCTGCCTCTGACCTGCCTTTCCTCTTGGACTGCTCTCCAGGTGTTCAGGGTGTTTCGTCAGGTAAGTGAGGAGCAGAGGAGGATGTCAGAGGGCAGGTACAGAAGTTTGCTGCTGGAGGCTGTTCAGGATGCCGTCTACCTGTCTGCCCAGAATCAGCAGCTGCAAGCTGACAACAAGCAGCTCCGTAAAGGTCAGTGTTTACTGCCTAACCTCTACCAGATGATGGAACTCACCCCAACATCTGAAGATAAATGTTACAGGGATGGCAGCAAAGGATTCTTCCTCCAACCATCATTTCAACATTCTTCTTTTTCTTTCTACAGCACTGGGAGAGTTAAAGGATGCTCTAGCCGTGCGAGGTGATCTGAAGGCTGAACAACAATAAATACATGACGAAAAGATGTACATAAATCAATGTGCTGAATGTAACTCAAGAGAAATAAAACAGTATTAGACAATTTATTGGTTTTCAGTAACACACTCGATAACACTTTGATATTATTTCTGACTGTTCTTGGCTGAGAATGCAATACAAAACAAAATCACCAAGATGACAATAGCAGCACTCTTCAGAAATGTTTTACTGAAGATATAACAATCCGAACCTGCATTATTATTTGAATTTACTTGCCACAGTGTAACACGATAATAAATCAAACTCTAAAATGTGTGAATTGTCAAATTAGGCAACTGCTGAAATGACTATGTGGTAAAAAAATCAAATACAAGTGTTGGATTCTGGATGTCAGAAGGCAGATAGACAAAAAGGCAGAAAACTATTTACAACTGAAACTCAAGAATTGCAATACCTAAGTTTACACTGCAGTGAGATCTTTTTGGGTTCAACAGGCTATGTGGTTAACTCCGTGGAGACTTTACTATGTGTAATAAAGGTAAGCTGCCAGTCCAATCATAGAAACGGGAAGGAGGAAAAAAGGTGTGAGCTGCAGCCCTAAGATGGCCCAGGACAACAGAGCATTAACCAGCATGGCGCAGGAAATGACAAACAGTCTGGTGATCCCGCTGCCATGCTTGAGCACCACAGACATCAGGAGTCCGTTAGCTGCCTGCCCTCCGATAATGGCCCAAACCACCCCTGAGTATCCCTCCAGAAAGCTCTTTTTGCTTCCTGCAAAGGAGAAGGAGGAGAGCCCATTGATGGCCACACCAAACACATAGAGGTAGAGATTCTGCAAGCTCAGGGGCAGCCTCTGGCTCTTCAGCACCCTCTCTGTGTAAACTGCTGCCAGGCCTGAAACAAAGCAGTACACCAGCACAAGGAAAAGCCCCCAAGCTGTGATGTGAAGCCTGGGACCTTCCTCAGCTTCAGGCCTCTCGGGGTCTCCTAGCTCCAGGGTGGTGTAAGTGTGGCATACCCCTGCACACATGAGGAGCCCCAGAGCCAACCACTGAGCACGCCGGAGCCTCTTGCCCAGGCAGAGGGAGTACAGCAGGGCAGTGGAGGCAATTTTCAGGTTAGACAGGACTTGGTATGAGCTTGGGTCCATGTAGGCCTGCATGAGCACCACCAGGTTGTTGTTGAGGGCGTAGAGTATGGCAGGCACTGCATAGGGGGCCACAAGGACTACAGACGGAGGAGAATTTAAGGCAGAGGTACCCCCAGTTAGAATGAGAGTTGCTAGAGAAATCAGGAGTTTGGTTAACTCAATCATGACAACACATGATGAGGGGCTGAAAGGGACTTCACCATCTACCTTGGTGAGAGTGATGAGTGGCGCATGAGAGCCATAGATGAGGACCATCAGCCCAAAGAGGACACTCCACTGAATCCTTTTCATCCGCTGTCTCCTGATCCGAGCCAGGGAACTGGACCCCACATTCTGGATCACAATCATCCTCAATCATGCAAAATAAACATTTTCTAACAGATCCGAACACTAACTGAAGTGCAAGAACCCTTCACATTTTGTTTTTTAAACAGCTTTAAATCTCGACAATTTAAATATCAATTATAAAATACTTTGATGCACTATTCTCTCTATCACTCTGTATATTGATATAAGCTGAACAATAAATGTGTAAGAAACATTTGCTGCCTGTTTTAAACATGAATGATTCAAACTCAAAAAGGCTTCAGTGACTGCTCCAGGCAGTAAGCCTCAGCCACGCTACGAAATCTGATGGACCACACGTTAAAACCTTGAGGACAAAAAGGTTCACATCTTGAAACGTTAAACAGATACACATGGAAATGAAACAGCAGCATTCAACTGAACGTGAAACAGAAACGTAAATAAAAAAGTCTTTTACTATGAATCCCAAGAATTCACGCTATATCATCATATCCACAGTCCAGTCTACACTGAAGGCTGATCCTCATGAGCCACTAACAAGCCAACAGCTGCATTTGTTCTTCTTGTGCCCGTTATGTCACCAGCCCAGCAGTCAGCCAAAATTACTTTGGTCCTTTTCTGAAGTTGTTCATGTACTCTTTCACGGTCCTTTCAACGTTGGGCACCTGATAGTTCTGTGCTGCATATATGCCAGTGACTGTTCCCAGCAGCAATCCCAGGATGGCAGAGGAGCGTAGCTTGGCCACCACATAGCCGGCCAGAAAGCCCTTCAGAAATGGAGATCCAAGCACTGAGCCTCCCTACAAGAGCAATAAGTAATAACTGCAGGATTTTCAGCAAGATCCCAGCACAGAAAAACCACACACAGGTGGGAAAATAAAACTGAACTCATTTACAGGGAGATAAGTGGGAGATTTAGCGCAATGAATGTTTTTTTTTTTTTTTGCCATGATGCGTTCAATACCAGCTGGAAGCCACAACAACTCACCTGAGGAATCCCGACAGACACTTCGTTCTCTACTCGCCGCTGGATTTCCTCCAACTGATTTTTGAGCTGCGTCAGATCCCTCAACTGTTTCAGTGGATCCTAGAGGAAAACGCGAAGTGTCACATTTGCATTATGAAAACTGTGCCAATCGCCACGTTTAAGTTCCCGAGGGTGGCTAACGTCGCTGTAACGTAACGGCATAAAGTTACAGTTAACGTACTGACAGAATTTTCCATGAAGCGCGTCTTTAACAAAACAGCTAACAGTTAATTTTCTCGAAGTTTGCTGGTTAGCTTACAGCAACATAACTCAAGGATATATATTAATATTGTTCAAAAGCAATGACCCCGGTAACTTAATTTTAAAGCCACCCGCTGCTGAGAGAAATCGTTTTTATCGCTCTTCTCTAGCAGTTGCTGTCATCTGACGAAACACGTGAGATGAATACATGTAAAGACAGAGCACAGAAACTCACTCACCTTGTCATCCGCCATTTTTGCTTAGTCGGGTGATCAGTGTTCGGCGCATAAGCCTGAGCCATTTTTTAACTTCTGCTCGATTACTTTGGCCTTGGTCCGATAGAAAACGGTGTTTACTCAGGTATTTTTGTTAGTATTTCAGCGCCTATACTTTATATATGTATATCAAGGATAACTTTGAGCAGAATTCCTTAAGAAGATGTATCTTTTTCATATATTTATATAAAATATCACAAAGACAAAAACATTGTTTTCGTAGATCAGATCATTATTTCACTGGTTCATCTCATCTCTGGGTTACAATAAATTTAACTCGCATTTAAATTTTCTTGAGTTGACTATAGCCTTGTAAAGGAATCAATCCATTTGTTTTTAAGCAAAAATGTCCCCTATCCGACTGTTTTTGCATTATTTGCCGTGTTAACACTCTGAAATAAAATGTTTTTCATCCTCCTAATACTAATAGAGATTACAGCAATAACCAGAAAGATGTAGTAGACTAAAAATAAATAATTAAAAACTTAAACTTGTCTATTTTAAATTTAGACATATTTCTATTACTGTACTGCAGGACATGTATTCCACAGACATTCTCCTCTCGGCATTCTGAATTTGTTTTTGTTTTTTTTTTAATTAATTTCATTTATTGGTTGTATTTTTATGTGCTTGGCTTTATGCCACATAAGTAAGGATCCTACTTGTCACATTTGTACCACTTATGCAGTATTTTGGGGGTGGCACTTATCTGCGTGAAGTGCGCCTAACAGTGGACACAATCTGCACTCTGAAGGTCTATGGGGACGCACACGTTACTTTCACGTGTCAAAAACGTCTTTCGTGATTGGCCGGTGTTTGTTTATTCCGGCATTTGATTGGTTGAAGACCATAGCAACAAGCCGCCATGTTTTCTACAAGTCGACGAGAAACGGAGCTACTTTACAGATATTTATTCATCGCAAATCCTTGATTTAATATGGAGAATGGACAAATTTCAGCATTAATGATCGTCGACACAATGCCTGACTTATTTGGTGACTTCTAGAGGTTGTTCAGAGCAGATTTTGGAGCATCGGGCCGTCGTAGGTAAGGCTTCAATAAGGAGGCATTTCATTGGATAACTCACTGACTGTGCTGGCAGTATAAACACACGCCATTAAACCTTCTTTTAAAGCATGGAAGGACCAGTGTTTGTAACATGTCAGTGCTATATTAGTCTCCCTAAGAGCCTTATGTATGACATGTTTCCATGATGTTTGGTTTCGTCTAAGACATTTTAGTGCTTTTAGTGCTCGGCGAGAGGCACCAACACAGTCACACCGTCCTACTTCCTGTTTCTTTTATTAGACAAGGCTGACAATCTGTATGTGCTCCCCGTTAGCTGAGATATAGCCACCCCCTGAGCTACAATAAACTGTAGAAATCTGGTGCTTTCAGTAAAGCACAATGCTGCCTTAAAGTGTTTATACAGTGTTTCAACTTTAATGTTGAAACATTGAATAAATAATTTACAAATTAGGGTGTTAACATCACATATACATATACACACACATGTGAGTGCAATATACATTAAATGAATTCGACCTCCGTGAACAACAAACTTACCAAATGGTATTTTTCATGCTGGGTCTAGATCTTTGGAAATCATGGAGAAAGTGGAGATGTTTGAGGTTATGAAAGTGACTGAGGAGGTGGAGAGCTGCTACAACCCAATGGCAGTGACAACCCCCAAAAAGAGGAAAAGTAAAGGTCAAGAAGACAATGTTGAGAAACCCAAGAAGCCTAGGTAACGTATATAACCCAACGCACGTTCACACTCAACATAGCCCTAAGCATGGCTCTGTTTTCAAAAGATTGAAAATTTCTCTCCCACTGGAATCTTTCTGTTTTAGGTCTGCCTACCTGCTGTACTACTTTGATGTGCACCAGATTATGCAACAGGAAATCCCTAATCTGCCACAGTCGGAGATCAACAAGCGCATCAGTGAGAGCTGGAAAAGGCTCAGCGTTGCTGAGAAGGCCTACTACCTGGAGAAGGCCAAGTCTGAGAAGGAGGGTGTAGACTCTGTAAGATACATCCTCAAGTTTTTCCCCATAATCAAACCAGTGCACCTGTACAGAAGCAAAGAATGGCCATGCTCGCAATTATTTTTTAATGTTGTTATCTCAAGATCACGAGTATTTCATTATCTTGAGAACAAAGCTTGTTTTCTTGTGATCATAGGTTAATTGGCCCTATCTTGAGAAAACAAATACCCGATTTCTCTTGGTAATGACATGATTTATCACAAGAAAACAACTTTGTTTGATTCATAAAAGTGACACTCACACCTACTATCACAAGACAAGAAGCTTTGTCTCCATGGTCAGAAGACCTGAATAGCTGGACTGCTCATGTGCACAGAGTAAAATGATGTTTATTAGTTTCCAGGAGAATCTAAATCGTTATTCAGGGCTCACACATGCTCAAAAAGTATAAAAGGACTTATAGAAAAGTCTGTGATAAGATGAATGAAGTCAGAATTTATGTCACTGTTTAATAAACTGTAATAAATGCAGGGATAGTAATGTATATTCTGACAAAACTGTCGCGTCAGTAGAACTTGCAGCAGTAAATTAATGACACGGTCGAGCAGTCAACCCAAGGCAATCTTTTTAAAAGGTTTGCCCATGATGCATTGCTTGATTATAGGTTTAAGCTGTTGAGTATATCAGAGCTCTTCTTTATGATTACACACTGCAGAGCACTCATGTAGTCAGCTCGATTGATTTCACTTGTAATGATTACATCTGGCTCATGTAACCACAGATAAAATCAGAATGAAGTGACCCATTAGCATCAGGTATCTCAGTCGAGATAAAACAGCCCTTTCGTGTTTTATCTCAGACATTTGCTGGTGTCTCGTATCATGTCATGATGATTTTATGGATAGCCATGAGCAATTTTCCCAATTGTGCTTTTCCCTCAGTCGTCCCTCAGCCCCTCCAAAGACCTGCCAGGCTTCCGCAAAATCCTCCCCAGAGCCAGTTACTTTCTCTTGTCTAAAGGCTGCACCACGAACCACCAGCCGGGAGGCTCTCAGTCAGAGGTGAGTGTGGAGTCTCTGGACCCTCCAGTGGAGGAAGGCCTGCCGTCTGTCCCTCTCACCCAAGAGCCCCAATTCACACCTCTTGGGTTGGCCGGTGAGGTGGAGCTTTACGAGCAGCCCGTCATTGTTGATGACATAGCAGAGGAAACGGCAGTGATGTCTCATCCCACATACCCCCAAGGAGTCCCATCCTCCTCGTCCTCCTCAGTCTCATCCAAAGCCCTGGCCTGCACGGACGTCCATGTGTCACAGGGCTCTGCCAACCTTATGGCCAGTGGGGTCACGCTGAAAGGAAACGAGACAAGAGCTGCTGGTGGTGGTTATGTTGGGCCGGTGCAGCAACTACAGGGGGAAGCTACGCAGGTGGTTGCCATCATACCCACCCAGGTGAGACTTCTGCCAGCACATTATTTTAATCACAAAAAAGTGTTTTGACTAATGCAGAGAAGTGATCTGTCCCTCACTTCAGAATCTCCTGGAGCCCAAGTCTTTGGCAGGTGTCAGCTCTGTGGGCCCAGTGATGATGGTCTCTGTAGGAGCCAGCGTCGAACAAAGTGCCAAACCTTCATACAAGATGGTAAGCAGTCACATTACTTTTCCAGCTTAGAAATGTCAACATTGAAATGAGCAAGCATCGAGTCCCCACAAAGAAAAAGACAATCAGGAATATCATTGTTTAGATTTAAGAAATGTCATGGTTGTGGGTGGTAATGGCAGCTGATAGAAACTCATGTTTTTCTCTTTCTATCAGTCTGTGAAGACATACACCAGGAGAGGTCGAGGGAGGTGTCTAAATCCTGGATGTTCATTTGTTTATGTCACCCGCCACAAGCCACCAAAGTGCCCTGAGTGTGGGAGCCACTTAGGCGGAAAATGGATACCTGCTGTAAGTGTCAAGCAATATCAACAATGTTCAATCTTATGTCAGCATCCAGGCATGATACAATGATTCAGCCTTCAGGTTTGACCTGCAGTTCAAGTCAATTAACTGTGCCTGCATTAGGACAAGAAAACGCAAGAGAAAGAAGCTGCATCCAAGCCGCACAAAGCTGAAACCAAGCCTAAAGACAGCAGCCAGGCCACACCTCCCGCCACTCAGGAGGGAAATGCTGATGTCATTAAAACAAGCGCCACTGGGAGCAAAAAAGACGGGCAAGTTCAACGGTCCTCCAGGAAGCAGCCTGCAGTTCCAGCTGGGAAGCCACCAGAGGGCAGCAGCACCAAGGACGAGGAACAGACAAAGTGAGTGTCCATGAATTTTTACTGCCACAAGACTGATGTAGAGTCGGCCCTGTTTGAATGTTAAGCATGCTCTGTTGGCTCCATGGACCCCAAAAGCATGTTGACCATGTGGACTGTGATGGCTGAAGTGAAAACAGTGCTTTACATCCTTTACAGATTGGGGCTTTAATACTGAGCTGTAGACAAGCGTGGATGTAAACCTACTGTTAACCTGAAAATAACGATGGAACATGAATACACTGACACTGACCTGTGTGTGTTCATATAACAGCTGTTTATGCATCTCATTTCACATACGTTCCCTCTGTCATTAAGTAGACAGATGAAAGACGGTCTTAAGGGTGCAGCAGTGCAAGGTCAAGACAGAGGCAGTGCCACTGTTCAGAAGAGGCCTGTGAGACCCATCCTTCCTGCCTACTACTCCACAGGTGGGATACAACATACAGCACACAAGTGTCAAAATAAGCTGTCACCATGTGGATTTACATACAATGGCTTATGTTTGTGTTTCTAGGCCGCACTGTGTTCCAGATCGTAACTGTCCCACCTGACAAAGGAAAAGTTCAGAGTGCAAACAACAATAAATCATCCACTGGTACTGTGCATCATTTGATGTGATTTCTACTTACACTTTATGAATCTTTTCAGTCTGCAGTTGTGTTGTGTGTTTGTTCAGTGCTCAGTATTGACAAACACAGACTACCTTTATCGCACAGAGAGGAGGTGACATGTTTATGTAAGTGACTCCCTGAGGTTTCTGCTCTCTGCTGATGTGGTTGTTTTTCAAACCACAGTGTCACGAGAGAGTTTCTCAGGTCTCAAACCCAGCACTTTAAAGCAGCTCGGCCAGACGGTCCCGACAACCGCAGCCAAGCAGGTTCACACGCATGCATGCACACACACACACACACACACACACACACACACACACACACACACACACACACACACACACACACACACACACACGCACACACACACAGATACTGACACAAATAAATAGAAACAGTAAAGATGCAGATTGGTTCCATGATGCTCACTTTGTGCGTATCATTCCACAGGATTCTTCTGTCCCAGCAGATGGAAGCCAGCCTGTGTCCTCTTTGGCTGACAGGAGGATGAATGTCCTGTCGTTCGTGCCTTTCAAACAACAATACACTGTTTCCAGCTTTGTCAGTATACCACTATTCCCTGTGCACTTTGCCCTGCCTTGTTTTCTTTTCTTATTAAATTACACTCAATGTTCCTTTTCGAATGTAAAATTGTTTCCCAGTACTTTTGTTTCTTGATTTGTGGGTAACTCTTGCTCTCCTTCATTCTTTTAGGATTTGGGACTGTCTACAGCACGAGGACGGGGTCGGTGTAAGAACCCGTCCTGTGACTACATGTATAAGAACAGACACAAACCTGCAGTGTGCCCTAAATGTGGCTGTGAATTGACCCAGAAGAATGCCAAGGGAGCAAAGGTGAAACAGGGCTCTACACTAACTTTTCCACTGGTAGCACTGGTGTGACCAACTGGTAGCACTGGTGTGACCAACTTTCTCAGTTCTCGGGGGGGGGGGGGGGGGTACAGCATGATGACCGTGCATGCTGATGAACAATTGGCATACCCTTGTTTCATATGTAGGAAAGATTGACAGTGACTCGAGTTATGCTATTTGCAAAATATTTTAATGTTTATCTGCAACAAGCAGAGGCTGACAAACTAGGTCATCTCTTTTATATAATTTTAAAATAAAAACAAAGTATAACAACCGGCATGCATGCGTTTACATGTACTCTGTTGTTCACTTTTCATAAATTAACTTAACAGCAGCATAACTTTAACATTGTATCGCTATGTTATAGGCAGTGTTAAACTTAATGACCATTTCGTTCTCTTCTGTTGAGCGATTACTCTCATCCATCCGCTGAAAAAAAGTCGGGAGGGGCTCAGTGTTTCGGGTGATGCGTTGGTCCCGACAGGTTTTGTGGTTTATGCTGTCGTTGTGTAACTTCACAGTTTCCAGCTTAAATTGTGTCGACCCCGTAACAAATTTAGTGTTGCCTGCAACAGACGGGCCACACTGTCGACACCAGACACACAACATAGTTCCCCCTTCGTACCGCAACCACGGATACTGTATCAACCATTGTGGTTGAAAGCAGTACTTTTTTTTTTTTTTACCTGCTGCTCAGCCGGTCTCTCCCTGTCCTCCTCATCAACAGTAGGCCTACTGTCTGATTCGGCACCTTTTGCTGGTTCTACCTCACCACCAGTCTCCTCCTCTCTCTCCTTATTTAGTTTTTGGAAAAAATCAGCAATAGACCGCTTCATTTTTGAGAATAGCGTAACGCTAGTCTTGGTGTCTTGAAGTTCTGTGTGCTGCGCGTGTATGCGACGGCTTATGTGCACGCGACGGCGCTGTCTCAACAGGAGAGAGTGCAGGTGGAGGCGGCTGACTAAGCCAGTGAAAAAAAGGACGACTTTCAACCACAATGTCTAACACGGAGCAATAAAACTAATGCGCTCGCACGAACGCGACCAGATGAAATTCTTACTCGCAAACTCTGAAAAAAAGGTTGCATATGTGACCATTTTGGTCGCAGTCTCGAGCCCTGTGAAAGCTGACTTCGTCCAGATTGTTCTCAAGTAAAGATACTGTAGGATTAGTTTCCAGCTGTACCTCTCACCCCTTGACTCCCTTTATGAGTCTAAGCAATGTCTTGGATCTGTGAGCTTCCTAGCATTCATAAATCTTGATTCAAGACTGATGACAACAGACCTTTGATGTCAAGTCATTCATCTTCACAGATTTCCCTCCAAGGCTTTCAAGCAAGCAGAACTGGTGGAAATCTTTTTTACAAAGTGCATTGTGGGAATTGATTTAACTTGAAGAAACAAGCCTGTATCCCCAAATCATTCTTCTCATCTTTACTTTTTGTTGTACCGACGAATCACTTTCTTGATTATTGGAAACTCTTTTGCTCTTATCACTCCTGTTCCTTTCCTTCCTCAGGCTGTGACTCTACTCGATCCTTACAAACCCCTGAGTCCCGCTCAGAAGGACACCCAACGACAAAATACTCTGCAGCTATTACAGCGTTCCCTGCAGATTCCTGAGAGCGAGACTGAGCTGCAGGAAACGCTGACCCTCATCCAGGAGCTCAACTGTCTGCAGATCGTCTTGGTCCAGCCAGACGACCAGGAGCACAAGGGCAGCGTAGAGACGGAGACACTGGTTGAGTCCGGCTGGCCTCAGTTCTATGAATCAGCAGCGACTCACTGTGGCCTGTGTAACTATCCACTCTTCAAAGGAGGTCAGGGGTGAGAAGATGGGTAGTGGGATCGAGCGGAGGTGGTCTGGCATTGGTTGTTTATTGATGATTTGGCTCCCCTGCTTCTCCTCATTATTTCTGTATTCTAAGTATCCTCCTTCTGGTTTTACCGCCATGTTGTGCTGATGTCCCGTTCCCTAATGTGTGCTCTTATGTGTGCGCTAGTACTGTCTCAGGACAAGAGGACTGCTGGCTGCTTACTGAGACACTCATCCAGACGGCCACTCTCCAGCTCAAGGTGTGTCTCAACGTCCAGTGTCTGGCTCTGCACAGCTTCACTGACCTGCATCCAGGTAAAGAGCACCGCCGGCAACAGCATGTACATTGTTCAGCTGCTTTTTCTTGCAGTATTCGTTCATCACTCATTTTCCTCTTCTTCCCCCTCGAGGTTCGTTTATCAGGAACACATTTTCAAAATGTTTTACATGTTTTGTGAGAATGCAGATGAATAATAGTTTATCCTGGTGTTTTAGCTGCTTAATATGGCAAACAGACACGGTGTGATGGCACAGTTCGATATCATTAATAGCATCATTTATCCTTGGTGTTTTAACAGAGACTTTCTGTTGCTTAGCATAATAAACTGTCAGTAGTTACAAACCTCAGCTTTTAACACTGTTTTGTTTTACTTGTGTGCAGAAGACCACAGTTGGACAATACTGTGCTCTTGTATTCAACAGCAATGCTCTTGTGCTTGCATGTCCTAGAAAAATATTTTTTAAGCTGTGGTATGGCCTGTAGCCAACTTCCACTGTGAATTACAATATGATTCTTTAATTTTTTTACAGGTTTGTTCAACATCGGGAACAGACTGCTGGTTAGCATCGACCTGTTCCTGAAGGTCAGGGCCAATATCAAACTGGGCCAACCCCCTTCTCAGGCAGCCAGGACTATATTAGACCACATCCCCAGTCACCCCGGTAAACAACTCCACATACACGCATTCTGCAACTGTGTTGAATGTATTTTAGTCTAATCTTGTATCTTCTCTCTTTTTCATTGTGTCTTCCTCTTTTGCATCAGTCCACACTCTGAATCCAGAGGAGTTATCACAAATTCAGGAGCTCCTCCTGAGTGGCTACTGGGCCTTTGAGTGTCTGACAGTGCGTGATTACAACGATATGATCTGCGGCATTTGTGGTGTTGCTCCCAAGCTGGAGATTGCACAGCGGTACTCACACAACGTACTGGAGCTGAAGAACGTGGAGGTGACAGATGACAAAATAGAGTCCTGATAGCATGCTTAGAGCTGTTTTTTCCACATGTGAAACCTCGAGACAATAAGCTTGAGAAGATGCTAGGCGTGTGTGTAGTGACCTCTTCACATGCTTACACACATTTGGTTTCTTTCCACAGTTTACTTGGCCTGAGTTTTCAGTCTCCGATGAGGTTCATGTGGATGATTTCTGGCTGACCATGGAAAGCGAGGCCATTGAGCAAGCCACTTTCCCCACTGACATCCCCATCACACGGGTGGACGCGTCCATCATCGCGCCCTTCATCCCCCCACTGATGAGGAGTCCCACAGTTATCAACACAGAGAAGGACAAGGTCCTGTTGCACACACCGCCACCCTCAGGTACTCGTTTCTGCAGCTGAATTGAATCTTTTATAGCTGTAATCTTGTCCCTGGAGGCTAAGAACTATTTTAAGCTTGTTTTGGTTTCAGTGGCGTCTGATCTATGTTAAAACATTTTTAAGAGCTCGATTTTCATTGCCTATTTTAGGAGATCCATCGGTTTTAGTGCGACTCATTCATGATGGCCAGCTGAGACTCGACAAGATTGAAGATCACAGTGAGAACGAGCTGAGAGCAATACTGGACCGCTGCGGGGCAAGCATCACCCCAGATGCCACAAAGGTGTGTGTGTGTGTGAGTGTGAGAAACGGAGAGATGAAAAAATGAGGCTTTGTGCTTACAGTGCTCACATGTTGTTAATGACCGTAAGTAAACAAGTTGACTGTAAAATGATAGCTGGGATACAAGTGTAACCGTTTGAGTAAAAACACTAATCATGTGATGAGTTCTTGGTGTAAAGAACAGGAAATCCCCTCCCCTCCCCACACCCTGGGATGAGACTTTAATGTCTTGCTCAAGGGTATTTCAGCATTCAGCATCGAGCTCCTTAAGTTTAGTTGAAAGACAGTTTCCTTATTCATTCATTCATCCATCACTAAATGTTATCTCTGCTCTCTGTGATGTGCTCATATCTGTGTGGGAGTTTGTTTAGATGATTGCCTCCTTTCTGTCTCCCTCTGCGTTAGAATGAGCTGCTGGCCTCCCTGATCTCCTTGTACACACTTGTTCATAGTGGCCCCTCCACGGCCCCACAGCCCCCTGCACACCTCACTGCTGGCAAGCTGTCCAAGGTCTGCCCCCACAAGGTAAAAACAGCAGCGCTGTCATTTCAAAAGGGTAAATTCAGAGACAGTTTTAAAGCTCCAAAAGCAAAAAACCAATTGAAAAAATTGTCTGTGTTGGCTAAACAGAAAAAATCTTAAACTCAAATGTCCCCTGTGTGTTTGTCAAGGCGTCTCACTGGTTCATTTCTCTCCTATAACTGTGTCCAGGTGGTGTGCGGCTCGAAGTACTTAGTGAAAGGAGAGACGGCTCGAGACCACGTAGACCTGCTTCTGTCCTCTCGTTACTGGCCCCCAGTCTATGTTAGTGACTGTGCTCGTCAGGTGGCGCTCTGTGCTGACATGCAGTACCCAGAACTGGCAACCCAGATGTGGGGCAGGAACCAAGGCTGCTTCTCTGACCCTTTCGAAAAGCCAGAGGTGAGCGATTGAAATAAAATTCAATTGTCTATTAAGGAACTCCACTGAAAATTCAAAAGAATAAGAGGCTCAATCAGTATTTTTAAATGAGTTAAGAGTGACTTCAAAGTGTAGCCCCGTTTTCTCTGTATTTACAAACTTCATTGATGTTTCAAAAAAGGTAAAAACTTTAGCGATCATTGTCGTTGGGGAAAAAAAAGCAGTTTCCAATCATGTTTTCTGATTTTTTGTTCTTTAGTTTGTGTCGTGTGCAGAGCTACAAGACCAGCCGTACAGCGCTGACCTGTCGTTGGTAGCAGAGAACCAGCAGGTCCATCCCATCACCAAGTCCTCTTGTTGCTGGCTGGTTCATCCTCCTGGAGCAGTCCAGGCACCTCCTGCTCTTCCTTCAGAGCACCACTCAATGGTCCTCTGCAGAGATCTGGAGCCCTACGTCAGCCTGATGGCTGAGCTGGAGAAAGAGAAAGAGGAGGGTGATGATGAAGGCACAGAACAGAAAGAACGGACTGACAAAGCTGAGAATGACTCCACGGAGAAATCAGAGGACTGTCCCTCGGTAAGCCGTGTGCGGCGGCAAGCTGTGGTTTTTAACAACACAGCTTATTACTACCTTTACAACCGCCTGGTAGATTTCCTCACCAGCAAGGACATCGTGAGCCAGCAGATCAACCAAGTGGTGAAGGCCTGCCAGCCCGGGGAGGTAGTGATCAGAGATGCCCTGTACCGTCTGGGGGTGGCACAGATCAACACCGAGAAAGAGGAGGATGAAGGAAGTGGGATGGAGGCACAGACACAAGAGGGAGGGATGGAGACGTTTGAGGTTGTGCTTCCTGAATAGAAATGTTCGGGGTGGACAGTCAGAGCAGGGATGGACTGAATGTGAAGGATGGATGCATGCAGAGACAGGAGTGCAGATAATGTGAGAGGTGAGAGGATTGTGAGGAGATGCTGAAAGGATCCAAGGGTTAAGAAGCAATATGGTGCTCACCGTAAGAATAAGCAGGAGAGTCAGTGTTGGAGAGTACTTTACTCTAAATCTGGAGGACGAGCACATCTGATCAGCTCAGTACTGTTGTCGGGTTGAACTGATGTGAAGAAAGAGGCTGAATGTAGGAAAAGTGAGTTGAATTTTGCAGAAATGGACCTTTAGCAGGAAGAAAAAAATGCAAAGTGGTCACTCGTGTTTACTGCGAAGATGCTAAAAAAAAGAAGTAACATTTACAAGGTCATGTTTTAGCCACCTCTAACTACAGTAACAGTGAGTGTCAGAGTGGCTAAAAGCTGAGGTGATGCAGACTGAATGTCAGAATCAACATTTCAAATGAAAGAAGAATGTAAAATTATTTTGTGTCTTTTACCAACACGGTGCCAAGGGTTACAATAATTCAAAGTGTGACATGTTAAATTTGGTCTCCTGTGACTGAAAGAATGTAAACAGGATTTTAATGAATCAGCTGCTTCAAGCCCAAATGTATATATTTAATCATGAAGGAAATGTTGTATTTATTTCCCTTTTATGTCCACAGACATGTCTGCTTTACATTTCACACGCTTACCTCTCACCTGCCACTTGTTGCCTTTTTGACTGATGTTTGCATTTCAAACGTGACAATAAAATGTGGATTGTGCTGACTCGTAACGTGGTGATGTATCTGTTGTCTCCCTGTCGACCAATCAGCAGTCGGCCTTTGAGCTTAAATATACTGAGTAGGTCTGCCTGCATGAAGTGCATGAGGGAGATTGCTTTTTTTATTCGTCCTGTCACTAATGATTTGCTAGTGATTCAAATACACTAACAAGACTTTCATGAAGCATCGAGTATGGAGGATGGTAATAAAGCATTGAATTAATATTCATTATTTGATAGTTTAATGGGCAATAAAGAGGAATTTTAAAAAGAATTTGCAAATGAATCTAATAAAGATTTCAAATGAAAAAGATTTACGGAAACAATAAAACACGATAAGTGCATCGTTTCAATATACACTGCTGAAACCACAGGATGATCCAACTTGCATGAATTTCATCAGGGCAACTCATAATGTGACTCAGAACTAGAGAAGAATCAGTCAGGAAAGAGGGAGCAATTGTCTGCGGCCATCACATGCAAAACCATTGCATTGTTGGGGTTGTATCGCTTTCGCCTCTCCATTGCACCTTTTGTCACTTTCGTTTGGACTAAAGCAGGTGTGACTGAGGCACAATCACTTGTGCTTCCTAAATGGACAGATTGATATCCCTGAAGTTTAACTGACTTGGTGTTATACTGTGATGATTAAGTGTTCCCTTAATTTTTTTGAGCAGTGTGCTTCATTGAATTCTCAGATTAATGGAATTTATTATAAAATCTATTTGAAAGGATAAGTGGATTCACAAATTACATTAAGAATACATTTGAGGCTGAAAATGGGTTCCTTTTGTTGTAATTATGTCAAGTAAAAACCAGGAATCAAACCTAAAATGCAGAACAAATAAGTCGGAGCTGGTGCAGTTCAATAAATTTATTTAAAATTTTTTAAATTTTAATTTAATTTTTTTTCTCTAGTCAAAATATATTAATACTGCACTGCTTATGTGAAAAGCCTGAAGCAGACAGAGCACCTCTCCGCTCTTTCATGTGCCTACATGGAACAGCTATAAGCAGAGAGAGCAGCAGCAAAGACCCCCCAGGGGAACAGAATAGAACAGGCATCACTGACACCAGAAATGACAATGATAAAATCAGGCATAGCATAAAGGTGGAGGTGGGTTTTAAACGGCTTGCAGAGGAAGCAGCACGGGGAAGTGTGACTGTTTGAGATGTGCCAATAAGGTGCAAACAGAGAATCAGCTGATGTGGGCTGATTTGAGATCAGCTGAGCCATCAGCCAATGATGCTAGAATGCCAACTGAGCTGGACCTCTGTGGCCTGCCTGAATTTGTACGATGCTTCATTAACAAAAAGGCAACCAAACAAAGAGTTACAGGATGGTGAGGCCAAAGCAAGGAGACCATAATGCAAGCACAATCCAGTGAAGAGGGAACTGAGTTCAAATATCCAAAAGAAAGGATGAACTGGCAAAGACTGAGGAGACCACAAAGGCTTAAAAACACTAGGAGGGACGATAAATGAGGCACAGGTGAAAACAAGCGAGGGACAGGTGACACAAATCAATCAATCACAAGGACGGGGAACACAGGAAGTAAAGCAAAAGATGACACATGAGGAAAACTTTCAGCGTTACACAGTTGCAGAGAGTTCAGTTGGGACACATGTTTGTCAAAAGACATCAGGGCAGCCAAGTATATGTAGACAATTAAACTGCTGTGGTAACAAATAAGTATAAAGACTTTAATGAGTTTGCAGCCTTGCTCAAATTCACTATGAAAAAAAAAAACTCTCAAAAATAACCTGCTTAAAAATCTCAATCAACATTTAAAAATATGGATATAACAGATCAGAAGTGGAGGACAGTGGAGAGACACACTCGGTTTAAGAAGACTACTACAAACCTAAAACCAGTGAGAGTCCGCTTCTTCATATCTTCATCAAAGCTATTAAAACAACGAATTACTGTCATTCCTGTCTTAGTCATGTGGCATGAAAAGAAGCTTTAAATGTCGCGTTTAGTGGAATGCCGCAGAGTGAAAAGGTTTTTTTTGCATCTAGTGTCACTAGAGGCAGGGAAATCTTGCAGTAAAGAGAGGTTCTTATAATGTCGTTTATGTAGTTTATGTTGATAACGAACTCATTTTGATAGGAGAAAATGACCTTCATTGTTTCATAACCAGTGATGGAGGAAGTATTCAGACCTTTTACTTCAGTAAAAGTACTGATACTACACTGTAAGAATACTCTTTTACAAGTAATGAAAAGTATGGAAGTATGATTAGGAAAATGGACTTAAAAGATCAAAAGTACTCAATGCAGGAAAATGTCCCCATGGACTGCCACTATGATATCACTGGATTATTATTACTCCTGCTTTAATGCAAAAGCAGGATTTTGCTGTTGGTCTGTAAACAGTCTGAAAATGAGAAATGCCACCACGGTTACCCAGAGCCCAAAGGGACACCTTCACAATGCTGGTTTTGTCCAACTGATAGTAAAACAAAATCCATCAAAATTATTAAAACAGATTGATTAGCAAAATAATTGCTAATTTTCAGTCAATTATTCATTTGAGCTGTACTTGTATGAACTGTTTGGTAGTTTTATTTATTAAAAAAAAACAAAAAACGTCCACCTTATAAGCTCTTTGTCTGCAAAACTAACTACAAAAGTACAAATCTTGATTTGTAAAGTATCTAAAGCTGTCAGATAAATGTAGTGACCTAAAAGAGAACATTTCTCTCTGAACTAGCGCAGAAAGTAGAGCAGAAGTAAAAAGTGGCATTACAGGGAAAGTACCTGTTGCGTTTATAGAGATGAACGTTTGAATCCAGTTCCCTCTACGCTTTTATCTTTTATTTATTTATTTTTTTAATACTTGTTCATTTTGTTTTTTCATTGGACTTCCTGTAAAAACACAGTTTTTAACAACGCTCCTAATTGTCGGTTTTTGCCTCGGGCGAAGTCTTTTGGATTTTGGATTTACCAGAACTGTGTATAAAGGGCTCAGGGGACTCAGGGGTTTCAAAGAGGAGAGCTTTTTATTCAGTAACAAGGCTGTAGTCAATGTTCTTTGCAGAATCATGTTTTGCATGCGAAATTAGCCTTAAATTTGGTGCTGTGCTATACGCTTAGCATCACCGTAGACCAACAATTCAAAGGCGGCACTATTCATAATGAGTTCTTTGTCCTTAAGTTGTTTTTTTTTTGCAGAATTTAGTACATTTTACTGCTGATACATCTTTATATTTAAAGTAAGGAAGAGCTTACTTATAATAAAATTTCAACATGTCACAGGTCTGCTTATCAGTCTACTACTAACACAACTACACAAGATTTTTTTGGACAAAATCAGTTCTGAGTTTTACACAGAGCGATTGAAGGAAGGAGTCGAGCAGGACTCAAGCAGCGTTACTCAAACTCATGTGTTCTTTCTTGATCTTCGTTGAACAAAGATTGTTATTCAAAATGTACGTCAGAAAGTCTGGCACTTCACAAAGTAAAAAAAAAAACAAGTCTGGAAGTGGCTGTAGCTGCTTTGAAAAATAAGAAATGTGATTTTAGCTGAAACCACACCAAGAAAGAGCATTTAGACTTTCTGTAGTCTGGGCTGAATACTTCCCTCCAAAGATTTCAGAGTTGCGCAACGTTGACTGACACTGTGGGAAATGTTCCAGAGGAAACGCAGGTTGGACGTTATCCAATACAAAATAGGAAGTGAGGAGAGAAGAACCGAAAAGCAGCCCAGTGAGGTCCAACAAAGAAAAGCTGAGAAAGTTCTGACATATCTGGCACCGCATCATAATCAGCGGTATCTGTAAACTTCAAGCTTCATTCAGCACCTCGGTATTTTATATGTATTTAATTGGCAGTTTTTACATTGATTTTCTCATGTGTGCAAAAAAAAAACCAACACAACACATATATGAAATACTGATGTACTACTATCTACTCTAGGACGTTTCAGTGAAAATAAAGATACTTCTTGATTTACATCATGACATATGTACATGGTTAGACATCTCAGTCACGTCTAATTCAGATGCAAGCACATTTGAAATGCCTGAAGTCACATGAATTTGCAGTCTGTATCTCTCACTATAGCTTATATGTTATTCTAAAATCATCATACAGTTGGCAGTGTAGGCTGACTGCTACATATAGACATGGGAGAAGCTCACGTCCAAATGCTCAACAGGAAATGAAAAGAGTAAGCTGTGCCACACACACACACACACACACACACACACACACACACACACACACACACACACACACACACACACACACACACACACACACAACCCTTTCACATTGTTAAATATGAACCACTGTCAATCAAGGATCCACATGTTCCCCTGGCTGTACTCCCTACTTCTAAATCACACTGAACACCAGTTAATTAATCAGATTTTAGTGGAATAATCACATGTTGTCACTGACTGACAGCTACTCTTTGTGTGTCACAAGAAACACAGCTATGACCAAAGCACGGAGAGGAGAACAACGTGGCCATTGTTTGCCTCCTCCACAGCTGACAGAGCCTGTTCAAACCAGTGAAAACACTCACACTGTTCCATTAAGGTGATCAGGCAAACTTAACCTAACTTGTCTGGAGTGCTAAAGATGGGTCGGCTGTTGGGTTGCTTCCTCTGAGAAACCATACATGCAATACGATGATGAAAAGGAAGTGAACCTGCTGACAAAAGTGACCGAAATCTCCACAAAGGACAAGACATTCATTCCCACAGAGCAGTGATATACATAAAAAAAAGTTAATAAACATAGTGTACAATATATAACTATGAACAGTCAGAGGAAGGGATGAGCTGATTCTCCTTTGTAACAGATTAAAACTCAGATATTTAACAGTCGGAGTGAAAGATAGTCCTCGAGGGAGTTAACTTTTATGTTAAGGTACAGCTTTGGATGCTTGTGCGATATGTTGACATGTTTCCTCCTTTCATGTCTGCAGTCGGTGTTAGACGTGGCAATTTCTAGTCATGGTCCGCAAAGAAGCAAGTCACATGCTTGCTGCAGCTGGCTGTCTGTCTGGCGAGCAGACGCGACGGGCAAAAAATAGCTGTGAAGGCGACTCTCTGCAACTGTCTGGCGGTTGAGAACGAGCTGTGGCGCTCAGGCTGTGCAAAACAGCTGATCCCACGTTTCCTGATGCTTATTGATAAGCGACTGATTTGCTGATTGGCTGGTGGTTAGGGCTTTCAACAAAACTGGTAGTTGTTGGTCTTCATCAGAGGCTGCTCCTCTTCCTCAGGGTCACAAGACCGGTCACAGGGGCCGTCGCAGCACTTGGGCTCGTCACACTCTTCACCCTCCGTGACCTGCTGCTGCACATTCTGGTAGATTAGCTGTGAAGAGGCATCGTTTGGAGGGTGAGACTCCAGACAAGAAAGTTCAAGTTCAGCTTCATCTGAATATTATGGTGTGATGATGAAAATTTTATATGCAGTGGTGCGAAGTAATTAAGTACATCTACTGGGGTACTGTACTTCAGTACAATTTTAGGCTACTTGTATTTGAGTACTTTCATTTTCTGCTATCTTTTACTGATATTGTACTTTTTACTTCATTACATTTATTTAATAACTTAAATTACTGATTACTTTGAAAATTTATATTTGAACTATTGATCCCCGGGGGTTGATTCACAAGCTACCCAATTTATTTTCACATTAATGCATCAGCAATAATATAATACACATCATTCTGAAATGAGCCATTCTGCATAATAAGCACTTTCACTTTCGGGACTTTAAGTATATTTTATGCAAATACAGAAATGCATGACTTTTACTTGTACCAAACAGAGTATTTCTACACAGTGGTGTTGCTACTTTAACATAAGTACTGAGTATATCTTCCACCTCTGTTTGCATTTAAAACATCATGTCATTGACACAGATTCTCATTTATGTGGCTATATGAGGATGTTTCTTTGTTAGAAATAGTATCACAAATGAGATCCGTTCACAAAAAAATCCAATTCCTTCAACGGGTTTGATAGCACAGCTAAATCTGTCAAGGTTTTTTAAGACATCTTGGTTGGACCGTCACATGCTTCACTCCACGGACGGTTTTGGCAAAGCCAGACTGGAGTCATGAAAGCCTCACCTGCTCCTCCTCAGACTGGTCCACAAGTAGTCTCTCTATCATCTGAGTGATCTTGCTAAATGTTGGACGCTCTGTAGGCTCCAGATTCCAGCACATCTTCATGATCATGTAGCTGAAAGATAAGTGAACCATATTTAGAAAACTGTTTTATTGGATATAGATATTCATATTCGGGGATTTATGTCTTGTGAACTCAGTTTTCACTGCTCAAATTTTGTGATGTAAAACCAAGAAACTGTATAAAAGCAAATTAGATAACTAAAGAGTCTGGTGATGCAGTTTGTTTAGAGAGGCTTGTTCATAAGAGCCCCTGCCCCTCTAGTCTCATTTTTGTGCCGTGAAATAGCAGTTACAAGGCTTCCTCACTTGGAGATCATGTGGCTAACAGGCAGAACTGAGGCCTGACTCACAGCAGAACAACAGATGATTAGGCCCTGACTCAGATTCAGTCCCCACTATTTCCACAGTATAGTTATTCCGGGTAGTGTGACAGCCACACCAAATCAGCACACACAGATGTTCAGCCCCTCTGAGATACTGGGAAAAACAGTCTCTTTATTTCGTTCACTTCGTTGGCTCGTTAAGTTTGGAGCTCAGGCTTGTTGTGCTTTGAGTTTGGCATGAGGAGATCACCCAAAGCGAACAAATTAAAATGAGGAATAATGGAAGCGCTTCATGAGGTTACCTCATGTGTCATTTGTTTCAGATAGATCGGCGGGCAAAGAAAAAAGGGACCTTTGTTCAGTCATGATGAACATTTGGGAAACATGCTGTTTGAACGGCCCAATCCTGAAGCCTACTTAGAATCAGCTATTTTTATAAATCAGTTGTTGCTAAAGCTTGTGTCAATTTAAATGTTAATAGCTGCTACTGCATGTTAGCAGCGGGTCTCACCAGTTAGCAAGAATAACCACAACATTAAAACTGCTGTTTCTCAGAGTGTGAGAAATTGAATGCCCACTTTTGACACAGTTGCAAAAAACCCAGCTTATAGTCACTTGATTCTCCAATAAAACTCAAGTGATAATCAAGTGACACTAAGAGGAATATTAATATTGGCCAGACAAAAAAAATGTTCCAGAAAAAAGTGGGGAAAAAGCAGCTTAGCTAATCTTTTCATGAACCAGACTTTGCAGGGTGGACCTTACATCTCAGGAGGGGCAAAGTCTGGTTGGGACATCTGGTAGCCACGCTTCACCATCTTGTAGAACCTGGAGTCCACAGCCATGCTGGGGTAGGGGCTCTTGCCTAATAGAGAATAGCAAAGTTTTAGCAAGCAAGTCATGAAATGAATGTGAATGTAGAGCACATATGCATGTGTCCTGACCTAAAGAAAAGATCTCCCACAGGAGGATGCCGTAGGACCAGACGTCGCTCTGGACGGTGTAGACACAGTCAAAGATGCTCTCTGGAGCCATCCACTTCACTGGCAGACGTGCCTTCACATGCAATTTAAAAAGCACAAAAAGTGTTGTTTTGCATCCAATCTTTAATGTGGGTAATGCGAAGTAAATGCCAGATCTAATATACACAACACTTTACATTTCCCTTCACTACGTAGTTGGAGTCATTCATGATGTCTCGTGCCAGACCAAAGTCACAAATCTTGGCCACTCTACGGTCAGTCAAGAGGACATTCCTAGCAGCGACGTCTCTGTGAATACACTGCGCGCGCACACACACACACACACACACACACACACACACACACACACACACACACACACACACACACACACAGTTTGCCTCGGGTTGTAGTCTTGCACATACAATATCAAACTTATCCAGTAAGTTAATGTGAAGAATTTAATAGGAAATACCCCTCATGGCTGCCGGACAAATTATTTCACATCCTCAATTCATCATGGTCAAACAAGAGAAATGCTCTTTCACTGCTTTTTTTCTGAGATGATTTTCTTGGTTTCAGAATTCCTCCTTCATCACAGCAATTGCTGCTGTAAATGATCACAATAGTATTTTCTGGCTTAGACGTCTGCACACATACGTCTGCAGTAAAATCACTCACATTTTTGGCAGCCAGAAAGTCGAGGCCCTGAGCCACTTGAAAGGAAAACTTCAGCAAGTCATCGATGTCCAGTGGCCAGTCAACAGTCTCCTCACACACAGAGTCTTGGTAGGAATCAGGCCAATAATGTGAGAAACACAGGTGGCAAAGTGGCTGCTACTTTTCATCTGCACAATGACTGACTTTGTGTGCATTTCAATGGGGTCTGGGTGAGAAGGTTTTTTACCGTGGGATGATTCCATATTTGGCAGCTGGCTGGGTCTCATCTCCAAGTAACTGCTTGAAGACGTACTGGAGATACCACTGTCACTGTTGGATGGAAACAAAACAAGAGAAGAAAGACAGAGTGCAATGTCAGAACAAACAGAAGCTGAGTTTTTTCCATGTATCCTCCACCGTTAGACTGCATGTTTGGTGATGTACCTTCTGATGAACTGTCTCTTATCGCAGATGTTCTTGTAGTCATTAGAGTTCTCCATAATGTCGGGAATGTTCATAACAAAGTTCACAAACGTCTCTGCCTTCTGGCGAAGGAAGTTCAGGAGGTCGCCAAGGCTGCAGTACTCCGTGATCACAAGCACTGGTCCTGATGAGGAAACATACAACTCTTTCAACAAGCATGTTTGCATGCAAATTGCTTTGTTATGCTGGGTTTCCTATGAATTTGATGACTGAGAACTTTCATAAATATGACTGTACTATATCTAAATTTCACAGAACAAAGACAGGATGCTGTCTGACCTCCATAGGTGCAGGCTCCAAGTAAATTAACAATGTTCTTGTGGTGTCCTAAGTGGCTCAGGATCTTCAGTTCAGACATCAGAGCTTCCCTCTCATCTGAATGGGCACTGGCTGCAGAAACACAATATAGATTGTCATCATATCATCATCCCATGTGATCATGTGAAACTTGTGATTTAGGATTTCTCTATGTGACCTTTTCAGATGCCTAAATCACACATATTTTCATTTTTTTCTGGAACAGTCACACATTTGACAGTCACTCTGACTTGCTCATGCAAGCTCTGTCAACTCGAAGGTTTTGACGTCTGCTCACCTTTTAACATTTTCACAGCCACACGCATCGCATTATCCTTCTCCTCTCCCAGACCGTAGGCTGTGGCCTCAACGACCTTTCCGAAAGCTCCCGCACCCAAGATCTTCCCTGGTTACACAGACAATACAACAAGACCGAATGTAACCATGTCCAGATCTGTTATTCATAATCTATTGATACCTGATATATTGTTTTGTTTTTCTGATTTAGTTGTAGGCTAACAAGGTGCAAACCTAGCTTCAGCTTGTCTCTTGGAAATTCCCACTTCTCATTGTAAGGCAGCTGAGTGGGGTCAATGAAGGTGTAGTTGTTTCCATCTCTTGCCTCAATGATCTTCCAACGGATCTCATACCTGGGTTTCTGAAGATGAAAAAAGGACTAAATGGTGTAAAACAAAACACTGCAACCAAGTAGCCCATGTCCCTTGGAAATATTTGGATGTTACATCATAGACTACTGTATGTTTTGATGGTTACATCTTACCTGCTTATATTTGTAAAGCAGAAAAACCAGTACCACAAGGAGGATGGCTAGAATGCCTATTGCTCCAGTCAAGGTGGAAGTGAAGAGCTTGTCTGCACAATCAGAGAAGGATCAATATTAAGACTTCCCTTTGGTGGATTTTGTATACTGTTTGCACATGTTTAGTTTTATGCTACATTGAGCTCCACAACATGATCAGCTGACAATGACAACTCAGTTTCACAAACCCAACATTTAATTTGGTTGACAGCATCAATGTGACTGTAGAATAACAAACCAAGAACAGAACCTGTGATCACATCTGGAAAAAGTACAAATGACCATCATCTGAAGCTCACCAGAGACCTCCATGGCAAAGGTGTCGCTGCTGACACCGACAAGGTTGAACGCCACACACTCCACTGTCATCCTCTGGCTGGACGGCCCCACGGTGAGGACGCTCTCCACCTCCACGGCCCCGTACTCCTCCCTCTGGACCTCCACTGTGGGAGCCTGGAGAGGGGTCGGCATCTGCAGCCCAGTGTGGTTCTCGTTGCACCTGCCTCATTGCCACACATATACAGTTAGAAAGGGCCCCAACAATCCTCATGGGTGCAAGTGTTGGCTAAAGGGCTTCAATTAACACAATCAAACCTGATGACATATTTTTGACTACTGTTGCCTGTGCAATCATACTTACGTTGGCCGTATCCCAAAACACTGGTACCAAATGATTCTGGGAGCAGGATAGCCAAATGAGGTGCAAGTGAGTGTGGTCACATTTTCCCACCTCACCACGGCAACAGGTCGCTCTGCCAGTGAGGAAAGACCAACAGCAGTTATCAGCTTTGAAAGAAACATGAATTCTCCTTTAACCTGAGAATTCAAATCCATGAATGTGTTAACTGATTTAACTTGTGTTTCTGTCACTTACGATACATTTGGACCTGGAATGTTATGGACGCGTTGGCCAAGTCACTCTTGGCATAGAAGGTGTATTCGCCCTGCTCCTGTGCATTCATTCTCTTCAGATGCAGACTGGCGTGGTATCTAAAAACACACACACACACACACACACACACACACACACACACACACACACACACACACACACACACAAAACCAAAAAGGATCTTTAAACTGAGAAAAAGAGGAATGTCTACAGGATCCAAAGTGACTAATGCTGCGGTTTGAATTCAGACAGCTCCAATGTATCATTGCAGAGTATGTCAACAAATTAAAAAGAGAACACCACTCTTCCCTCTAGCAGCAGTTTCATGACCTGAGAGAATATAATGACCTTGGAGTTCCCTGTCAAATTCACCCAAAATGCACTGACAGCATATTTTAAATGTAGAGTAGCTTCCCATTCCTGTTGTGCACTTTTTTTTCATTTAAATTATGCTGACATCTTGGAGCAATAAGATGGAGCAGTTGGGGGCCATTTTTGTGAGGGGCATCCTCTCCTTTGTCAGCTCATGTTGTACCTGTTGTTGTATCTGATGAGGTTGTGCTCCTGTGTGGACTTGCTGAGAGACGCTGGGGTGTGCCATCTGTGCTCTGTGATGTGGGGGTACGCCTCGATGAGCACGCTGAGCTCCAGGTCTTCTCCCTCGTTCACCTCGACCGAAAGACTGTTGTGGGCCAGTTGGGGGGACAGCTGGGGCTGCAGTCGGATGTAGGGTTTGTCTGTTTAGGAGAAACCAAACAATTTGTCTTCAGCAGCTGATAAATGTCCCAGGCTTTTCAATAGAAGACATAGTAAGAGTGTTTCTGTGGCTTACCTACAACCAGCAGGTATGTCGTTGAACTGTTCACCCCTGCCTCATTAGTGCCAATGCAGGAAATGTTTCCTGTGTCTGCCAGGTCCACAGCGGCAATGGCCAGAATGCTCTGTATGTCCAGCCGATTTTCTCCATTGGAGCGAACCTTCTCCTCTACCGTAACTTTCTGAAGACAGAAAGAGGAAGTAAAAGTTAAAATTAGGACTGTGACCACGCTCAAGAAGACTCCCAATATGCCTCATACCGACCGACTTTGTGGAGTATTTCCAGGTGACGTTGTAGTTGAAGTTGGGGTTGTGTGTTGTGCAGCGAATCTTGAGTTCCTCCCCAACAATGCGCACATATTCATCCGTCTCCAAGAAGACGTAAGGAGGGAAACGAAGTTCTAAAGCACAAGAGAATCATATATGAGAATCTTGATTCACATATCACTTCAAATGTCTCTATGAGAGCTTTGGGTAACTTTTCCTAACAACATCTCACTCTGAATGACATTGATGGAAAAGGCCTTGGACATCCTCTCCACTCCGTTGACCTTGGCTGTGCAGACATAGTCAGCATTGAAGCTTGGGTGGAGGCTGTGGATGAGAATACCACGGTGCCGGTAAACCGTGAAGTTCATCCCTGGTGGCACTGTGGTGCCATTGTCCATGCGGAGGCCCAGGTCTGTGGCTGCTGGGTCGGTCAGCAGGCAGGGCAGGAGGTAGTCCTCACCCTCCTTCCTCACCACCCGCAGGGACATGCTGCTGGTCCAGAACACACGGTTTGGATCTAGTAAAGGAAGGCATGAAGATTAGAGTATAGAACAATGGAAATCAAGTAAACAAATGTATGTGTGGGCAATTATCCATCCAAGCACTATCAACTCAACAATAGGAAGGTTGTCCTACCGCTCTGTCGACAGAAAAATTGGACTCTCATTTATCGGAGCTCACCTTTTACGTACACATGCACGGAGGTGGTCAGATCATGATGCTGTGCCCCAGCGGTGTAAAAACACTTGTATGTTCCCGTGAATTCTGCAGTGGGATGCTCCACCCTTATGGTTCGGACGTTCCCGTTGCCTTTGGAAATGTAGCGTCTGTGTTTGGCTAGTCTTGTTTGCCAGTTTACAGGCCCGTCACCCTCACACTTCAGATTCAGAGAGGTCCCAGGTCTGACCACCACCTCAGAGCTGACCACCACCTTAGAGTTGAACTTGATCACTGGACGCCTCCAGTCCGCTGAGAAGGAGTGAAAATATCAATTAATGACTTTCTAGGTAATGGAAACACAGAAAGAAAAAACAAATTATTCAACTGGAGTATTTTTGCTGTATTATGTGTTTGTCGATAATTCAAAACTTTGTTTCTGTTTTGGCTGACTGACAGCCCAATCATACCATAAACTGTAGCATACCATAAAAACTGGAAATATGTAAAGCCTCACATCTGTTAATGTTGTATTTTTAAATAGGGCATTGAGTTAAACCAATATATATATATAAGAACACATACATTCAAGTTTTTTTATTTTGTTTTTTGCAAGTCTGCTTTATTTAGGTGTGTCAGCTGACTAGAGACAGTAAGTGTGCAGGAGACAGAGCGGGGATGACATGCAGCAAAGGTCCAAGCCTGGAACCAAACCCCAGCCACCTCAGTACATGGCGCACACACTCTCCCATTTGAGCAACTGGTGTGGCCCACATTCAAGAATTTTAAGCATGGAATAGGGAATAATGTTTTTATGCATTTTTCAGGGAGAAACTGCTCAAAAAAGAAACCTGAACTCTAAGGGGGTGTTCAAGCAGGATTTAGAAATAATAAACAATGCTCTATTTCGTTATTCATTGAGGTTTTTTGGGGGGGATTGGGGTTGGTTCACCCCCAAAAAAACAAAAAACATTGACACTGGAGACACTGATATGCCTTTCCTGTTAATCTGTAGGTTTCTCTCATTTAGATTGAGTCCACACTTTCGTTAAAGGTTATAAAAGTTTCCATTTAGAGGTTTGGGCAGTGTGTGTTGAAGCTTGAAGCAGAACTGAGATTCCACGATCAGCATTTTTTTCTTTCAATTCACCATAGCACACAAGTTAATGTAGAGAGACCGGGAATGAAGTGTGATTTGAAGCCAATCAGCATTTCAGTCCTGAACCTCCTACTTGTCAGCAAACAGTTGCCTTTCTTATCTGAGTAAACTACTCATCCGACATCAAAATGACCCCAGTCATACCTCACACATCAACCAAAGAGCAAAGCGAGTTCACTCAGTCGGAACTCAAGCAAACAACAGACACTTTTCTACACTCAAATTGCAATTTGATGCTCCGCGGATGATACCTATATTTGGTGCTCAAAGTCCAAATCAAATTGGGGGGAAAAAAGAAAAAGACAGCATCACAAGGATGACCCTAAAAACAATTCATCATGCTGCAATCAATTGTTCTGCTGATTACACTCAACAGAGTGTCAGATTTCAGATGGAGAGTGTTTCTCAGATCCTCTGCCCTGACCACGAGTTTATGCCATGAAATGTGTGATTAAATTTGCAGAGCTCCATGCACAAGCAGTCATGTATGAATAGACTATTACATTAGTAATTGGCTTGCTGTGGTGGAGACAGTGATTTGTGCAGTTAATCCTACATAATATCAAACTTTACAGCTTTCAAATCAATATGAAAAAACAATAACTTCAGCACGCCTTGTGTTTTTTAAGGGCTCTACTCTTTCACTCGCACTATTTTATTCCAGATTGTGGATTAAACATGAAACTACACCAAAGGCACTGCAGCTGCAGACTTAGCGTTTGTCTGGCCTTACCTGAAACAGCGGAAGCCACAATCCCCATCAGCAGAGTGAGGTAGGACTGCATCCTGGATCAGCTTCAAACCTGCTCTTTGAATGCTGGTGTTCGCGTGTGCTATGAAACTCTTCTTCTTATAATCTGCAGACAGAAATGAGAAAACCGCCTCAGAAGTTGTGCTATCACTCATCCCCTTTATCAACTTCTCTTTTCTGTCTCCTCAGAGCAGCTTTGTTCATAAAAATGAATCTATGCTCAGCAACAATCTGTTCGACTACATGTTTGCTTGCGTACATTAAAATAAGAAAAGGGACAAACTTTGAAGAAGTATTCTATGATTTTAGTTAAAAATACAGCTGAATTATGCAGGATGGGAGCGTCACTCATCTATTTCAAAAAGACTTACCTGCAGATATCTTCAGCTTAACAGAGAGCTACGATAACTCCCCTGGGTTTGACGTTTCCAGCATCCAGAGCCGAAACAAGGGTCCCTGCCTCTCCCCTCTGCCTGTTTACAGTCTGTTCACCACAGAAGTAACACAGTGAACATGAAATCTTTCAGACAGCAACTGGTGGAGGGTGGAGAGAACTGTGTGTGTGTTTGGCTGTGTGGGGAGGCGGAGATCAGCATATCATGCTCAACAAATTAATGAACCAGCGGCAATTTGCCACAGAAAGGCACGATTTCTCTGAGACATGCATTGAGGTGAGACTAATCACCTCCAACAGTGTTGAACCATAGCTGCCGGACTGACTTTTCTAACCAGGAAAGAGTGGACTCGAGGGAAAGGGAGACAGAGTCCAAGTGCTCTTAGATAAACGTGAGCTCATAATCAGAGAAAACCACTGAGAGATATGAGAGCGTAGATATATGATTCAGCTAGAAATACCTGAATGCTGAACAGCTTTATATTGAGACCAGCTAGAACTATTTTCAACCAGGCTTAATATTTTTTAGTTGTTCAGTTTTAGTGGGGTTTTTTTAGCTGTCTTAACAGTGGGAAAAAGCAGAGATGCAGACAGAGAAGGGCAGATGAATGGGAGCCATTGAATTCACATGATTCATAAAAGACTCACACTTCCAGTACTACTATGATAATACTCATTTATTGTCACATTTACAACATATAAAATGGCACATATAAAAATACATTTGTAAACGCTAAGAACTGCTTTGGTACCATAGCTTGTGATACAGTGATCTTGTGCATTTTAGATTGCTACAGAAAATTACAATGTGTTGTTTTACATGGTGGACTAAGTATTGGAAATTGAAACGTGTGTAAGTGAATGTTATGCAATGCAACAGAGGACTAAAAGCATCATTTTTACATGAACACATATGGCTATATCTAGTTTTCTCGAGTACAGTAGCCCTTCATATCAGCAAGCAACAACAGCTGCAAGACCAAAGTCTGTCAGTCTATATACAACGGCACTCATGGCCATCCTGTGCTATGGCAGTGATACGCTGTGTTTATTGTTTTCACTTGTGACAATCATCACAGAAGCTGATTTTTTGTAAAAGCCACATGTTTAAGTCAAAGGTCAACTCTATTCTATCATGACTGTATTCATATCTACATTATGAATGTCCACATTTTTCTAGATAAAGTGCAAATCTGGCACAGAGCTATGAAATAAATCGACACACGACAAGTCAAAGATTCACAAAGGACACAAAAATACATTTCATATAATTCTCGTGAAAAAACAAAACTGGTAACCTCTGTATGTCATACCGTATGTAGCTAAAAAGAAGTATTTCTCATAGGAAAACAGTGCATGTAGAATAAGTCTGCATTTCAGGCCCTTTTACAAACTATTGTAATTCAGTGAGCACAGCTGTTGGTCGTATGTAAGGTAAGGAACAAATGCAACAGAAAGTTTTAATTCACATACTCTCTTTCCATGGCTGCTCCAGGTTTCAGGCATCATGCTGCTGATTTCCAATAATGTGGGAATTGCATATCATGTGTGCACAACAGCTAACAAGATTGGTTGTGAAAAAAAAACAAAAAAACAACTCGCTTTTCTAAAAATCAACACCATAAAGGGGGATGAAGTAGTAACAGCCAAAACAGGGACATATGGCTACAGCACATACCTCATAAGGCCTCATTAGTCTCTGGCTACAATGGAAAAAACAGCATCTTTACTTAGTGTAAACTGATTCCATAGGAGTGTGACGTGAGTACCGTGTTCATATTGTGGCTTCCAAGTGGTGGATGATAACATCATGCTCGTTATTTCTAACCATTCTGTAGTTTCAGAGGTACTAAGTGTGATACAAGAACTCAAAGAAGAGCAAAACCTTTCGAGTGCTTAGTGGAAATACAAAGATTGCCTTCTCAGTCTCAATTTTGCTACATTCTAGTTTAGTCATGTTCCCTTTTTCAGGCACGTTTGAAAAAAGATAAACCCAGAAAAGAGCTGTTTTGTCAGGGTTTCCTACACATGGCTACAGGAAGCTGTCCTCTACCTCCGGTGTCCCCGAGGAGCCCAGCAGAGCGTCTCTCTCGCTGATCTGCTCCAGCCTGTCCTCCTCTGGCAGAGTGTCGGCTGTGTCCTGCGACATGGAGTCGGTCTCCTCCTCCAGAGCCAGAGAGCTGAGGGCAGAAAGACGAAACACAGCTTCACACTGTGCACCCAGCCATATGAGTCACAGAAGGACACACTGTAGTCCGGACTAGTTCATATCTCTTTGTGGTATTTCCCCTAATCTTCCCCTTTTTTCATGTCTTTCAAGCCACTTTAATCTCAATGACTACACACCCGTCATTAGTGCATGGTGCATCCCTTGCTTTAATGCATTGGACATCAAGATTTTACAGTTTGTAAAGTATTCAAAATGCAGCCGTTTGTATTGAAAAATCAGGTCAAGCACTCCCCGCATACCTCTACAACGTACAGTAAATCACTGGAACCACTGCTGCACTACTGATCTAATGTTCAGGGGAATATTTCCTCCTTTGTATGAGTATTTTGATCTTTGTCCAACTGTCATTCTAAAACCAAAAATTCAGTTTATGATCACAGAGACGAAACAAGGGCAGCAAATCCAAATGTTTTGGATATTTTGTGGTGGATTGGAAAACTAAAAGGTTTTCTTGTGCACTGTGGAGAGGTGTGGGGCGTGGCTCTCCAGGTGGCTTGGTAATTTGTTCCAACACAGCTGGGGCTCATCACAATCAAGCACAGCATAAAGACTGTGGACTGCAGAGGACTCGTTGCCAGATTATTTCTGCTGTTTAGTGAACCCCCATTCAAGGTCCCCCCACCACCACCACCACCACCTACAGCTCTGGACTACCCCCCACAGTCACCCACCTCCCCCCTCTCCATCACTATGGACCAGGTGAGGAGGGAGCTCAGGAAGACAGAGACCAGGAAAGCCACAGGCCCAGATGCCATCAGCTCCCGGGTGCTCAGGGAGCGTGCAGACCAGCTCAGTCAGGTGGTTCTGTACATGTTCAACCTGAGCCTCAGTCTGGAGAGAGTCCCGGCCCTGTGGAAGACCTCCTGCGTGGTGCCGGTTCCAAAAACAGCCCATCCCAGGGAATCAAGCCACTACAGACCTGTCGCCCTGACCTCACACCTCATGAAGACCATGGAGAGGATCGTCCTCGGCCACCTCTGCGCCCAGGTGAGCTCTGCCCTGGACCCGCTGCAGTTCGCTTATCGACCTGGCAGCGGGATGGATGACGCTGTCACCTACCTGCTACACTGGGCCCTGTCTCATCTGGAGTCATGTTTTTTGACTTCTCCAGTGCTTTCAACACCATCCAGCTGTCAATGCTGCGAGGGAAAATGGAGGTGACTGGTGTGGACCAACAGCTGGCTGCGTGGACCATCGACTACCTCACTGACAGACTGCAGTACGGGAGGTTACACAGCTGTGTGTCAGGTGTGGTAATCAGCAGCACGGGGGTCCCCCAGGGAATGGTGCTGTCACCATTCCTTTTCACCCTCTACACCTCGGACTCCACGTACAACTCCACCCTCTGTCATCTGTAGAAATTCTCTGATGGCAGTGCCATTGTTGGCTGTGTGTCAGAGGAGAATGAGCAGGAGTACAGGGGTTCATCACAGACTTGGTGGACTGGTGTCCGCAGAACCACCTGATCCTAAACACCAGCAAGACCAGGGAGATGGTTATTGATTTCCAAAGGAAACCTTCCCCTCACACACCGGTGAACATCCAGGGCTCGGACATTGACATGGTGGACTCATTTAAGTACCTGGGTGTTAACTTCAACAATAAACTGGACTGGACAGACAATACTAACGCCCTGTACAGGAAGGGCCAGAGTCGCCTACACCTGCTGAGGAGACTGAGGTCCTTTGGTGTGTGCAGGGCTCTACTACAGACTTTCTATGATACTGTGGTGGCCTCTGCAGTGTTTTATGCCATAGTGTGCTGGGGAGGGGGCAGCAAGGACAGAGACAGGAAGAGACTGAACCAACTGGTTAAGAGAGCCAGCTCTGTCCTGGGCAGCCCACTGGACTCCATCAAGGAGGTGGCGGACAGAAGGACGTTAGCCAAGCTGACATCCATCGTGGACAACTGCTCCCACCCCCTGCACCGCACTGCGAGGACCCTGAGCAGCTCCTTCAGCACAAGACTTTTACATCCCCAGTGCAGGAAGGAGCGCTACTGCAGGTCATTCCTGCCCACAGCCATCAGACTGTATAACAGTGCACAACAACACCCACTAAAAGGCAAGTTGTACTGATGTGCAATCGTCATTTTTAAATTAGTGTGTACATACTGTATATATTGTAAATTACCATAGGGTATATAACATTTGTGCAATATTTTTTATTTTTTTTATTTTTTGTCTTCTTGTCCTCTGACTTCTTGCTGCTGTAACATGTGAATTCCCCCCATTGTGTGATAAAGTCTATCTCATCTCATCTCATCTCATCTCATCTCATCTCATCTCATCTCATCTCATCTCATCTCATCTCATCTCATCTCATCTCATCTCATCTCATCTCATCTCATCTCATCTCATCTCATCTCATCTCATCTCATCTCATCTCATCTTAGTGGTGTTGTTGGCCATTTACCAGCGCTACCTATGAGTACTAGTGAATATCTAGTTTCTGTTCTCTCATGTCTGTCCCCAGTCTTCTTTCCTTTTTGATCAGTGAGTTCTCCTGTACCGATCTCCTGCTTCTTGCCTCCAGCTGCCTCAAGCACTCAGCACAAGCACTCACACCACCTGAGCTCTGTGCGCTCCAGCGTATCTCTGAACTGCTCTCCACCTCAGTACCTCATGCCTCACCGGCTCCTCTCAGGACCTCTCAGCTACGAGTCTCCTGTGTACCTGGACTCTCCACTCATTGCTCATTCAATAAATTCCTATTTTACCTTTTCTCCCTATCTACTGTTGAGTCCAAATCCTGCTGAAACATATTTCTTACTTTGATTTAAGTATGCCGCCTGATGTGTCTGTGAGACCCTCACTGAGCCGTCTATGGATCTGGACCAACAGTGCCCCTCTGTTTTCTCTCACAAGGGGGCCAAAGACTTCAAACCGAACCACAATGTCAAAGGTCCAATCTGAGATCCAAATGTAAGCAAACAAGTCGCCCTGCTGCCAAAATTCAAAACAACAGCCGTCACTCTCAAACTGACTGACAGGTCTTCTGACGAAGACTATAATACAAAACACCAACCAAGTCCAAGTTAAATATAAGTTAGAAGAAAAAAGCAACTTTGATTATTCATGTTAATATATCTGGATTTTGTATGGTGAAACATTTATTTGGCCTTTAAAGCCAACATTGCTTGGCTGCATATTTATATATGCTATAAAACATGTCTCCATGTCGGCCTCCATAATACAGCTATTGTCTCAGCTCAACATCTGGATGAGTGGGTGTGCGGTGGAAGAAACACGGCTCTCATTAAGCAAATACATCCTCATCTTTCTTGCAACCCCAGCATTTGCCACACATCTGCAGCATCTTTTTCTCTGTACCTTGCAGGGCTTTCTGACGGCACGTCAGTGAAAACTTCTTCTGGCTTTGGGTCCGGGATGGGAATGATGTATTCGTTGTATGAAGTTATGACTTCCTGTGCGTCTGCCTCTTGTCTGAACTCTCCAGGGCTCAGGCTCTGGCTGTAGGGATCCGGGGGGAAGGAAAGGGTGGAGGTTGGGGAGCCGAATGCTGGGTTGGCGATCGGAAAGGGTGAGGAGAGTCTGGGTTTGGTGCGGGCAACAGCCGGGTGATCACTCTTCAGGAAGTTTTCGTTGACTTGGTTGTATCTCTGTTGTCAAGAGACAATAGATTCATTATGTGAATGTGACCGATTACTGGTTTGTCAGCTTGTTAGTTTGACACCTCAGATTTTATATCAGAGCAGACAAAAGTGCTCTCAGTTTACTTTGAGAATCAGTGAGGAATCAGCCTGGTGGACAGTGTGTCTATTGTGTGAACTGCAGTTATGCTGCAAGTTTCTGCATAGATCTGCACAGAATTACTGTGTTGCTACTGCATTACTGTCATTTTCTTTCTTTCTTGCAGAGTTCAAACATGCAGAGATCAGTGCAAAACTCCTGCAGATATTAGTGGAAGTCATTTATTGAGTGGGTTTATCTTCGATTGACAATGCATAGAAAGTTTTTATAACTAACTAGTTGCATATTACAACCCATTTTAAAATACACCTTTGCCCAAAATGATTGTATCTAAATTCCTAGATTAGTGTGTGTATTTGCTTTTACTGACTTTTATTTTTTCAGCACATATATACCTCTGTGTTGTATATTGTAGCTACCCACATAACTTACATATGAACACAACCTATATTGTGTACTTTATGTTTGAATATTCAACACTAAACAGTAATTATACAACAAATTACAATGGTAAAATAAACTTTATGTGTAAAAAGTACAATATTTTCATCTGAAATGTAGTGAAGTAGAAGTACAATGTACCATTACATGGAAATATCAAGTGGTACCTCAAGATTGTACTTAAATAAATACTACTTAACAGAGCAGTGCTGAGTCTGAATGATTAGCTGGCCTCCAAACAGCCACTAGGGGGCATACAAGCTATGCGTGAATGAGAGAATACATGAGCAGATGAATCAATGAATTGGCACATAAGGTCACTCATGTACAATACAACATCTGAAGAACAGGAATGTGTGGCATGGTGAGTCCAAGCTTGCAGTTCACTGCAGCATGGACATATTAATGAATGAAGTACCTTTTTATAGCTGTCTGCCAGCATATTCCCCACACTGTGGACCAGAAAGGAGAACTCAGGCCTTTTCTCAAACTTCTCATCCCAGCACTTCTTCATGATGTCATAGCTGCATCATAAACAACATAAAAGCAGTGAATTTCTTATTCTACAGTTTCATGTCAGAGTTACCAGAGAGGTGACAGGATGACAACGAGACTCACACTTCTTCGGAGGCGTGGGCGGGTTTGGCCATTCGGTAGCCTCTCTTCAAAGCGCTGTAAAACAGCTCGTTCATGGGCAAATCAGGGTAGGGGGTTCCTCCTGCAGAAAGAATTTCAAATCACTTGAAAGGTAGAAATCAGAGGTCACGCACAGGCTAGAAATATACACCACATGTAAATGATGAATTGACGAGTCATAAATCTGAAGTCGTGCACGCTCCAAAATGTGCATAAATGAGACCAACGCTCTTAACCTAAAACAGATTTGACATGAGAAATTGATTTCTTTAATTTCCCAGCACTGACACTAGAAATAAAATGGATCTCAAAAGTCCAGTGAATGTCAGATTGAGGCAGGGAAGCACAGAGAATCTTTGGTGAGTGCTAACAGAGGCTGGATTGTGAGTGTGTTTTTCACCACTATGGGTTACCCTACATCGGCAATAAACTGACTGCTTTGTTTTCATGGTAATTTCAAAAAATCGTGGGAGAGAGGCTCTTAAAAAAAAAAAAAAAAATAGGTCGTGAGCAAAGAAATGCCGATTTCAAAGCTTAACTATAACCAATAAGATCAAGACCTCATATGAGTCTTCAAACAAACTTGCATCCAGACACGGAGTTGCTTTATTTTCATTATTTAGCAATTCCCACAAGAGAGCAAGGAGGAAAGGAAAGTGTGTGTATTGATGAGGAGGCAAGCAGGTGAATATGAGCTACATAAGTAGTTAAAGAAGATGAAGCCCACCTCTGTGTAAATCAGTGCTGGTTTTAATTAAAGTTTTTTTGTGTGTGAGTTTATGTGTTGACTGACCCAGTGTGAAAATCTCCCAAAGAAGAATGCCGTATGACCACACATCGCTCAGGGTGGTGTATAAATTATGGAAAATGCTTTCTGGTGCCATCCACTTCAAGGGCAGGAAGGTCTGAATGAAAGAAGAAAAACACCCCTTGTGAGAAAATAAAGAGCTGTTTTATTAGACAGTCAGGTTAAGAGTCCAGTTACTGACCCAGCACTTATTTGGCCCATTGCAGATCCTCTCAGGGTCTTGTTTTCAGTATATTATTTATCAGTTTTGGCTCAGTTATATCCATTTCATTACATTAATTTGACAGCTGCTTTTGTCCAAAGTGACTTTGTATTGGTGTACTGTATAACTCAATAAGGACAAGAGACCGATGTCATTAAAAAAAATGTGATTTTTCTTGTGTGTTTTTTATCCTTTTCTGTGCAATGATTTCGGCCACTTACGCTGCCCTTAGAGATGTAATTGGAGTCATGCATGATGTCTCTGGCCAAGCCAAAGTCACAGATCTTCACCAGTTTGCCCTCGCAGATCAGCACATTCCTCGCAGCGAGGTCACGATGGACGCACTGTGGTGGAATAAAATTTGATTAAACCAGTTGTTTTTACACTTTTTGTGTAGATGAACGAGTAAGACATAAAGTGTCAATTTGTGAGCTTCAGACAGAACCAGGTTAGCTGTTTCCCTCTGTTTCCAGTCTCTATGCTGAGCTAAACTAACCAGCTGGATCAAGAGGCTTCAGTCAGATATCACCACGTGCATATGATGGAACCCTAATCTTAATATCCTACATTCTTAGAGGCGAGGAACTCCATCCCTTTTGCCACTTGGTAGCTGAAGCCCAAAAGGTCGTCATAGGTGAGGATGGGAGAGTCACTGATGGCCAAGTCCAGTCTGCCGCCTCCTGGACACGACAACAAGGTTAGGTGACAGATGTGAAAAGAAGAGAAGGTGAGGAGCATCACATGAATGAAGACACTGTCTCGTTGTTGGGGAAACTCCGGGTGTCCTGTGACTGCACGGGTTGAAATAAAGCTCATGTATTTAATATGCTGTAACATTTGTCTGCAAATTCACTCCAGTTGGAGATCAAAAAGCAAGCTGACATTGATTTATGATGCTAAAACAATTCATCTGTTCATGAATTCTGCTATTTTAAATCAAAAAAAGCACTTTTCACACATAAATACAGGGGAAGTTCCTTCACTGTAACAAGCAGGCAGATGGGTTCTGCTTGGCTTTATACTGTACTTCAAGTGTGTCTCTTTCTTCTTTGTTTCCTGGGTCCATTTTGCTGAATTCATCATGCTTGTCTTCAGTTACAACATTGGGATGTGAGTTACTGTTAGTGGAGACACACATGTAGCTCAAGTCTAACCTTGTTCCTGATAGATGTCCTGCTGGTAGGGAGACTCATACGGAGAGGACTGAATGTCTGCATACTTGATGGCGTCTATCTGCTCCTGCATGGGCACGTAGACCGAGGGCTCATCTTTACTCATGTCCATGTATCCTCCATCGCTCTCACTTCCGAAAGACACATAGCTGGAAGGATACAAGAAGTTTGACAATGTACAAGACTGACCTAAATGCATATTTATTCATGGTTCTGTTCTGTGTTCTGTTCTGTGGCTATATGCTGGTTTGTGACTGTGATCATGCGATACAAACTGCTGCTTTGTGCAGCTCTGAATGGACATTTTGTGCAGATCTTTGAGATTTAAGTCTGCTCTTCTCACCCCTTCCTCTGGCTGAGCGGGGTGCTCCCCCCAGAGATGAGGCAGCCGTCGTCTTGGTTCTTCTCAGCGTAGTACTGCAAGAGGGTGTGCTTGTTCCTGTGCAGGTAGTCCACCAGGTCGCCATAGCGACAGTACTCGGTCACCAGGTACAGAGGGCCTGGTTGGTGGAAGAAGGAAAATCTAAATTTGGGTTTTACCAAACACTAATAAAACATTAACTGCAGGCAGGGGTCACTTGCTTTACATTAAAAGCATATATTAATCCAGAAGAAGTTAGCTAAATGTTTAGGAAAGCCTTGATAGTATTATTAATTGGAAAAAGGCCAAATAATGAATATATACTTTATTAAATGTTTAGTTTTAGTCAATAATTTGATGAGGTAAGTAATCCAATTATATTTCTGATACATTAATAAATAAAGAATTGATTAAAATACTGTTAAAATGCTGTTGAAAGTAAACGTGTGCTGCTTTGAATGTATGACATTTACATGATAAACAGGTAATAAATGATTTCAATTACGCAATGATAGGGTCAGCCACTGATCATGTGATGAGCCACACAAAGCTGCACATTTTATCAAATGTTACATCATGAACTGATCATATGAGCTATTTTTTTGTGCCTTACCATCTTAAATAGCATGTTAAGCTATTAAACTTGCTTTAATTTGCATGCTCACTTTGACGAACTGAACATTGATGCACACAACACTTGAAGTTTTTTAGTCATTTCATACTATGTTATAACTTTATATGTGTGAGTTCCCCGTCAGAGAACACTATTGTGCAAAATATGTTTTATGAGTTTTATGAGACAAAGAAAAGAGACATGAAGGGTAACACATGTCTCTGAACCCTACGTTGCCTACATGATCTGAGCCACCTGGGTGGTTTCCCTTCAAGAAAATGCTCTCCAATGATATCAGGTGCTGATAATACAAAAAACAAACATTGGCACTGTATAGCACTGGCGTTCACCATGTTTGGTGCAAGCTCCTAGCAAGTTGACGATGTTGAGGTGAGGACCCAGGTGACTCATGATCTTCAACTCTGACATCAGAGCCTGAGTCTCACTCCTCCTGGCTGTGGCTGGATGGAGACAAAGAGACAGAGAGAGAGAGAGAGAGAGAGAGAGAGAGGTATGAGAACAGGAGAACTAAACACACTGAGATCAGGACACAGTGCATCCTTGCCAAACTGCTCAATGACCTGTTTGCTGAAACTGGAACCAGGCTGGCAACCAAACTAAAGCTCAGCAGGTGGCTGCTCCCTCTGTGCTCATAGGAATATGGCTCTGGTGTCATAGTATCTGACAGCTATACGCAGGGGACTCTACTGTGGTCCACACATGGTTTCTACTGTGTTTTCACATTGTGTGTCTTACATTTCAGCATTTTCACGGCCACTTTTGTGCTGGACTGGGAATGAGTGAGCCCATACGCAGTTGCCTCGACCACCCTGCCAAAGGCTCCTGATCCAAGAGTGCGACCTGAAACACAAAGAGAGGCTCTGTAAGACAGCGTGTGAATGGAGCACATGGTAGACCTGAAAGGAGGAGAGAGAACGTCTGTGTTCGTCCAAATATTAAAAGACATTTTCTGGTGAGATTAGAAACTGGCTTGAGCAGGTTGTAAGAGGTCTTCAGCAAAGGTGTAACCATGGGAGGCTTCCTGTTTGTAAGGAGCGGCTGACTACCAACAACACATCGCCAACAACAACAGTTTAAAAAGAGCTTTAAAAATGAGGCCAAGAAGGCAAGTTTAACAAACCTCACTTAGAATTCTACCCTCAGCTACGCCCAGACGACCCAAACCACCCACAGCTCTCAAGTCACCCGCTGATCGCCTCGTACTCATTTGTTCGCTCTTGTCTGAGCAACAAGCACACTGCTGACCAGAAGTCTGTTTCGGCTGATACTAACAAGTGAGATGAGCAAATTTTCAGTTATAAAGCAATTAATAAATTAATCAAAAGTAAAAAGAGCAAGCAACAAAAGACAATAATAATGAAATTAAATTTAACCAAAGCAGTGACAAACAAAAGAAAAACAGCCATGATTACATTAAGGAGCCATAATTTAATATGTAAATAAATAGATATCAACTCAAATGTTGCAGGCTGCCGTGTAAATGGTAATAAAGTTGGAAAAAGGAAACAAACGGTCCTGTAGATATTAATTCAACTACTGAGACTGAAATGCAATTTCAATCTGAATTAGCTCTATGTATGTTTTATATCGTTACATTTATTTGTGAAATTAGATTTTTGTAAGTAGGATTTAATCTGCTATCTACACATTAATTCATTTTTTAATTACATATATTTTTAATAGACTTATTTCTTAATGCTGAATTGTTTTAGAATATTTCCCAAGGCCTCACGAAGTACAGTGCGTTCTGTAATTTGTACTTCAATATTTGAAATTATTTATATATCTGGTCTCAAATACATTTTGCATTTATATCTATCTAATAATCAAACTGTCTTTATTTTTGACACAGCTAAATGTTAAATGCATGCTGTGGCAGCACATCCAACTCGAGCTAACTCTTCATCCCGTCATCGGCCCCTGTTTGCCTGAGGACTCACCCAGCACCAGGCTGTCTCGAGGCATTTCCCAGGCCAGGTCATAGGGCAGATGGATGGGGTCCACGTAGATGTACTCATGGCCGTCCTGGCTCACAGACTCTATCACCTTCCATCTGATCTCATATCGTGGTTTCTGAGAAAAACCAGAAAAAACACACATGAGAACAAAACTGAAACACCAAAACAAAAAAAACAGCTTTGTACATTTTAACTCACTGTAGTTGTTAAAGTCTGTATTTTTGTTTCTTACCTTCCTCCATACAGCGATGAGGATGATGATAGACATAATGATGATGGCCACTAAGGCCAGAACAGCAGCCAACACTGCCACCTGGGAGAAGAGCGCTGCAACAGGCAGAAAGACATCGAGCATTAGCCAGGATGAACAGAAAGTTGTCATTTCAAACAGAGAGCATCTCATATTCTCAAAAAACATAAAACTTCACTTTATTAACACGTCAGCAATGATTTTGTAAAGAAAGTTATAGTTAGATTGATATTTATAGCTTTAGTACAAATACATATTTTGTCCTGTCTTGCTGTTTAGGGAAACCTCGGACTGTATCTGTAAAATGTTTCACATTTAAATCTTATTTTTATTTTTTAACTGTATCTTAATTTTTTATCATCTCTTAATTATCGCACAGTTACACAGTGAGAATAATAAAATGACACCTACTGCTGGACACCAGTTTGACGTCTCTCCTGTCGAAGAGTCCCGGTTGGTTGCTGGTCTCACAGCGGACTGTGACCTGCTGGGGCTTGTGGAAGGTCACCTGGCTCCGCACCTGACTGGTTTTACGAGTCTCACTGAAGCTGACGTTGGTCTGGATGCTCAGCACCTCTGGCTCCGGTATGAGCGGCTGCCACACCGCTGTCATGTTGCTGCACCTGCGGCAGGACGTGAGATCAGCAGGTGGTGTGACTTGAGTTGCAGCCGAGTCAAAAGGAGTCAAGGCAGGTGCACAGAATTTGAAAGTAAAATACATTTCTGTGTCTGGTCAGCCCTCTAGTGTTCACTGTGTGACAGTTCACTGATGAATGGGTGGTGGTGTGACTTACTTGAGCATGCTGTCACAGCTGTACCACTGTATAGTTGGGGTTGGGACCCCCTCAGCTACACAGGTCACCAAGTGTCTCTTCCCGGGGAGGTGGTGGTCTGTCAAGTCTTTAATCTGAGAGGGAACTATGCACAGGGGGTGCAGCGGTCATTAATCATTACTGACATGGATAAACACAAAGTCTGTCCTTGATTTTTCTTATGCAAATCCATCACTTTCAATCTGTTCATGCTTTCAGAGCAGGACTGCGGCTGAAGAGCTACAAATGTCCAAGAACACCATGTACTGTGATCATTTTAAGTTTCTTAAAACTGTCTCTCACCTTGGACTTCCAGGTCAAAGGTCACTTCCTCTGTGTCATCTCCATTTGTGACAAGGACAGTGTAGAGGCCCTTCTGCTCCGTCCTCACCCTCACCAAGGTGAGAATAGTCACGTGCCTGAAATAGAGGAAATATGGGAAATGTGGTTGTTATGTGCTGTTCCCTGTGCTGTAAATGTCCGTTTAAATTCAGTAAAGTTTACTCTGAAAAAAAGTCACTGAACTGAACTGACTTAATCTGGTGCATTTCTTTTGTTTTAATTTGTGGTGGTGGGTTCGATGTTGTTTGTAAAGTGCATGGATGACATATTTCACTTTTTGAATGGGTGTTGGCAAAAATGTGAAAACGTGGTCCTCCAATTAAAACACTGTTTGGCTTTTTTTTCCCTGAAAGACATTTACGAGTTGTGACAGGTATCTTGTGTTTATGGTTCCTGTGCGATGAAGGATGGAGTGCTGCCCTCTGGAGAGTATTGTGTTTCTCTCTGCGGAGGCCTTATCTGGCGATGAATGACGAGAGCTAGACGCCTCCGGAGGCCGTCAACCAAGCAGAGGTCCAGTGCTATATGCTTAAAATGCATTAACTCATATGAGTATATTGCTTTATGGTGTGGAGGGCATTTTCAAAGTCAAAGGACGGCTGAAGAGTCTGGTTGGATGTCTCACTTGATCTCATGCTCTTGTCTGGTTGTGATGGTTTTGTCTCCCTTGATGGCGGTGCCATCTTTGCTCCAGAGGACCTGAGGGGGAGGGTAGGCTTCAATCTCCACTCGCAGCTCCACGTTTTCTTGCAGCTTGGCTGCAATGCTTTGATTCTGAGCAGGTTTCACATTCACAAAGCCTCGCTCTGAGGAAGGAAAAGTTATATCATCAGCAACATACTCTACCTTTCATACATTTGATCGTCTGCAGAAAAATGTATCTTACTTGTATTGGAATAAAAAAACTTAGTAATACACTTTATCCAGGTCTTATTTCTGCAGTAACACCGACATATCATTAGCTTTTAAATTGATAGCAAAGTTGCTAGCAAACAGTCGCCTGTTTACACATCTACAGACACTGCGCAACTTTAGCTTTCATTTCAAGTTGTGCGTGTGGCCACTTGATGATTGTAAATCTAATATTCACTTCCCTTTTAGCTCTGTTTTGTTCTCCACCATCTTCTGAGAAAAACATTTGGCTTTTTAGCTGCTTAATGCTCAACTTGTTAGTTGTTTACTGTGTGCTGATTGGTGCTGGTGGATCGTGGGCTTTTAGAAAACAGCTGCAACCTGAAACGACGATGATGATGCCGTGAGAGGGGACCAAAATCCCAAACTCCACATACCTGTGAAGATTTGCAGAGGCTGGCATAATCTTCCTGAGGTTTATCACTACGATCATTCTCTTTCATATACAAGTAGTCATGTGATCCATTGTCAATGTAAAAATACTGAATATACTGCAGTTACTTCACTGGACGGCAGGCTGGAGACAGTGCGCTGCTACAGCTGACCCTCTGTGGCCAGACGGATCTGTCTTTTCCACTGAGATGTCAAGAAAGCACCACTAAACTGTCCTAGTCTCTGTGGAGCATGGTGGTTCAACTTATTTGAGGATTTCATAAACATAACACGCCTCGCTGAAGATAGAATAAGCATTCACAGACCCAAATGCATTCAGTGACAGTCAAGAATGAGGAAGAAAAGTTCAGTGTGATAAACCCTGCTTTCGTTGGCTGCTGCACTTACTGTATGTTAATGCTTAAAGTCAAATCTCGCACAAACATTTCTTGTGTATTTGGAGTTTACTCCCTGAAGTCTAAATATAGAGTTGCTGTACCCCCATCTGGTTTGAAGCTCTGTTTTTCAAGGTATCACTCAGGGCGTCCACACCATGTTGCCAGTTTATTTCACACTTTGAACAGAGATAAATAGAAGTCATCTTCATTTCCTGTAAAAGAAGCACTTCTCTAACCTTGACTTGCAAAGGTTTACATAATAAGCAGCCTTCTCTATGTCAGCGAAACACAATAATAATCTCTCCTGCAGCAGTTTGTTTTAGTTTGGTGTGTATGTGTGTGCGTGGGTTACTCTAACCGAGCACAGTGATGTTGACGCTGGCAGAGGCAGTCTGGTCTTGGACACCCTCGTGGACATGGCAGACGTAGTTTCCGCTGTGGGCCACCGTGGCGTGAGGGAAGATCAGGCAGGAGCGCATGTTCATGGCAGACAGGACGTCTGTCAGCGGCTCAACCTCAACAACCTTGAAGAGGGAAATGATGAGGATGTGACATTTTACTGTCATGTTGAATATGATCAAAATTTGGATATTCAGGTTTCATGAAATGAGGTGCTTTTTAGTTGTTGTTTTTTGCTTCAAGAAATGTATATTCTCTTATTTACCACACATTGATGTGTGTTGTCTGATCTATAGCAAAGATCACATGTTAGATTCACCAATGAAAATGAAGAAAAGCTACCTCTTGAGGTCAGACTTCACTGTGGAGATTTTCATGATCATCCAAAAATGAACCCAAGAAGAATCAATTATTGCAATACCAACACCACATGTTTTGAGAAGAATTTCACAGGGGGATAAAAACTGAGGTGTGTCTCTACATCTTGATTCAATCTGGGCTCGACCATGAGGCCTGAAAGTGATCAGGAAGGGAAAGCTGAACAAAAGCGCTTGTTCTGCTCCACTCCTACTCACCTCTCTGTTGGGGATATCCCAGGAAAAAAACACGAGCTCCACTCCGTGCACTGTGCAGTTCACTGTCAGCGGTTCGCCCTGCTTCAGGACGCTCTTTGACGCATTGATGTAGGCGTCAATGGCCTCTGGGACTGGGACGGGAAGAGAGAGTGTGGGGGAGAGGAGGAAGGGGTGGTGATGATGTGATTTATCAAAATGTAGAAGCGTTTCTTCACTGAACAAAGACAGAGCCTGAAATTTATATTTTTCACTCATCGAGTATGTCACAGATGAACCTGGTAGCTGTTGTTCCAGCTCAGCAAACAAAACTTCAAAGCCGTATGAAAGTAAAAACATTCTTCAAATTTCTCCCGTTTGTGCAGCACTTTCTAATGTGTCCTGCAGCCAAACGATTGAACTCTGAGACCAAAAGTCCAGTATTTACCTCCTCACTCTGTCTGCACGCCCTCCCGTAGCAAGTCTACCACCAGAGAGCTCTTAGGTGACAAAGAACGTGTGATAATATGGAAATGAGGTTCGGATTCACAGCGCAATGCTTCGGCTACGGAACTTGTAGGTTATGCTGCATAAGCCATTTGAAGAAATGTGATGGGCATTTTATGTGTATTTTTTTTTACAGTGCTTTAAAAAGATAGACCCATTAACTTTAATAGTTTGGGTGTAGGCCAAGATTGAATTAAAGAGGCCAGCTGTGTGTGTGTGTGTGTGTGTGTGTGTGTGTGTGTGTGTGTGTGTGTGTGTGTGTGTGTGTGTGTGTGTGTGTGTGTGTGTGTGTGTGTGTGTGTGCGCATTTGTGGCTTCTCAGGAGTTTCAGTGCACATGGGGGTGAGCCGATAATGACCCCCTTTTTATTTTGGGAAGAGTTCCTCTAACGCAACTTTTTAAGCTGAAGACCTACCAACAATGCTGAAGACGTAGAAGGCCTGAGACTCTTTCACCTCCCCGTTCAGCTCTCCGCGACACACATAGGTCCTGTCCTCCAGCGGTGCCTTGTACCCCTCGCTAGGAACATAAAGCCCCCTGATGGGCAGATCGGTGTCCTTCTCATAGAGGATGACAGTGATGTTCGGATTAGTGACCACACAGGGGACGGTGCTTTCCTCGCTGGTCTTTGTGACCATGCCGTGGGAGCTCTCTATGAACCACACATCAGAGTCTGCGGACAGAAACGGGACGCGTTTGATCTAAATCATCGCTCACACAGTTGCTGTGTGCAGGATCAATACTAATTCATCTTGTTGTCTTGTTTTTCACAGTCAGTACATGAAAAATCTACATTTTCCACAGGCAGAAAATGGTAAAGGCTCAGCGGAACTGTGACTTTCAATAAGAGAAAGCTAAATGATTTTCCAATGATTTAATACTTCTGCTTTTTAGTAGTTCTCTCACCACCTCTGACAGTTTAGTCATTTTGTGTTTTTCCAGCTGTGCATTGCACTGTGGGACAATAATGTGCAATGATGTTTTCAGTATTTGTTTAGTGTGCACACTGATTTTCCTGAGTAAACTTTTTTGACACTTCACCAATGTGAACACACTACATACCGAACATCTGCTGAGAATTAGTGTGTAGTTTGGAATTGAGACTCTTCTGGCTGTTTCATGAATGAGATGCTTTAATGTTCCTACTTGTTAAAACATACTAAGGCAGCTGTTACAAGCTGTATGACACTGAACAGTTCCATCACTGGTAAACAAAGCCAGGCCTCACCTGGGACAAAAACAGCCACCTCCTTAGCTTCTCCAGTGCGTCGATCAATGCACTGATACACCCCCGTGTGCTTCCAGCTCACTTTCCACAGCGTCAAAACACTGGTTGTGCTGCTGCTTTGCACGATTTGGTAGCTTTGATCGCCGCTTTGAACTTGTTCCACTTGGAAGTACGGCACGTCGTCCCTCTTGAACTCCCAGCTGGTCTCTCCTGAGCCGGTGCAGGTGAGGCTGAGAGAAGAGCCCTCGGCCAGGACGAGCTCTCTGTCATCAGGCGTGATCTCCAGACAGCACAGCTCGGTGCACAAATGCAGGAGAGCTGCAGTTGACACAATAAGGAAAAAAGTCAGCTTAGAGGTCAAAGAGCGGCAGCGTGAGGTCAAAGGTTAAATCAACAATATGAGCCAGATCCTGTTCTATCTCTAAATGATGAAGGATAGGAGTTGTCTGGAGTGGATATGTGGGAGGATAATGATGCCTTGTCAGTGACAGATGTATTTAAAGTGACAGAGGGCAGTTTGAAAGCATTAGCTGTCCTTTACATCAAAGTATTGTCTCACCGGCCAGACACCTTTTACACCCTTTTTAGTGTACATGCACTTAACAAACCTTTTCTCCTCAGTAAACATGGCTTTGTAAGGCAATTTGTGGAAGTTGTGAGCTTTCAGTCATATAAAGTTTCATATTTGGATTTGTTTTATTCAAGTCGTGACATGCTCGGCATCATGTTCTTTGCTTCCCTGCAAAAGCTCCTGTGGTCCCGTTACACATTTTTTACTGATTTACTGAAAATGAGCTCTCACCTGTAACTGTGATTGTCAGATGGAGCGTGGATGCCGTCACCCTCCTCATGGTGGAAGCTTTCACTGCACTTTGTTCTGCAGACAAACAGAAGGGATAATAATGCTGATTAAACTTCATGTGTCCTTGGCTAAAACACAGGTCATTCTGTCTACAAAACCTGCAGCACAAATAAACAAAACTGCATTAAAATCTAGTTTGTGTTCACCCAAAGTGACACACAACACCACCCCAGTTAACATCTCTCCATGAGGCTTCATGTCGTGATGGAGTGATTCGTGCCCTCATGAGCTGCAGCGGGTCAGGTTAAAGTGAGAGTTAAGAAAATAAATCACATTCGATGTCAGAACAACCCGCTTCCAAATACATGAAATGACATAAAACTATGTTATACTCATAGCAAAGGAAACAAACAAAAAGTATTTTGTTGTCAAGCTGCCTCCTTCAGTGGCTGCTGTCCGGCACACAGTCTGAGGTGCAGATGCAGCTCGCTCTGGAGGTATTTGATGCCTCGCTGCTCCAGGACAGAGCGACAATGTCTGGCTCTTTTTGTTCCTGGTTCACCAGCATTCTGCCCACTAACAAACGGGTCACTGTGTGCAGCTTTGCAACACGCTCGCTGGCAACAATGCTGCGTCCAAGCTATTCTAGAGCCGTGCTGAGCCATTAATTGGTTTTGGTGTAAACAAAAGTGAAAATGAGGGCATTCACATACGCTGCTGACACAGGAGCATACTTAGGATTTTGAAGGGTTGCGGTTTTGCAATACTAAAAGGATATCATGTTGTATACCAACTTGGTATCAATATGCCATATATATACATATACATAATATTTATTCAAGAGCCAGTGGGGTCAAAGGTGCCTAATACTTCCTACATCATCCTCAACATTATCCACTGTTAGCCAATTTCACTGCAATGCAAGAAGGCATGAGTGAAGACTGAGGAGGGGAGGAATGGTTTGTTATTATGTTTGGGGTGGGGGTTAAGCCTGCAGCACACAGTCGTCTGGAAACAGTTAAGGATGGATCACAGGCCTGTACGCAAGAGGGTGGGAAAGGGAGAGAGGGCGGAAGAGCGAGGCTTGGGAAGAGCGAGGGTGGAGGAGGAAAAGAAGGAGGGAGGCAGTGGAAAAATTGTGAAATGTATCTTGTGAAATCTTACCCCATTTAACATATTTACTCACTAATGCAATCTGATTTTACCATCTCTATTTTAAGAAACTGGCCTGTTTATGCATTAGGTAATAGAAAATGTGTTTTAAAGACAGCATTTCTCCTTCTGAACTGAAACTTTTCTCACTTTTCATTTATCATATATATTGAACATATCTGGCAACAACTGTATCTATAAAAGTGTATCAGTCACTGAATTTATTATTGATTATATTGTCAGGTATGATAGAGATGGAAGGTCTAATAAGTTTGGCAGTGCTGGTGAAGAATAAGAAGTTCCATGACTAACCCAATACTCAAACCAGATACACGTTGTCTCTCTAAATTAACTGCCTTTGGCACTTCCGCTCCCAAAACGAAAAGCTCTTGAGTTGTTCCAAAAACATGACTGGTCCATTTCCTCCCTGGCCTCCTGGTTCTAATAAAAAGGGGTGAAGGAGAGAGAGAGAGAGAGAGAGAGAGAGAGAGAGAGAGAGAGAGAGAGAGAGAGAGAGAGAGAGAGAGAGACTTTTTTTTCTTTGCGTCGTCCTTCATACACTCATACACTCATCTGCAGTGGCACATGCTGCATGTGCTAAAACACACATATTGTACACGCAGGCACGCGCTGTATTACACTCCAACCCACCCTCATTTTTTTCCCCCACTACCTCCACACACACACACACAAACACACACACACACACACACACACACACACACACACACACACACACACACACACACATAAACACAAACACGCAGTCACTGGTGTCTGTGTTCAGTTCACGTTCCCACAGTATCTTGCTGAAACTTTCCCAGGACCGTTGATACACTTGGGACCCTGCTGGTCATGACGGCAGGAGCAGGGGGGGTCACCTTATCCCCGGGGGCCCCCAGCAACCAGCAGCGAGGGACCGTGCACTGAGGAAGCCATACATCAGCGCCTATGAGTACCAGTAACCTCAGTGTCAGTGATGATGACTTTGAGCGACAACAGCCAAACGCAGTGACGCCAAAGGAATGTGTCACTTGGCACCGTGAGGACTAACAGATCTTATTGTGACTGGCTGCTGATGCTATTTTTTGCTAAAACAAGCCAAAGAGCTACATCAGGGCTACTGCAGGATACAGACTGACATCTGAGATCAAACATCAGAAAACATTCTTTACCGAACAAGAATCTCTGTGTGTTCAAATCTTATTTTGAGGTCTTTGAAAAAGACGGAAAAATAAAGTAAGGCTACTGCAACACGATGAGGTTTTCTGTTGACTGCTGGGCCTTTGAGAAGGAATCTGACCCTTGAGATAGGATGTGCTGACTCGGATCAGAGGGCCAGAGGGAGCCAGAAAACCACTTCAAATAGAGTTTGGAAAGTGAATGCTAGATTTATCCAACATTTAAAAACATGCAACTGTAGCATCAAAGTCATTATCATGGTGTGAGGAGACGCTTAAAGGGTCTCATAAACACTGTGGAAAACAGAGCTGCTTTTGTGCTAATCTCTGTCCTGGTCAGGTCTTTGTGCAAGAAAAATAACAGACGAAACTATGAAGTGTTAAAAGTGTCAGTGCACTGGTCAATCTGCCAAGAAAGTTTGGCAACATTTCAGGGACACGGCTTCCAACTTGATAAAAACACTTAGTAGCAGTTTGACCCCTGGAACAGAAAGAAGCTCTTTGTATGAACCACAGAGACAGAGTGGCGTTTGAGACAATTTACAGTAAGAAGCATCCATGATAAGTCAAGTCAAGTGGTTGGAGAGGGTCTTAAAGATGATTTAAGGGATCTGAAAGGCCTTTTTTTTGACATAGATGTTTATTGTTGTCTTTTTAATCTTTGAAATGGGATACCCTTATTCCTGCAGTGATCGTGGAGGTCTGAAAAAAACAAACAGTGTTTATGTAAGTGATGGCACGGTAATCACCATGACGGATAAACTGTTATCCCACTGTACGAGTTTTCCCACAGATGCTGGGAATTTGGTGGCTGACTGACCCTTAACGGATTTCATAAACAGCCCTGCTACACTCAAAGTGTCACCAGCTAATGAGGAAGAATGCTACAATCAAGCCCAGCACGCAGCCCACGCACAGCCTGAGCCCCACAGCGGTCTGTAATCCCACCTCTGGGATTATCTATATATACTGTAGCTGCATGTTTTATTTAAACATCTGGCAGTGATGAAGCAGTCCTCAATGAGGTGGGAACTGCTTTGTGAGCCGCATTTGCAGCCAACTGTTTGCTCGAGTGAGTCCCAAGGGGGGGGAAATTGCACTTAGAAAAAGGGGGAAAAGCGTAATCTATCACAAAAGAGAGAAAGATGTCCAAAAAGCCTCCCAAAGTGCAGCTGGAGAGCTCTGACTTCCTGTATGGGGAAATTTTCTGGCCTTGTGTGGGTGTCGGGCGGTGATGCATCAGTGACACAGCAGACCACCGCAACCTCTAACCAAATACTCATGCAGACAACAAGACACACCAAAATGAGACGAGCACAACCTGCACATGATGAAACTTCTACAAAGAGAGAAACTGCTTTAAATAACAAGCCGCACAGAAAAAAAAATGCAGAAAGCAGAAATGAGGAAAAACATGAACAAAGGCAGAAAGAAAGAGAAAAACAAAACAGAAAAAAAAAAAAAACAATCAACGTGAAGAAACAGACCAATTAGAGCAATGACAAAGCATGACAAACCATGGGCACACCGCAAGAATACTGCACACAGCACCAGACAGTGGAAAAGACAGCAAAGGCAGCATGCAGACATACAGAACACAATTTATGGGAAACACCACATCAAAGCAGAGAGTGGGATGGCAGAGGGAGCACACACATAGTCTTACATCACAGACAGTCATGTTTACTCTGCCGAAGTGTACAGGAAGCTGCGATCTGCAAAACAAACATCTCCAATTTCGCGGCCACTATTTTTCCAATGCAAACAATTATAGCTCAGAAAAGACAGACCGTGAACTAAAACTTTATTAGGACTTGTGCTAAATCTTGACGCTGGAATAGCTGCAGTGCAGAATAAATGTATACACCATAGCCGTCTTTTTCGTTTTTAGAAGGATGTCAGGTTTTCTTGACCCGTCTCTGAACAGACGGACTCTGGCGAGCTCTGTGGGAAAAAAATGACCCAGTGCGTCTTTGTTAAAACAAACCTCCATTTTTATCACTCGCCTTGGACAGACCTACCCCCCTGAGGAAAACCTTCTGGTCCCTCGGCAGCAGACCCATGATGCACTGCTCCCACCCCAGGCGGCCTCGCTGTCCCCCAACGTGACTAATACACATACTGTACGTTACCAAAAGGCAGATTCAGCTGGGATAGCACACGTGTCATCAACATGCTGCCACGAAATGTGAGTTCCTGTAAGCAGGAAATGCTTAAATGTGCAGCCTGTGTTTGTATCACAGATCTGTGCCAAACAATTCTTTTTGACGCCATATGCGGCATGTTGAAAGCAGCTTTAAATGATTTTATTTTATTTGCATGATGCCAAATCAATCAATCAACAGACGTTATCTCAGGGCACTTTCCATATAGAGCAGGTCTAAAGCATACACTTCAAAATATGATTTACAGAGACCCAACAGGTCCCACCATGAGCAAGCACTTGGCATCAGTGGCAAGGAAAATCTCCCTTTAAATGTAACACTAGTCGACTTTCCATCAAAATGTAGCACAATTTTTAACAAGTTTCTAGAAAATCAGCATCATAAAATGCAAATTAATGCTTCTATCTTAATGTTGTGGATATACTGAATGTAAGGATTTGGCTGCATTGAGCGAAACAGCTAGACAAAGCGACAAGATGCATGTAATCAAAAGAGTGCCAGTCAAATCTCACACAAATGGAAACCATGCAGACAATGTGATTGAGCTCTGGTATTGACTGTGTGTTTATTTCAGGCCTTAATTTGAGGAACGTTTCACAGATGTGATGGTTTCATCGCTTTGTTTAAGTCACATGCTACATCAAGAGTTTTTGCTAGTTGTGTTTCCATGATGTGAACGACGCTAAAAGGCTCTGTGGATCTGAAGGGAACTGCAGAGTCAGGTGACAATTCTCTGTGGTTTCATTAGCACAAGCAGCCGCATTGACATCACACGTCGTCATTTGATCTATTGTTAACATACAGATGTTGGCTAATAAAGCAGCTTCAATGAAAAGCTCTGATGTTCTTACTCTCAGTTCCAGCCAAATGAAAATTTTGCATCACCACTGAGGAAATGGTGGAGGAAACAATACTCCAGAGCCTCACCTGCGACATAATAGTTTTGGCAAATGTTCAGTAACTGTCAGCAGGACAGAGACAGACTGAGGTACAAAAGAGGTCTTAGATTTAGCAGCAGCTTCAGGTTTGGTTCACTTACCGTACACTGACCCCCAGCAAGAAGTTGCAGTTTCACAGCTGGACACAGGACTTTGAAAACCTCTATATCAGCCAGAAAAACAGCTTGTATCCTGTAACTTTAGAGCTTGAAGCTGCTCCAAAGCCATCTCAAGTTTGCATGATCAGAGTCTGGTGCATTTTAAAACTTCCCCTGGTTTTATTCGGCTCAGCATTAGGACACAGTGACTGTGAGTGGTCTTGCCTCAGCAACCAAAGTGACTGTACTTGTGCTGAGGCAACACATGTTTGGGAAACTGTGGCTCTTGGTTTGCTCCCTCTCAAACAGGGTTGTAAATGGTGTTTGTAGTGGCGGTGGGGGGATGTAAAGGGCTTCTGGGTAAAACTGATGGTTGTAGAATGACAGCGTTAGATGTGGCTAGCGTTTGATATCACTTTAATGATCTCATTTTCTACTCATTTGGGAACCCAAATGAAGGAAAAGTGATTAAGATATCAAAAACTAAAGCAGCTGTTGTCATTGAAGTCATGTCAGTTTTTCCCATTGGACAGTAAATGCTGCCAGTTGAGCTGTAATTGTGTGTGTACTTTGTCCCAGCCAGTTCAAACTTTCTGCTCATAGGGAATACAGTCATATCAGATATATTTGCTCGCATAAGCAGCACCACATCCTCCCACGTTGAGACGTCCCCACCCTTCTGCACGGTGTTACCCTCCTTTTTCCTGCACACCGGCTGTCCAACGAACACTTGAGGGTACAAGGCCCCCTACCTGCCCTGTGAGAAACAGAGGACGCCTACACACACTTCCAGTCCATCCACTTTAACAACTCCCCTCCCAAGAAAAAAGAAGAAACAGAAACAGCTGAATACAATTAGGCCTGACCAGCTTTAAATTCCACTCATTTCCCTAAACACATAACACTGAAAGGAAGGGGAAAAGGAGGGAAAGAGAGACAGAACAGCATCACTCCAGGTAATAATTTATACTACTTGTGCTGTCTTGGCATGTGTATGTACAGTGATGTTAACTCTGACATTTACAGCCAAACAATCTTGCAATAGCTTTTTTCTATGCATGAATATTGAGAACATCAGAGAATAAATATCACTTAAGCCTCAAAGATGTCGCCACACACTCTGAAAGCAGCACATAACCGTAATAATAAAAACACCAAAAAAGTCTCTATTTTCCACTGTGTGGAATATTCTTATCTTGTAAAAGCAACAGACAGTTTTCCTTTGTCCTGTCTCACTGCACTGTATCACCAATTCCAGCATGTTTTTGTTGGACTGAGGACAGCACAAACTCCAGAGAGAGAGGGAGGGAGGGAGAGGGAGAGGGGTGCTGTAGAAGAATCTGATGAAGACCAAAACTTCCCGCTGAAAATCTGTAGTTTTTCTTATAAAATGAAGTCGGAGAGGAAATTGTAATATCTCTGTTGTTACCCACACAGCAGTGGAAGAAGGTGAATCCTTTACTTAAGTAAAGGCAGTAAGGTACACAGTGTAAAGCTGGTCTGTTACAAGCAAATTGGATTCAAAACTTTCCAGAAAGCCCTTGAAAACTTCAGATCTTAGAGGAAGTTTGATGTTTTGGGAAATGCATGAGAAGATTGATACAGCTCTCGTGTGATTTGTAAATCTGAGCAGCAGCCAGTTAGCTTAGCTTAGCACAAAGACTAGAAACTAGGGGAAACTGCTAGCCCCAAACTAAGAGGTGCTGACAAGTAGGTGTTTCTCTATAACATGAAATAATATATATTATAGTTAAAGGTTGGGGAAAAGAACATTATCAATTATCATTTATTAACAGCTTAACTCAAAAACTCAGCTTATCTGCCTCATTAGGACTCTGTTGGCATAGTTTGATCAGAATTGGTTGAACTGGAAACATAAACAGGTTTTGGTTTTGCAGGTTCTGTTTTGAATATTAATCTGAAAGTAACTATAATTCATCCCATAAGTAAATGCAGTAGAGTTACAGTACATTATTTCCCTCTGAAGTGCAGTGCTTACAGTAGAAATACTCGAAGTAGCAGCACCTGTTCCAGATACTTTCCACCAACGCTGTCTGCTACATGTTTGAAAATTACACCTTTCTTTGCATTTTAAGGCTGACTTCCTCCATAAGTTTGGCATTATAACTCAAGAAGAAACATTTCCTCCTGGAGTCGTCCTGCAGGAGGGGCTGCGTTCTCTGACTGAAGATGAGATGCAGCTGCCTGTCAGCTCTGTGTGAGTGGGTGGGAGGGGAAGAAGGAGGGAAGGAGGGAAGGAGGGAAGGAGGGAAGGAGGGAAGGAGGGAAGGAGGGGGGAAGGCCAGATGGACGGGCAGACGTACAGGATGCTGCATCGCAGCACCACTTAGCGCTCTTCATTGAAGCTATATGAGTCAAATAAGTCTAAGTACAGCAATAAAGAAGCAGTGACTGACAGAAGGGCACAAGATTGGTCGAGTTGCAAAGAAACAACAGCTCACTTCAAAAGTATGAATGATGAATTATGAATCAGCCAATAAGTGACTGCAAGAGAGTGAGTCAGGGACTGCTATATTTGAATATGAAAAACAAGAATGATCATGTGACGAGACATCCAAGAGCTCTAAATGACTGTTCAAACTCTACTCTAACTCTAGTGTCACAATGGTTTTCAGAGCACGATTGCTCAACAGCTGTGCATTCAGCTCACGGGGGATAAATCACAAGAGGACAGAATGGGATCAATGTGTTTCAAAACTTTCTGCTGAGCTCAAACTGTTACATATCGGCACATGTGAGCCAAATCAGACTCCTGGCATGTTTTCTGCACGGTCATAATGTGAAGCACATTTTCTCAGAGCGGCTGGCATGCGGAGAGCTCGCAGAGCCAGGAAACAGCTGATGACGAAGGATTAGGTCTGGGTCAGGGGAATGGAGCCGACTGGACCGTGCTGCATTGGGGCTGAGGAGAAGAGCTCTGCTGCAGTACATACCAGCAGCCTGACGCACAGGGAGAAAAATCCCCACCGCTCAAGAGACAAATGAAACTTCACTATGTCTTACAAATCCATGCAGCAAAGATTTGTCAGGGTATATCTACTGTTTGGAAGTTGGTGCTGTGAAACGTCCAGGAAGAGACCCCCAGCTGATGAAACTATGATATGAATGCAATGCTGTCTAATACCGTTGATGGTGAAAGTATGACATGCATGCAATTTTCCAACAGCTCATTTGCAACAACAGTACTAGACAATGCCTGGACCGAAATATCCAGAGAGCCGGAGAAGATGAAAGACTTCAAAAGGAAACTCCTAAGTGTAGAGGAGGAGATAAGCAGACACAAAACACATGGCAACGTTGTTTACAACTTGTGCTAATTCAAATTCCACCATATCAAAAAGGTCATCTGTACACAGAAGATGGATGTGCAGTTAACCAACCTAACAACTAAACACCGCAGCAGCCGAGCGTGGCAGAGAAACGGGGAGGCTTTCAGGTGCAAAACATATGGCGGGATTAGAGCAGAAAGACATGCATGCCACATGTGTCTCAGCCATGAAATAGCTCACATTGCTGCAATGTAACTCATTCCAGGTACTAAAGCCTTCTCCAGTGATGAATGCGAGGAGATGATTCAACCAATTGTTTATGTCTGCTCGGCTCTGCGTTCCTCAGACGAGGCTGAGCCACAGCTTCATGAGAGACTTACATTAAAAAAGGGTGACCGAGGCATGAAGCTATGAATTCAGGCTGGTATGTGTTATCGCTAAAAGGAGAGCCATGCGCAGTTACAGAGGATGCTGGTGACAGTGACTGATGCCGGCTCTGATATCACTGCACAGCCACGGCTTGATGAGCTTCTCCATGTAGCTATGCAAAGAAGATCAATTCGGTTAGGAACATTCACAGGGGAGGAATAAGACTGATGGTTCGGCGGTGAGGGCTGTCGGTTCACTCAGGGTGACTGAACAGGGCTGTATAAACAAGCCCTTTAGCAGCGAAGTACAAAGTGGAGCGCACACAAACAGCTTGTGTATAAAGCCCAGTGTGTGTGACAGAGACCCTGGGATACCTTGTCAAACGCATTCTCTTAGTGAGAAGATAAACATAGTTAAAGTTGCACTATGTAAAGAGTGAAAAGGTGTCTATGTACAGAGATGCAAGCCATCACCATGTTGATGTTTGAACAGGTTGCTCACACTCTTTCACATTGTAATTCCTGTTGTGTACACATTCAAGTATGCGGGTAACAAATACCACCAACAGAGACACATTCTCACGAACTGTAGCAGCAACATCACACAACAAGACAGACCAAAACCAGACTTTTTGACCTTCAGGTGTTAAATCAGATTATTTTATCAGTTTATATTGCAGGAAGTTACATGAACCAACTGTTGTGAGGATGAGGTGCATCCTCTCTGTGACAGACAGCTATGAAATTGAGTCGGTCACAGCGGGCTTCCTGAGCAGGCGAAGTGAATTTTCAGAACATCTTCACTCGTGCCAGCAGCTGCCAGGCAGCCATGACTAAAAGTAATAATCTCTGACAGTGACAGAGAAGTAAGTCCCCTTACCTTGAGAGTGATCCTTCAAGCATTGACAAGTCCTCTCTCTCAGTGTCCGAGGAGGTTTGTCTGCCAGCAGTCGGTCTCCTCCTTCTGAAATCAGAGGAGAGATTTCCAGCTGGTTGTCTCTACAGGGACTGCTGCCTCAGATGTATAGATCCCTCAGATGTTCAGAGTCTGAGGTTAATCTCTGCTGTCCCGGGAGTCCGCTGGAGGAGGTACCGCTCTGAGCCCGGCTGTTTGTTTAGTCAAATCACAGCACCATGGGGGTCTCCTCTCCTCTCTCACACTCTGAAAAAGCCTGCCCACCGCTCCCAAAGAGTGCTGTAATTTTAAAAAGAAGCGTCCCCAATGGAGACATACGCACACACACACACACGCACACAATGCTTCCCTGACAGATTCACACAGAGGAGAGAGTCAGTGGTCCAGCCCTGCCGAGGCTGGAGTAAGAGCCGGAGGGGGAGAAGAGGGAGGGAATTGTGAGGGGGAGTTGAGCAGAAAGCAATAGAGGGAAGTTTAAAAAAAGAGCAGTGAACAGAGAAAGAGAAAAGACAGAGGGAGAAAACTTACCAAACGCAGATCGGGCTCAGCTTGTTGTTCGTCGGTAGCAGCTGAGAGTCTCCCGAGCTGGAGTGATTTGTTTATGAATGGAGCGGCGAGCAACTGGAGGTGAACTGAGACAGTCTCTATTGGCAACAGCAATCTGGACCGCATCTAACCCCTCCATAGAACAACAAACACAATAAGAAGGAAGAGAAAGAGTGAGAGAGTGAGAGTGAGAGGTCCAAGCAGGAGGGAAAAAAAGGTTTTGGCAGAGCACCGGCTGGCCTGCTTTGGAAACAAACATGGAAGTCTCAGTTTCTCAGGAAAAGAACTTCACTTACATAATCACACCGCCAGAATCAGGTGTACAAGAGGCTGAACACGGGACACTTTGAGCTGGAGTGAACCCGAAATCTAACATGTTACGTGCCCTTTTCTGCTTCTATTTCCTTTCTTTTTCCATTCATCCCACATAAAATAAGTTAACACCTCCCTCTGGCCTCACCCCCTTTCTGTCTCTTTTCTCTGCTCTTTCAGCCCTCTCTCTTTCAAACACAGACACACACATGCACACACAAACCACGCGAATACGTCTGTTTTCTATATTGGCACGCTCCCTAATTTCTTCCTTTCCCAGGATATGAGAGGATGGCTTGAAATTCATAATGCAACCCTGCAGCTGACCAGGGCCTTTTCTCTCTAACAAGGGGTCGGGGCAAGCGGGGGAGGAGGGAACAGGGGCTAAATTGGACAGTAACCATGTTCTCCTCTAATTGTGAGGGTAACTCTAAAAGCCCTGCTAGCAGTAATTAGAGAGCCTGTGAGCCTCGGTTATTAGATAGGAGGGAGCAACACCACACAGGACTGTCCCACCTTACCATCAGTTTATTTCTATGTAATTAACACCTTCTTGCTATAAGTCTGCCCTAAACATACTTACTTACTCCACATACTTAACTCCATGAATCTACTTCTCTGTTTTCATGCAAAGTCAATTAAAATGTATCTAGGTAACTATGCAGCAATAGTACATGTGACAATCACGTTATGCAAATACTTCACACACAATCTTTATCAGCTGGACACACACATCCTGCAGCACAGCTCTAAGAGGACACACTGGGTGTAAATATCTGACTTTGTCGGAGCTATGTCTCTAATATGGACATCATTTTGTTACAAGTGAGGTACAAGAGTCTATTGCTTTATATTTGGGAGCTGTCAATGTTTATTCTTACAGCTTGATGGAGTGGCAAACCACTCTGCTGCAACAATACACAGCCCATTCAGCCTATCAGAGCAGCTTCAGAGTGGTCTCTCTCACTGCTGATCCAGGTTGTAGCCATGGCTGGAGCTTGTGCAATTCCCCTGTATTTATATTTTGCTGGATTTCAGATTAAGCTAAAACTTATCTCTCTGTGTGAGACAAGCAGGGGCCCCTGGGAGGTGGGAGGTGGTTGGGGCTCAAAGCAGGAAACACTAGGGGCTGAGGCCTGGACCTGGAGCTGAACCCAACACACCTCTGATAGATGAAGATGGATGAAGCCATATAATGATTGACCTGGAGTCAGATCCATCATAAATTGCCCCAATGAAGGATCCAAGAGAGTCCTCAGGACTTGATTCAGGCCCAAACCTGAAACACTGGGGCATTTCTAATAGACAACAACAACAGTAACCACCTTTCTTGTCAATTCAAACAACACAATTCAAGCAGCAAATCAGGACAGAAACTCAGTTCAGAGCTGAAACAATTAGTCGATTAAAGCCAGCTGACAGAAAATTAATCAATAACTGACCAACTTGGCTTGGTCAGTTTAGTATTTGAAATGCATAAAATGCAGAAAGGAAAAAAGTTTTTCAAAATAGAGAAAAACCAAACGGAGTAGAGTGAACAGAAGGTTACACCTACACAATCTACACATCACATAAAAATGTGCAAAAAGATAAGTTCATTTTTGTCCATGAGTAACATTAACCTCAAGCAGTCCTGCATGATGAAATTCTGCAATGTTGACGAAGTCATTACTGAAACCAAAATTTGTATGCTGTCTTGTCATTAATTAGGCAATTCTACACATTCATAGTGGATAAGTAAACACGTAACTTGTAACCACTTTTAGTTTAGTCACTTTAATCAGCTGTTCAGTTGATGCCAAACAATGCTGATGCTTGTCATACAGCATTTAAAACAACAGAGACCCTTCTCCATGTTTCAGGGACAGACATGTTGTCGGGGTTTAGCACTTGATGGGCACCGTTTGTGCTGTTTTTGTGAACTGTAATAGGTCTTAGAGGAAGCCTGACTATGGCAGATGAAAGCTCTGGGTGTGTCTCGGCACCTACGGCACTTCTTTTTCTAACACATGTGAGCTTTTAGAATCAGTGAAAAGAGGATACAAGTCTCTTATTAGTTCCCCCTCAATGAAGTTGAGCATCGGGACAGCGGCAAGAATAGCAGTGGGAGCACTGTTTTAGCACTGTTTAAACTAAATCTCCATACATGTACCATTATTTACAGTAACCCCTCATTTAGATAAATATTAAAGGTTTATACATCCTGTGGTTTTCATTTTTGGCACACTTCATCAGACGAGTGCTGTAAATTCAAAACTTTTCTGAGGTCTGATTGTTTGAAATTGCACAGTCCAGTTTGTATATCAGCACATGATCTAATGCATACTGTCAGTTCCACAGACATGATTCTTTCCGTTGAGCCAAGCTGTTTTTATTTGGTGGCTATAACCTCCTGTATTTCAAGCTTTTTGCAATAATGTGTTTGACGTTTATGTTGCACTTTCCTTAATGTTCAGGCCTGTAGCACTTTTCTCTCCATTAACACGAGCCTGATTCAACAGCTGATAGCTTTAATGGGCGTTCTGACCAAGATACTGACATGAATCTTTTATGAATGTTTGCTCAACAAGTGGAATAAACAGTGCACTTTACAGCATGATATTCTCAGTACATCAACTGAGTGAAGAAAAGATGTAAAGCCAACAGCATGTGGGACTAAGAATAAACTTTGTGCATTGATCATATGTTTGGAAACAGCAAGTTTTGACCTCTGAAGGACTCCTGACCAGTTTTTGCTGCCCTCATGTGGTTGTTCTAAGCATGGACAAAAAACCCACACAGCTCTACCACACATATGTGCTATACTACGCTATACAATACAGAGAGTATGGAGGGATTTCTTCAAAAATAACACAATTATAAGGTCATCGGGGTCTACTTTTGACAGTGTTTCAACGAGTTTCTTCACCCGAGTTTCACACCACGAGGAGAAACATCACAAAATCATGTCAAATTTGAGTCAACCGCATTTTGAACAATTATCTGCAGGAAAATTATGACAAAAAAACACAATATCTCATTGAGAATGAAAGGAGGAAGTTGGATTTTCGTGCCTTTTGTTTAAAATAAGCTGTCAATGGGGAACAGGTTAAGGGAGGGAAAAATTCATCCACAACACCTGTTCTTAGTGAACATATTAGGTCTACCCACTGGTGAAAAATAACCTTTACTCAAGTACTGTGCAAGCACAGTTTTGAGGTACCTGAAGTAAACTTGAGTATTTCCACGTTATGCCTCATCTCTTTTTAGTTCTCCGGCACTGTATTTTACAGGTAAATATTGTGTTTTTCAAAGCACTACATTTAACTAACAGCGTCTTCTTTGCAGATATATTGAAAATATATTGTTAGCTTATTAAATGTGTCATTTTAAACAACCCATCTGAATCTAAATTTAGCAAAATTTGTTCAACCTCAATAAAGCTACGACACTGATTACACAGTAATGTGTCAGTAATAATAATAATACTGACACGCAGCCACCATTCAGGGCACGGTCTTGGTCAAATTTGTGAGAATTTGGGTGATTTCATGTCATCGAAATGAGTTTATACTGCACAGTTACAGAAATACCGCACATGTTGGGTTTCTTAAGGCTTGGTTTGATATGTCTTTATTGTAAGTAAATTTTGACTGTTGTTGAGGCATAAAACTAAATAAATTACATACGACGTAATGCTGATAGTTACACTAACAGCACTGCTGCGCCTATCCTTAGGCAACATTCTGAGTAAGTTTTAAATGTGGCATTACTTTCAATAACCTTCTACCACCGCCGACGCCAACTTACATTTTCTTTTACGGTCTCTGGGCTACATGTCACATGAGCGCGTGCGTAAACGCGTGCGTGCTGAGGCGCGCGCGCGCACTTAAGGCGCAGTTTGCATGATGAACTTCATCAAATTATTCCACCAGGGCAGTGAAAGTACATCAGGGTCAGTACCCTCACGTCGCCAACACGAGCCGGCAGGTGGATCTCAGGTAAACGTGACGTCATGATGATACTTTTGAACTCCTTGGCAGTAAATCTATAAAGGTGTGTAGTCGTACTGCACAGGTAGCCGGGCAGTAATAAGCCTGGACCTTAGACTGCAGTGAAAACAGAGCGCCAGAGTCTGCTGGGAATGAACAGGGAGGCCTAACATGCGCCAAGCAGATTGATTCACGGACGTCTACCTGAGAGTACCCTACCTGTCGGACGAGCACCCCGGAATGTACAACTCACAGTCGGCCAGACACCCGGCTCAGACCCTGTCACTGAACAGCCAGTACATTCCGCCTCCGTATGATTTCACCAGTTATCATCACGTCCCGGGAGTCGGTGACCCGTCGACAAGTGCCTGGAACCCAGTCTATGCCACCCGGGAGGAGTATCCGTACAGCTTCCCGGGGTCAAGCCCCAGCGCCGGCCAGGTCAGCTTCTCTGAGCTGAGCGGCACGCCCACCGCCGCTGGAGGGGGGTCGTTCAACCCGTACAACTACATCTCCGGACAAGACCCCTTCAGCTCCAGGAGGAGACCCCATGAAGCCATCAGACCGTCAGCTTCAGGTGGGACATAGGCTGCTTACTGGATTCAGCCGAAGAGGTCACCCTGTAGGCTCATTATCCTCTGAATGACGTAATTAAACAGTGTAATATGATTTTCTATGTGATGAATAATTAAAATTTAAACACTTGATTAGGCTGACAGAGACCTTCTGCTTTCTGAATTTGTTTGAACACACATGTTCTGACCTGACCAGTCAGATATCTTAAACGGAACTATAACAGAAAAAATGGCATCAAGATAACACTTTTGCTATGACAAATTAAACCGCAGCAGTTGAGTGGGTGGACAGATGACAGATAGGGTAAAACGGATATTCATACAGAGTTAAGTCAGAGTGACTGCACACACACATTCGTCAAACTTTGTGCCTCTCCCTTCTGGCAAAGTGTTATGAGATGTCAACGTAAAGCTAACACTGGAGGCCATGCAGTCTGCAGAAGTGTAAGTCCCCACCCTCTCTGTCCACTGGGTGGGTGCCCAAGGGTGACAAACGGGCTAGATAACACAGACACTGCAGGAAGTCTGTAGAAGTCAAACCAAGTCTCCTCTAAATCCGAACTCTTAAAGCCTTACTCATGTGTGCATGTGTTGGTCTGCCTCGATCGATGCTGTCACATAGTCAAGATTTCAGATCAATAACTCTGACTCACACTTTCCTAAGACTGTGTGTGTGTGTTTGTGTGAACATGTCAATGAATAGCTGCCTGTGTAAACACCTATGTAAACACCACTCGTGGTGATAAGGAGAACCACTGATGCAATGCAGTGGGGAGTCTTTACATTAGTTATAGTTAGTGTGATTAATAGAGTTGATGAGGCTTTAAGTGGCGCCTGAACTTGAATGTGGCACCAGACGTTTTCCAATTAGTCGCCTCTTTGGCCACAGCTCGCAGTGCACGTGACTCACTGACACTGTAATCATTCTTGTGTGTGTTGCTGGTCAGATAACACACCTCTTCACCTACATTCACAAAGTCATCCAAACTTTTAGCAATTGTTTGGCTAAATAACAGTTGTTTTGTGTGATTCAGGAGGCAAGACTCGTACTAAGGACAAGTACAGGGTGGTGTACACTGACCAACAGCGTCTGGAGCTGGAGAAGGAGTTTCAGTGCAACCGCTACATCACCATGAGGCGGAAGACCGAGCTGTCAGTGACGTTGGGCCTCTCTGAGAGACAGGTGAGAGGACTATAAGAGCAAGAAGGGTTACAATGCAGGAGAACAGCTGAGACTTAAAGGGCAAAAAATCAACCCCAAACTCAGGAGCAGCTTCAGTGCTCCGTCTGTCTACACAGGATGCATTCAGGCACAGTATGGTGTAGGTCACCCACCTATTAGCAGTGCTCAGAGCCTGTATAGACAGCTGGACTGATAAACAGCGGAAACGTCTCACATGCAGATATGCCATTATGGTCTAACTGTACCTGCTGAGGAAGACTGAGATACAATAAAAGCTCTGGTCAAAGCTAGTAAGGCCAAGTAAGGCTGTAACACTGTATTTGACCAAGCAAGAGGGTGTTTTATAACTAATGAAGTCAATGTTTCATTTGTAAGAGATATAATGTGCTACATAGTCTAGCTTTAAAGACTGGGCAGATAAAACAATAATAAATGGATCGCAGATAACATAAAGGAATTATAAGAAAGAGTGCCTTCATTTCAGGAATGAGTGACAATGATAGGAGAGGCTGCTATAAGTCAAGTAGTGTCATATAGGGTGTGTAAAAGGACAGAAAATATTCATAAACAAGGGGTCTTTTTGTCTTTCAGCTGACTTATTTTGGCTAACCCCTTTGCTTCTGTTTTTATGTTTGTGTGAGGTGGAGATGGGGCAGTGGTGAACAGTGAGACTTAAGTTTTTTGTGGGATTTACATTGCTGATGTGTTTTAGTTATACTGGAAAATAAAAACTAGCTATTGGTACTGGTCCATGTAGTTGGAGCTGGTGCTGTATTTGCCTTGTCATCGTGGGTAAATGGACAAATTCAGTCTCCTCATGCAGAGTTGATACTGACACAGCACATAAAGTTCTTCAACAATCCCATTTGGAGAAACCAGCCTCAGAAGAAACACCAGAAACCTCTATAAACCATAATGTTATGTGGCCAAACAAAACATCTTGCATAAGCGTTAATGGTGAAACCCTCACTCTTGCACTCATTATGCTATAATTGTTATTGTTGTTTTCAGTGCCCACTCATTCTGCTTGTTAAACCCACAGTTGAGTGCAACCAAGTAATTCTGGGAAAGACGGAAATTACTAAACTAAAGCAGAAGCAGTTGAGGCAGGGCAAGATAAAGTGAACACAAACAAGCAAAATCATTGGTTCATCACCCACTTAAGATAAGAGACTCTCAGAGGCCCTGAGAGGTGAGTCAAAGGAAAGCGGGCACGGTGCATCATCATTTACTATTGTCGATCGTGTTTTATTAACATCCAATGAGAGTCCTTACCTAAAGCACATTTTTATGTTGATATATCATGTGTCTGTATCTGTTTCAGGTGAAGATCTGGTTTCAGAACAGACGTGCCAAAGAGAGGAAGATAAACCGGAAGAAGCTGCAGCATTCCCAGCAGGCTTCCACGACTACACCCACCCCGCCTGTGCTGGGCGGACCCACTGACACCCACATTGCCACCAGCCCCAGCAGCAACATCTTGTCCGACACGATATCAGAGGAATACTAGGTGGATTTCATATGGAGGACTGATACGGTGTGAAATTTGTACATAGTTTGTTTTGTTTTTACTAGTTTACCACAGAATGAATGAAGCTGATTCACATCTACATGATGTTTTAATGCTGCACCTCACATTTTTCACAATGACAAGCTCGTACATGTCCAACTTAGTTAATATGGATCATTATCAGCACTGACATACTGATTTTAAGGACAAAGAATCACTGGATAACATGTCACTTGTCAAACTTGCTTGTCCTCTTCAAATGTCGGTTAAAGCCACAGTGAAAAAGCATTTTCAGAAGTTAGTTTTTTTTCTTTGTTATCTAAACGGGATGTTGAAATTTGGCCGAATTTCGGTTGAATGCATGAGAATGCAGATGTCTATGCAGAGTCACAAATCTGCGACATGAATACGAAGGAATAATGTGTTTCATTTTATTGTAACTCCATGAGGAAATGCATCTGAAAATCTCACTTGAGCATAAAAATACAAATGAAAACCACTGATGCAAATTCTGCTGATACATCCAAAAACAGCCCCACTGCTTATTTCTGGGGACATAAAATGTTTCCATTTGGTCTCTTTGTTTCCATCCAAATTCACAGGAAATAGAGAGAGCATTATTTTTGTTAAAAAGGAGGAAAGAGGGAGAGAAAAAATACACAAGCTGATAGCAGTTCAACAACCCTTTAATGTTCTTCCTGTTGAAATGTTGATGCCAGATATATCATGGGAATAGATCATTTAACAGTATAAGAAGTAAATGCGCAGAAATGTTGAAAAACAGGAAGTAAAAGCGATGGGATTTTTATATGAAAGCACCAGTGTTGGCATTTTTTGTGAAACGGTTGTATGATTTAACATGAGATAAATGGTGATGACATTTTTTGCTTTTTCATTTTGACTTGAAATATGTTTTTATTTTATATTGTCTTTTTTTTAACGACAACACTGTGATAGCATCAAGGAACTGAAAGCAAATGTGTTTAAAAATGACCATGGAATAAAATGTTCAGACAGCAGTGTTAAGCCACATCCTGGAAATTAGCTGTCAGATGACTCCTAATCCTCTGTCATAGTAACACTAAACCCACACATTCAAAGTGGAAAAATGTCTGCACTTCTCTTGTCTTTTGGGACTTATGTACTGTATGTATGAAATGTTAATGTACTTACTGTACGTGTAAGAAGTGTTAACACACTTTCAAATTGTTCGTGTCTGTAGGTCACAAAAGAGGAAGGAAAAGTGTCAAATGTAACAATGTAAATTTAGCACTGACCAGAGTTAGCAAAGGATTTCAAAATAAACCACTGCACCACCAGCATTATGCAGCTTCTGTATTTCTCAATCAAAGTGTGCTGTGAGAGAATTTCCTTTTTCTCTTTCAGCCGTGTGTCTGCTTTCATACATTTGAGCTTAAGTCTATGTTGTTTTGCTGCTTGTAAAACAAGTTTTGATGCACATGTACTACGTACAAAAAGCGTGCCCATAACAGAGGTTCATCGATCTGGTTTGCATTTCCCCATCATTAGCACTTACCACAGTCACCAGTTGCAGATCTGTCTGCTTTCACAGTTGTTTCAAACGTTTCCTCTGAGAAAACCTCCTTTAAGTTCATGCAGCCAAAGAAGAAATGTACCAAGAGCACTTTATATGCCCACAAATTACCTAACTAATACATTCATTGAATGAATTTATGACCTGAGATGACCTCAGGTTTGGACCATAATTTGCCATAATTAGATTATAACATAATATTGGCCACATCACAATATTTTGATCTAGTAATTCAGCCCGTGGCTTTTGACAGATCTTTAAAAAAATCCTTTTATCTCTCATTCAGCACTTCAGCATGTCTTCACATTCACACTGTCTCAGTAACAGCTGTATGTATAAATACTGAATAAGTACTCAATCAAACCTCAACAAGTCAAACTATTTTCTCTGCCAAATTGTTGACAGATTTTTAGATATTAAATCAGAAGTCACCAGGGGATACATTCAATCAAAAACTGCCGTGTCCTTGACTGAAGAATTGGCACCAAATGCCATTCTTGATTTTATAGTTCAATACCTTTGGCACGGTAAGGTACCATCACATGACCGTGTCATGGCAATGACAACATCACCTGGTTTTTATGAGGAAAAAGATAAATGTTTAATTGTGCGTCAAGCAAATCTATGAAGAGCAAAGGTGCAACAGTCTAATCTCTTTGGATTTCCCATGTTATACACATATTAAAAGGCTAGCAGCTGCAACAGTATTGAACAATCTGATACCCGTACAATGATTGTATTGAACGAAGAAGTGAAAGATACTGGATGGTTGGAGCAGCTTTATTGCACTTCTCCTGTGTTGTCAATTATTTGCTCAGTAGATTATATCAGTCAGAAGTTCAACTGTGTCTCCACAGGGGGGTTTAACTAAAAAAAGGAGCTCAGGCGGTTGTTTAAGGACACTACAATGAGCATGAGCCATAAACACCAACTTTATGGGTCTATGAATCAGCTGAATGGCAGTCCATGGTTGTCAACCTTTAACCTCCAGCTATCAAATCAAACCAATCATTTAACCTCTGTCTTTGATTAAACCCACAGCAAGTATACAACTACAAGTACATGGTGTCAGCTTAAGTACAAAAAAAAAAAATCTCACAAAAACTGTTTGATAATGGACACCTTTTTAAGAAGTTATAAAAGTATCTAAATTACACCAGACTAATTTAGAATAACTTAAAAATCCTGGTATTTTACACAAATAGGTGGGTGATACTGAATTGAGAAAAGAAGGGTGCCTTGTCTGAGGTTAAAAGGTTTGGCCAAACACTGCCTGACCCAGTCGAAGCTCGTACCAAAAAGCTGTTGGTGATGTAGATTTGTTTCTCTTCTCGACTGGAAAGCTGCAGCCTGAAATTGTTCAAGGTTGACTATGACTGATTAGCACTGAAAACTAGAGTTCTGTTCTGAACTGGAAGCCACAAAGTCACAGGAAATGCATAAAACTATTTATAGAAAACTGTACAGATGTTAAAAGATAACCACATATCTCGCTCTGAATCTGACAAGCTGTTCAATCCCTTTCCTCATCAATACATTCTACAAGAACACGATAATTGTTGCTCTCAGTTCACCCCTTGTTTCAGTAAAGGGGAAAAGGAAGAGCATAACACACTCTTTTTGCTGTGAACTCACTGCATTAACAAACACAGAGTGGAAGTGGAAGTGTGATCACTTTAAATTACAGAAGTGACTGCGTGTGCTGTGGCTGTATACAATTCTGACATATGTAATTAGTTTTGAGAAAGACTAAGTTAACTTTGTCTGCAGCTACTAAGTTAGACAAATTCTCCAACTAACTATCAGCGTAAGTGGCACGATGAAAACTACACAAACCACACGTTTTTGACATTGCATTAAAGGGATATTTCAGTGCTAATGGCTACAAATGGTTTGAACACGCAATTGTCTTAAAAATCACACCATGCAACCGTAAACTGATTTTGTAAGATTGAAAGATCATGCCCTGAAAAAGCAGAAGTGTTCACATCATGGAAACAAATTCGTGCTCACTGTGTACCCCTCCAGAGACATTTGTCTACCAACTTGTCTGTGTGCTAGAGAACCAGAGGAAGACAATGTGGTTGAATATGACAATAACTCCCACACACTGCATTAAACCTTTAATAAACCTACCAAGAGCACCCTAGTTTATTTGATATACTCTGACCCTCAAATAATCCATCCACATTTTGATGGAACTAAATGTAAACTTTATTGCTCTGATAGTAAATTAGTAGTCAATTTAAATGACATAGAAACACAGATGATGGACTAACGTAAACACACTGACGGCACTTTTTGAGAGCACTTCAGAGAACTGTCCATGTCTGCCAGTCACTGTAGAGTCATAAAACTGAATACATTGGAAAGACATTGTTATTCTTAAATTTCCCATCATCAAGTTTACAGTAAATCATAAATTAGAAACAAGTGGAAAGTACAACATAGCCTAAAGATAAAGAGAGAGGGCAAAACTTGTGGAATACATTAAAAAAATGTCTCAAAAAATATTAAATAATATAAATCCAGTCAGTGTGATTCAAATGACGGACCTGATCCTTTGATGTCCCCTCATCAGAGGTGCAGTAAAAGTGATGAAATAATAATCAGATCATCTATGAGCACTGATGGTTTTCTCTTTTTCCTCTTGGAAATCACCTTAAATTAAGGTGAAAGGCCTTTCGGCATATTGACAAACACCTCCACCATCTGCCTTCAGTGGTGCAGTCTTTGTAAAAAGAGGAGCGCACTGAATCACCTGTCTTTGCGGACCATGGCGTACACACAATCATCTCCTGTTGGTTCGGCAGCCCGCCGAGGTCGCTGTGAAAACTTGATTTGGCCATACTCCACCTCCGTCTCTGCCCTTGGCTGCACCTGCCTGGCCTGCCGCTGCACAATGCTAACATCAGCATACGTTAATTCCTGCTCATCTTCTTTTTCTGCAGAGGAACAAGCCAGCAAACATCATATTTAATGACTAGATATACTCTGGATTGTTAAAGGAATAGTTTCACAATTTTGGAAAACTATGCTTATTTGCTTCCTTGCTGAGAGTTAAATGAGAAGATTGTCAAGTTAGTCTGTCAAATGAGAGGCTGCTGCTATGCTAGCTGCCAGTTAGCTTTAGCATAAGGCTGAAAACAGGGGAGCCTGACTCTGACCAAAAGTCACTCAAAATCCGCCTTTACAAACATATTAAGCTCAGTAATTAACAAGATACTTAACAACGTGTTAATTTGGAAGCTTTATATGTGTTGGTAGTCAGATTTTGTTATTTTGGGACAAAGCAAAGCTACTTCCAGTCTTGCTGCTAAAGCTAATCTGCTGCTAGCAGTTAGCTTCACATTAAAAAGACAAACATGAGATTGGCATCAAACTTGCTGTCTAAATCTTGGCAAGAATGCAAGTAATGTTAAGTGTATTACCCAAAATGTTAAAAGTAAGGACAAGCTCTGAAGGCATTGCTGGTTCAGGGTAAAGTTAGTGCTGTTAAGTAGCCTACCTTTTGGTTTGTTGTTTTGCTTTTTCTTATGAGTACAGACGACTGCCGCCCCGATGATGAGGAGAATTAGCAATGCAGAGAGTACACCGGCCATTATTGACAAATAATCTGTTTCATTAATAAAAGACACAAGACACACAGAGGTCTTTAAAAGTTGACATTACAGGTGCTCTTATGGAGAGAGACAAAGAAGAAAAGGATGAATCGACTGCAGGGAGTTAGTTCTCACTTACTAATGAACCGCGGGTCATCTGCGCTGGAGGGAGTCACAGTTGAATTGGAGAGTGTGATATTAGTAGAGGGTGTATTTGACACTGTGAGGCTGGTCTCCTTACCCTCAGTAGTCGTGGTAGAGGCGGTCGTTGGCTTAATACACAGGGTGTTATTGGCTTCAAGCACCCACTGTGATATGTGCGTCCCATTGGATAATGTGCAGTCAATGAATATGAAGCCTGTGAGAGAGAAGCAAATCAATGGCTGACAGTTCATCATCACTGTCAGACTGTTCCACTCCTGTTCTCACTCACCACAGGTAGATATCGTCTCTTCTCTCCAGACTCTGCTGACATTATTGCTGACTGAGCAGACCAGCTGTCCTGAGACGTCTTGATTCAGAGTGATGTTCTCACTCTCATTATCTCCAGAGAGGAGCTGAGCGTCTGTCAGTGTGTGTCCATCCAGAGTCCAGCTGTACTGAGGACTGTCCCCTCCCTCAGAGGAGCAGGACACCTTCATCTCTCCCTGGGACAGACACTCAGAGACCAGCCGGACAGAGGACACAGGAGCTGAAGGAAATGCACTGAGATCAGTTTTGATGTGAACACAGTCTTCATCATCCATCCATCCATTTTCTATACCGCCTATCCCTTTCGGGGTTGTAGGGGGGCCTGAGCCAATCCCAGCTGTCAACGGGCGAGAGGCGGGGTACACCCTGGACCGGTCGCCAGCTGATCGCAGGGCAACATATACACAGACAACCATTCACACTCACACCTAGGATTTTAGAGTCACCAATTAACCTAATGAGCATGTTTTTGGTCTGTGGGAGGAAGCCGTAGTACCCGGAGAGAACCCACGCATGCACGGGAAGAACATGCAAACTTCACACAGAAAGGCCCCACCCAGGGATCGAACCAGCAACCTTCTTGCTGTGAGGCACGCGCACTACCTGCTGCGCTACCGTGCAGCCCCAATCTTCATCATTTTATACGATTTCTAATACAGAACAAGTTACAGATATCTGGAGACTATGAGATACATGTAGCTTATTAATAGAATATGACACATGTTACTAATTTCCCCAGGAGGCAAAAAAAGTTATTTACCTTGAATGATCATCTGTAGAGTCAGCGGTTTCATATTCTTTCCTTTTGAATCAAACATTGTAAGAGTATATTCACCACCATCAGTCCATCTCAGGTCCTTGATCCTAAATGTTCCGTTGCTGGGAGTAAATGATGATCTGTTTGCTATCTGATTAGCCAAAATTGTATTATTTCTCCAAATAAGTATTTTTGTTGTTTTGTTTGACCAGATGAATCGAAATATTTCTGAGGCGTTGTCCATCAGCTCTAGGACCACAGTTCCTCCCAAAGGTCCATAACACCGAGTTCGATTCTGTCTGCCATCACAGGAGGTTTCCACACCTGGAAATCAAAATAAATAAACAATAGTACAATAACAATGGTTTGATTACTAAATTTCTGCAAAATTAATGACAGTGACAGTGTTTTGGTCACATGCAAATATTCACCTGAAGCAAATAAAAGTGTTTTTTGTGCAGCTGTGACTTGCTGACCACACTGAAAACACACTATTAGATTTGCAGCTGACTGTCATGTAGGCCTGTGACTGCAACACAAATAAGGCTCAGCGAACAGAGGAAAAATTACATTTTTCATTTAGGTAAAAAGAATAATCTCACCCAGACATGACAAACTCATGCTGTGTTTGTTTCATAATTTCAAAACTTTATTTGAAATGACGATGGACAGTATATCTTTCAAAAAGAGACACTAAATTATATGAGAGGGGAAAATGGATACAATGATGTGCAAGACATCAACAATCACAATGTACTCGGAGCTCAGAATTGTAACTTTCCCTGTAATTACACAATGACGTGGAATCGGTCTCTGGATTTGTTGGTGCTCTTAGAAATAACCAGGTGTTTCTTAAAATGTTCCTGAGTTTTAGATAAAACTCAAATATCAGTTGATCGTCATATCTTAATTTAATCAATACAATTGATCATTTCCTCAGAACCAACAAGTGGTTTCCTTCCTGCACTATTTGATCTGCAAACTCATGACTCTACTTGAAACGGAGGGCTGAACAAAAACACTTCATTCACATCATATTAAATGCAACATTAATTTGTGTTATCGGTGTCAAACAGCTCACCGTGACAGAGTCCCAGCAGCATCAGCAACAGTCCAACCACAGCCTCCATGTGTCCTCAGCCTCTGCTGACCCGTCAGCAGCTTCCAGACAAACTTTTCGACTTCACCAAAAAGCAAACATGCACATCCTACACCGAGCAGCAGAAAATGTGTCCCAAACAGTGATCAGCCTCAGTGGAGAATGTGTCAAAAAGCTGACCAAACGAGGTGTTGTTGCATTCATCTTTTTATAGGCGGAGAAGAGAAGAGGAAGTGATGTCAGTTTCACTTCCCTCTTAGCCCAGACCAAGAGGGCCACATGGGCGTGATGGAGCGAGTGGAAGAGAGGGAAACGTTCATCCTTCATACTGAAAGAGGATTTGAGACCGACAGCTGACATTTCTATATATCCATGTTCAAAGATTAATCAAGGAATTAATACAAAATAAAAAGAAACTGTACGTCTTGTCATCTCTGCATCGTCATTATATTTCTTATCTGTAAATGAATGAGAAGTTGAATTTCATCAGATTTCACAGCGTTAGAAGCTGTCTTGACTTCTCAAACTGTGTTTAACCCACGAGCAGGTCATTACTATCAGAGCAGGCTGAACACATAACAATTATTTACACAAACCAAACTGTATTTTAGGTTTTGGTTGAGACATTGAAGTCTTTGGATATGTATATATAAATAAAATTCATTCTACATTTCAGAGAAATTTGAACAAAATTGCACGAAAGACAAGTGGAATTTCATGTGTTGGATTTACATAATGGAGAATAATGATCAGCTCAACTTTAAAGCTACAAATTTCTGATAAATTTGCAGAACTTTGAAGTTGAACAGTGAAATACTGAAATGCATTGTCTGCATTGCACTAAAACACACTGAACAACAAGAAGCAATGTAGTCACGAATTTGAGTTTTTATCAAGTGATTTTGAGCACTTGAATGTGCAGTTAAGATAATAATTGCACAATTATATTTTTACATGATGTCAGCCTCCACATACAACAGTAGAACAGCATTATGCAGCTTCAGACTTTATTAATGTGTTTATTTGCAATATCTATTCTTTTTTCAAATCTTTAATCCTTTGAAGAAACAGTTCATAGTCAGAGGATCATTAGTTTGTCTTTTGTCAGAAGTATCAACAACATAAAGAGAAATGGCAACAGTATTCCCTCCTGAGGCTCTAAAATGTGTCACATTCACGCTGTGCTGTCGGCCCACAGCGGCCTGAAGCTCAGGCTGTTTCTCTGTAATGTTCCTGCTCTGAAGCTCGTCTGTATAATTCCTCGTCTTCCTCTTCTTGCTGTGAACTCTTTAGTCTCTGTCTCCCTCCACTGGCAGCTGTTGACTGAAAGCAAATGCTCGAACATACTAAAAAACATTGCGCTTGAAATGAAACTTGTAATAAACACACACATTTTTCACTCAATATCTACTGATGCTGAGACGTTTTACTAAATCCTCTCAAGGCAGTAACAGCTGCATGATTATTCTTTATTGAGCGTTATTTTTCCTGAAATCTTTACATGTTCTCAACACAGAGTTTTACTGATTACAGAAATTTCCATGAACAACAGTAACTCCTCCGTAAGCCAGCAGAGGGAAACCTCACATCTACTAATACTGACGATGAGTCTGGAAGTCTTCTTCAACCTTCAGCAGGTGTTAAAGGTACAGTTCATGATCAAAACGTCAACAAAAAAAACTGACTGCTGACACGTGACAGAGTGATTGACAGACTTTGAATACATAACAACACCAGGAAGCAGCTAAACTAAAGCTCTTACTATGAACTGCTTTGAGAGGTTTTATTCTTACTCTTTGTAAACATGCAAGCAAAGCATATCTTTATTTGTAATTATAATCAGATGAGGAAAACACAAAACTATTTACATAATTCACTATTTACAAGTTAACACTTTCAACATATCTGTGAATATGAGCTTTTTAATGGTGCTAAAGTCCAGTTTGAGCTTCTTTTTTTTCACCATTTTGAGAATATACAGAGCTAATAAGACAAATACAGATACGAAAGTGAAAATAATTTATCTCCAAAACATCCAATGTTCTCTTGGAAGGAAAGTTTCAAGAAAACTGGAACAAAATTAAAACAGACGGCTCCACTTGTGATCATAGAGTTACGATCACAACACTTAATTTTTGTTCAATGAGAGCTTCCACACTCACAGGACATTTTTGTGGGAAGGTATTCATAGTGAGCTGCTGGGACGTGTATATAAAAATAATAAAAACAGAAGATCATTTCTCCTTTAAACCCTATTTTCACATCCACAAACACACATGGCCAATCACATCAGGTGAGAGGCGACACTGAGCCGTCGCTTTCATGAAGTTTAAGTTCAGACGCTGAACTTCTCATTTCAACCATCACAACAGAGTCGTCTTGATGGTCCAGCTTTCGAGGGACGGCAGAGCCTTCAGCTGTCTCGTACTTCTTCTTCTTCCAAGAAAAATAATTTCTAATTAATGTGCAAAACACTGAAGTTGAACAGTGAAATACTGAAATGCATTGTCTGGATATGAATGACTATCGTGCACTAAAACACACTGAACAACAAGAAGCAATGTAGTCACGAATTTGAGTTTTTATCAAGTGATTTTGAGCACTTGAATGTGCAGTTAAGATAATAATTGCACAATTATATTTTTACATGATGTCAGCCTCCACATACAACAGTAGAACAGCATTATGCAGCTTCAGACTTTATTAATGTGTTTATTTGCAATATCTATTCTTTTTTTCAAATCTTTAATCCTTTGAAGAAACAGTTTATAGTCAGAGGATCATTAGTTTGTCTTTTGTCAGAAGCATCAACAACATAAAGAGAAATGGCAACAGTATTCCCTCCTGAGGCTCTAAAATGTGTCACATTCAGGCTGTGCTGTCGGCCCACAGCAGCCTGAAGCTCAGGCTGTTACTCTGTAATGTTCCTGCTCTGAAGCTCATCTGTATAATTCCTCGTACTTCTTCTTCTTCCAAGCCAAATAGACGACAATCCCAATTAATATGAGAATCGCAACAGCTGCTCTCAATCCTAGTATGAGCAGGGAGTGATCTGTTCAGATAAAGAGACACAACAATCACATGTACAGTTATCACTGGGACAGGAGTTAGTTTTCACTGATTTACAATAATCACCACAAGTCATCTCTGCTGGAGGAAGTTTTGAGATACTTCTACTTGACTTGAGTATTTCCATTCTATGCTACTGAATACCTCAGAGCAAGAAAAACCTCTTTCAGAGGAGGACATCATGTCCATGTCCTTACCCACAGTGGAGGTCACTGTTTCTGTGATAGTGATACCACAGTCACCACAGGTAGATATCGTCTCTTCTCTCCAGACTCTGCTGACATTATTGCTGACTGAGCAGACCAGCTGTCCTGAGACGTCTTGTTTCAGAGTGATGTCCTCACTCTCATTACCTCCAGAGAGGAGCTGAGCGTCTGTCAGTGTGTGTCCATCCAGAGTCCAGCTGTACTGAGGACTGTCCCCTCCCTCAGAGGAGCAGGACACCTTCATCTCTCCCTGGGACAGACACTCAGAGACCAGCCGGACAGAGGACACAGGAGCTGAAGGAAAAGGAAACACACTCAGATCACTTTTGATATGAACACAGTCTTCATCATTTTATACAGTTTCTAATACAGAACAAATTACAGATATCTGTACAAAATAAGATACGTGTAGCTTATTAATAGAATATGACACACATGTCTGTCAATGTTACTAAATTCCCCAGGAGGCAAAAAAGTTATTTACCTTGAACGATCATCTGTAGAGTCAGCAGTTTCATAGTCTTTCCTCTTGAATCAAACATTGCAAGAGTATATTCACCACCATCAGTCCATCTCAGGTCGTTGATCCTAAACGTTCCATCACTGGGAGTAAATGATGATCTGTTTTCTATCCGATTAAACGCAGTCTTATTATCTCTCCAAGTAAGTATTCTTCTTGTTTTGTTTGACCAGATGAATCGAAATATTTCTGAGGCGTCGTCCATCAGCTGGAGGACCACAGTTCCTCCCAAAGGTCCATAGCACTGAGCTCCATCCTGTCTGCCATCACAGGAGGTTTCCACACCTGGAAATCAAAATAAATTAACAAAAGTAAATATCACAGTTTGATCATTGAATTTCTGCATAATTAATGACAGTGACAGTGTTTTGGTCACATGCAAATATTCATCTGAAGCAAATAAAAGTGTTTTTTGTGCAGCTGTGACTTGCTGACCACACTGAAAACACACTATTATTGATGTACAGCTGACTGTCATGTAGGCCTGTGACTGCAACACAAATAAGGTTCAGCGAACAGAGGAAAAATTGCATTTTTTCATTTAGGTAAAAAGAATAATCTCACCCAGACATGACAAACTCATGCTGTGTTTGTTTCATAATTTCAAAACTTTATTTGAAATGATGATGGACAGTATAACTTTCAAAAAGAGACACTAAATTATATGAGAGGGGAAAATGGATAAAATGATGTGCAAGATATCAACAATCACAATGTACTCGGAGCTCAGAATTGTAACTTTCCCTGTAATTACACAATGACGTGGAATCGGTCTCTGGATTTGTTGGTGCTCTTAGAAATAACCAGGTGTTTCTTAAAATGTTCCTGAGTCTTAGATAAAACTCAAATATCAGTTGATCGTCATATCTTAATTTAATCAATACAATTGGTCATTTCCTCAGAACCAACAACTCAGGTCTTGACTCTACTTGAAACGGAAGGCTGAACAAAAACACTTCATTCACATCATATTAAATGCAATATTAATTTGTGTTATCGGTGTCAAACAGCTCACCGTGACAGAGTCCCAGCAGCATCAGCAACAGTCCAACCACAGCCTCCATGTGTCCTCAGCCTCTGCTGACCCGTCAGCAGCTTCCAGACAAACTTTTCGACTTCACCCAAAAGCAAACATGCACATCCTACACCGAGCAGCAGAAAATGTGTCCCAAACAGTGATCAGCCTCAGTGGAGAATGTGTCAAAAAGCTGACCAAGCAAAGGCTTTGTTACATTGATCTTTTAATAGGCAGAGAGGAGAAAAGGAAGTGATGTCAGTTTCACTTCCCTCTTAGCCCAGACCAAGAGGGCCACATGGGCGTGATGGAGCGAGTGGAAGAGAGGGAAACGTTCATCCTTCATACTGAAAGAGGATTTGAGACCGACAGCTGACATTTCTATATATCCATGTTCAAAGATTAATCAAGGAATTAATACAAAATAAAAAGAAACTGTACGTCTTGTCATCTCTGCATCGTCATTATATTTCTTATCTGTAAATGAATGAGAAGTTGAATTTCATCAGATTTCACAGCGTTAGAAGCTGTCTTGACTTCTCAAACTGTGTTTAACCCACGAGCAGGTCATTACTATCAGAGCAGGCTGAACACATAACAATTATTTACACAAACCAAACTGTATTTTAGGTTTTGGTTGAGACAATGAAGTCTTTGGATATGTATATATAAATAAAATTCATTCTACATTTCAGAGAAATTTGAACAAAATTGCACGAAAGACAAGTGGAAATTCATGTGTTGGATTTACATAATGGAGAATAATGATCAGCTCAACTTTAAAGCTACAAATTTCTGATAAATTTGCAGAACTTTGAAGTTGAACAGTGAAATACTGAAATGCATTGTCTGCATTGCACTAAAACACACTGAACAACAAGAAGCAATGTAGTCACGAATTTGAGTTTTTATCAAGTGATTTTGAGCACTTGAATGTGCAGTTAAGATAATAATTGCACAATTATATTTTTACATGATGTCAGCCTCCACATACAACAGTAGAACAGCATTATGCAGCTTCAGACTTTATTAATGTGTTTATTTGCAATATCTATTCTTTTTTCAAATCTTTAATCCTTTGAAGAAACAGTTTATAGTCAGAGGATCATTAGTTTGTCTTTTGTCAGAAGTATCAACAACATAAAGAGAAATGGCAACAGTATTCCCTCCTGAGGCTCTAAAATGTGTCACATTCACGCTGTGCTGTCGGCCCACAGCGGCCTGAAGCTCAGGCTGTTTCTCTGTAATGTTCCTGCTCTGAAGCTCGTCTGTATAATTCCTCGTCTTCCTCTTCTCGCTGTGAACTCTTTAGTCTCTGTCTCCCTCCACTGGCAGCTGTTGACTGAAAGCAAACGCTCGAACATACTAAAAAACATTGCGCTTGAAATGAAACTTGTAATAAACACACACATTTTTCACTCAATATCTACTGATGCTGAGACGTTTTACTAAATCCTCTCAAGGCAGTAACAGCTGCATGATTATTCTTTATTGAGCGTTATTTTTCCTGAAATCTTTACATGTTCTCAACACAGAGTTTTACTGATTACAGAAATTTCCATGAACAACAGTAACTCCTCCGTAAGCCAGCAAAGGGAAACCTCACATCTACTAATACTGACGATGAGTCTGGAAGTCTTCTTCAACCTTCAGCAGGTGTTAAAGGTACAGTTCATGATCAAAACGTCAACAAAAAAAACTGACTGCTGACACGTGACAGAGTGATTGACAGACTTTGAATACATAACAACACCAGGAAGCAGCTAAACTAAAGCTCTTACTATGAACTGCTTTGAGAGGTTTTATTCTTACTCTTTGTAAACATGCAAGCAAAGCATATCTATATTTGTAATTATAATCAGATGAGGAAAACACAAAACTATTTACATAATTCACTATTTACAAGTTAACACTTTCAACATATCTGTGAATATGAGCTTTTTAATGGTGCTAAAGTCCAGTTTGAGCTTCTTTTTTTTTTAGCTTTTTTCACCATTTTGAGAATATACAGAGCTAATAAGACAAATACAGATACAAAGGTGAAAATAATTTATCTCCAAAACATCCAATGTTCTCTTGGAAGGAAAGTTTTAAGAAAACTGGAACAAAAATAAAACAGACGGCTCCACTTGTGATCATAGAGTTACGATCACAACACTTAATTTTTGTTCAATGAGAGCTTCCACACTCACAGGACATTTTTGTGGGAAGGTATTCATAGTGAGCTGCTGGGACGTGTATATAAAAATAATAAAAACAGGAGATCATTTCTCCTTTAAACCCTATTTTCTCATCCACAAACACACATGGCCAATCACATCAGGTGAGAGGCAACACTGAGCCGTCGCTTTCATGAGGTTAAAGTTCAGACGCTGAACTTCTCATTTCAACCATCACAACAGAGTCGTCTTGATGGTCCAGCTTTCGAGGGACGGCAGAGCCTTCAGCTGTCTCGTACTTCTTCTTCTTCCAAGCAAAATAGACGACAATCCCAAATAATATGAGAATCGCAACAGCCGTTCGCAAACCTAATATGAGCAGGGAGTGATCTGTTCAGATAAAGAGACACAACAATCACATGTACAGTTATCACTGGGACAGGAGTTAGTTTTCACTGATTTACAATAATCACCACAAGTCATCTCTGCTGAAGGAGGTTTTGAGATACTTCTACTTGACTTGAGTATTTCCATTCTATGCTACTTTATACCTCAGAGCAAGGTCTGAAATGATCCTGCCTGGGACTTAAAATGTGTCGTCTGTGTTGGAGAAAGCAACAGTTTGATCCAAAGATGTGATGTGAGAGGAGGACATCGTGTCCACGTCCTTACCCTCAGTAGTCGTGGTAGAGGCGGTCGTTGGCTTAATGCACAGGGTGTTATTGGCTTCAAGCACCCACTGTGATATGTGCGTCCCATTGGATAATGTGCAGTCAATGAATGCGAAGCCTGTGAGGGAGAAACAAATCAATGGCTGACAGTTCATCATCACTGTCAGACTGTTCCACTCCTGTTCTCACTCACCACAGGTAGATATCGTCTCTTCTCTCCAGACTCTGCTGACATTATTGCTGACTGAGCAGACCAGCTGTCCTGAGACGTCTTGTTTCAGAGTGATGTCCTCACTCTCATTACCTCCAGAGAGGAGCTGAGCGTCTGTCAGTGTGTGTCCATCCAGAGTCCAGCTGTACTGAGGACTGTCCCCTCCCTCAGAGGAGCAGGACACCCTCATCTCTCCCTGGGACAGACACTCAGAGACCAGCCGGACAGAGGACACAGGAGCTGAAGGAAATGCACTCAGATCAATTTTGATGTGAACACAGTCTTCATCATTTTATACAGTTTCTAATACAGAACAAGTGACAGATATCTGGAGACTATGAGATACGTGTAGCTGATCAATAGAATATGACACACATGTCAATCAATATTACTAACTTTCCCAGGAGGCAAAAAAGTTATTTACCTTGAACGATCATCTGTAGAGTGAGCGGTTTCATAGTCTTTCCTCTTGAATCAAACATTGTAAGAGTATATTCACCACCATCAGTCCATCTCAGGTCGTTGATCCTAAACGTTCCATTACTGGGAGTAAATGATGATCTGTTTTCTATCTGATTAGACAAAATCTTATTTTCTCTCCAAGTAAGTAAATTCATTGTTTTGCTTGACCATGTGAATTTAAATATTTCTGAGGTGTCGTCCATCAGCTGGAGGACCACAGTTCCTCTCAAAGCTCCATAACACTGAGCTCCTTCCTGTCTGCCATCACAGGAGGTTTCCACACCTGGAAAATTGGAAAAAGAAGTTGTAAAAAAGAAAGAAAAGCATCTTGATCCTTTGACTTCTGCGGTCAGTCACAGAAACAGTGGCTTTGCTGCAGCTGTGTCTCGATCAGACCACAGTCTGCAAAGAAGTTATTGTTGCACAACTGAAAATTGCACATGCCAGTGGTGCAATGTAACTGAGTACATTTATAAAGTACTGTACTTGAGAAAAGTTTTGAGGTACTTGGACTTTACTTGAGTATTTCCATTTTATGTTACTTTATACTTCTCCTCCACAACATTTACTTTGAAGATTAATATCTTGATACAAAAACAAAACAAAACATGATGCATTGACATCGATGACACTGAGCAAGAGTCTGTAAAGATGTTTGAATTAGCTCAAACTTGTCACCACTGAAATGCTACTCATACAGTAACACATCAGTAGTGATAATCAAAAGACACATTTGATTATATATGGTACATTTGATCACATATATCAGAAAAAATACTCTGGATGGGGTCATTCAGTACTGTACTGAGTACTTTCAATAGTTTAAGTTCATTTTGCTGGTCATTCTTTTCCGCTTTAATGTGAGAAGTTCAATGAAGGACTTTTACTTGTAATGAGTATTTTTATACTGTGGTGTTGCATCAATTAAAGGATAAATTCACAAATTTCCAAATCTGTCAAGTGTTAATATGAACACTGAAAGAGGTTTTTCTTTCTGCCATCATTCGTCCTGTTCATGCTGGCTGATGAAAGATCCTTTCTGAATGTGCTTTTAATCCTCCTGCTTCGATCAACTCAGGCTGTTAAATCTTCATTTTAGATTCAGATAAACTTTGGAATGTATTTTTACACAATCAAGAACTGGACTCTGTCCCCCATCACTTCCTTTGAAAGCACATTTGGACGTGATCTCTTTAATGGACAGCCTGAACAGGAGGAAGGATTACAGCAAGAAAAACCTCTTTCAGTGTTCATATTAAAGAATTCTGAAGCGATCCTGTCTGTGACTGGAAAACTTGTGGTTCAGTTCACAGCAACGACTTCCTTGAAAGTTACCCCCATCCAGTGATTACAAACCTCTTTGTGTCAAACTTTGTTCAACCTTAAAGAGATCATAAGTTGTTTCAGAGAACATCCTTTCTGCTTGTTACACTGCTGTTATACTACACGAGGCAGTGAACTGCAATGAATACACCTGTACCCACACTGCTGATATCTACAGGATCATCCTGAGTTGACAAGCTGAACGTAATGCTGATTCTCATGTGTGTCTACATTAGAGAGCGAGGACTCTTCCCGTGTTTGCAGAGGAAGAATTTAATATATCAAGGATCGTCTGTGCTGTTGAAGAAACAGTTTGATAGAAAGTTGCGATCTGGGCAGAGGACATCATGTCCGTCTCCTTACCAACAGTTTAGGTCTCTTTTTCTGTGATCGTGGTAGACGCTGTTGTTGACTCAAGAAGAAAAGGATGAATCAACTGCAGGGAGTTACTTTTCACTTACTAATGAACCACAGGTCATCTGTGCAGGAGGGAGTCACAGTTGGATTGGAGAGTGTGATATTAGTAGAGGGTGTATTTGACACTATGAGGTTGGTCTCCTTACCCTCAGTAGTCATGGCAGCGGTGGTTGTTGGCTTAATACACAGGGTGTTATCAATCAATCAATCAATCAAACTTTATTTGTATAGCACCTTTCATACATTATTGGCTTCAAGCACCCACTGTGATATGTGCGTCCCATTGGATAATGTGCAGTCAATGAATGCGAAGCCTGTGAGGGAGAAACAAATCAATGGCTGACAGTTCATCATCACTGTCAGACTGTTCCACTCCTGTTCTCACTCACCACAGGTAGATATCGTCTCTTCTCTCCAGACTCTGCTGACATTATTGCTGACTGAGCAGACCAGCTGTCCTGAGACGTCTTGTTTCAGAGTGATGTCCTCACTCTCATTACCTCCAGAGAGGAGCTGAGCGTCTGTCAGTGTGTGTCCATCCAGAGTCCAGCTGTACTGAGGACTGTCCCCTCCCTCAGAGGAGCAGGACACCCTCATCTCTCCCTGGGACAGACACTCAGAGACCAGCCGGACAGAGGACACAGGAGCTGCAGGAAACACACTCAGATCAGTTTGATGTGAACACAGTCTTCATCATTTCATACAGTTTCTAATACAGAACAAGTGACAGATATCTGTAGACTATGAGATACGTATAGCTGATCAATAGAATATGACACACATGTCAATCAATATTACTAACTTTCCCAGGAGGCAAAAAGTTATTTACCTTGAACGATCATCTGTAGAGTCAGCAGTTTCATAATCTTTCCTTTTGAATCAAACATTGTAAGAGTATATTCACCACCATCAGTCCATCTCAGGTCGTTGATCCTAAACGTTCCATCACTGGGAGTAAATGATGATCTGTTTTCTATCTGATTAGACAAAATCTTATTTTCTCTCCAATTAAGTATTGTTCTTGTTTTGTTTGACCATGTGAATTTAAATATTTCTGAGGCGTCGTCCATCAGCTGGAGGACCACAGTTCCTCTCAAAGCTCCATAACACTGAGCTCCATCCTGTCTGCCATCACAGGAGGTTTCCACACCTGGAAAATTGGAAAAATAAGTTGTAAAAAAGAAAGAAAATCATCTTGATCATTTGACTTCTGCGGTCAGTCACAGAAACAGTGGCTTTGCTGCAGCTGTGTCTCGATCAGACCACAGTCTGCAAAGCAGTTATTCTTGCAGCACTGAAATGCGACTCATAAAGTAATTCATCAGTAGTAATAATCCAATAACACATTTGATTATATATGGCATATTTGATGACATATAAGAAAAAAAAACTCTGAATGGGGTCATTCAGTACTGTAGTGAGTTTAAAAAAAAACAGACTTGTGTATATATATTTATGTTGATATATTTTTTGCTTCTTTAATAGCTTATTTTTAGTAGATGTGTCATGCACCAACTTCACCAAAATTCCTCGTATGTGTAAAATCGTACTTGGCAATAAAGTTTTTTCTGATTTCTGATTTCTGATTTCTGATTTAAGTTTGTTTTGCTGGTTTCTTTTCTACTTTAATGTGAGAAGTTCAGTGAAGGACTTTTACTTGTAATGAGTATTTTTATACTGTGGTGTTGCTTTAATTAAAGGATAAATTCAAAAATTTCCAAATCTGTCAAGTGTTAATATGAACACTGAAAGAGGTTTTTCTTTCTGTCATCATTCGTCCTGTTCATGCTGGCCAATGAAAGATCCCTTTTGGTCAACTCAGGCTGTTAAATCTTCATTTTAGATTCAGATAAACTTTAGAATGTATTTTTGCACAAAACGAGAACTGGACTTTGTACCCATCACTTCCTTTGAAAGCACATTTGGACGGGATCTTTGAATGGCCAGAAGAGGCACAATGACAGATATCAGTAGACTACGAGATACATGTAGCTGATCAATAGAATATGACTTGTACATCTGTCAATATTACCAAATTCCCCTGAAGACAACAAAATCTATTACCTTGAATACTCAACTGTAGACCCCGCAGTTCTATCGTTTTTCCTCTTGAATTAAACATTGTAAGAGTATATTCACCACCATCAGTCCATCTCAGGTCATTGATTATAAATGTTCCGTTACTGGGAGTAAATGATGATCTGTCTGCTATCGAATTAGACAAAATCTTATTGTCTCTCCAACTCAGTATTATCCTTGTTTTGCTTGACCAGATGAATTTAAATATTTCTGAGGCGTCGTCCATCAGCTGGAGGACCACAGTTCCTCCCAAAGGTCCATAGCACTGAGCTCCATCCTGTCTGCCATCACAGGAGGTTTCCACACCTGGAAATCAAAATAAATTAACAAAAGTAAATATCACAGTTTGCTCATTGAATTTCTGCATAATTAATGACAGTGACAGTGTTTTGGTCACATGCAAATATTCATCTGAAGCAAATAAAAGTGTTTTTTGTGCAGCTGTGACTTGCTGACCACACTGAAAACACACTATTAGATGTACAGCTGACTGTCATGTAGGCCTGTGACTGCAACACAAATAAGGCTCAGCGAACAGAGGAAAAATTACATTTTTCATTTAGGTAAAAAGAATAATCTCACCCAGACATGACAAACTCATGCTGTGTTTGTTTCATAGTTTCAAAACTTTATTTGAAATGACGATGGACAGTATAACTTTCAAAAAGAGACACTAAATTATATGAGAGGGGAAAATGGATAAAATGATGTGCAAGACATCAACAATCACAATGTACTCGGAGCTCAGAATTGTAACTTTCCCTGTAATTACACAATGACGTGGAATCGGTCTCTGGATTTGTTGGTGCTCTTAGAAATAACCAGGTGTTTCTTAAAATGTTCCTGAGCCATAGAAAACTCAAATATCAGTTGATCGTCATATCTTAATTTAATCAACACAATTGGTAATTTCCTCAGAACCAACAAGTGGTTTCCTTCCTGCACTATTTGATCTGCAAACTCATGACTCTACTTGAAACGGATGGCTGAACAAAAACACTTCATTCACATCATATTAAATGCAACATTAATTTGTGTTATTGGTGTCAAACAGCTCACCGTGACAGAGTCCCAGCAGCATCAGCAACAGTCCAATCACAGCCTCCATGTGTCCTCAGCCTCTGCTGACCCGTCAGCAGCTTCCAGACAAACTTTTCGACTTCACCAAAAAGCAAACATGCACATCCTACACCGAGCAGCAGAAAATGTGTCCCAAACAGCCTCAGTGGAGAATGTGTCAAAAAGCTGACCAAACGAGGTGTTGTTGCATTCATCTTTTTATAGGCGGAGAAGAGAAAAGGAAGTGATGTCAGTTTCACTTCCCTCTTAGCCCAGACCAAGAGGGCCACATGGGCGTGATGGAGCGAGTGGAAGAGAGGGAAACGTTCATCCTTCATACTGAAAGAGGATTTGAGACCGACAGCTGACATTTCTATATATCCATGTTCAAAGATTAATCAAGGAATTAATACAAAATAAAAAGAAACTGTACGTCTTGTCATCTCTGCATCGTCATTATATTTCTTATCTGTAAATTAATGAGAAGTTGAATTTCATCAGATTTCACAGCGTTAGAAGCTGTCTTGACTTCTCAAACTGTCTCTAACTCACGAGCAGGTCATTACTATCAGAGCAGGCTGAACACATAACAATTATTTACACAAACCAAACTGTATTTTAGGTTTTGGTTGAGACAATGAAGTCTTTGGATATGTATATATAAATAAAATTCATTCTACATTTCAGAGAAATTTGAACAAAATTGCACGAAAGACAAGTGGAATTTCATGTGTTGGATTTACATAATGGAGAATAATGATCAGCTCAACTTTAAAGCTACAAATTTCTGATAAATTTGCAGAACTTTGAAGTTGAACAGTGAAATACTGAAATGTATTGTCTGCATTGCACTAAAACACACTGAACAAGAAGCAATGTAGTCACGAATTTGAGTTTTTATCAAGTGATTTTGAGCACTTGAATGTGCAGTTAAGATAATAATTGCACAATTATATTTTTACATGATGTCAGCCTCCACATACAACAGTAGAACAGCATTATGCAGCTTCAGACTTTATTAATGTGTTTATTTGCAATATCTATTCTTTTTTCAAATCTTTAATCCTTTGAAGAAACAGTTCATAGTCAGAGGATCATTAGTTTGTCTTTTGTCAGAAGCATCAACAACATAAAGAGAAATGGCAACAGTATTCCCTCCTGAGGCTCTAAAATGTGTCACATTCAGGCTGTGCTGTCGGCCCACAGCGGCCTGAAGCTCAGGCTGTTTCTCTGTAATGTTCCTGCTCTGAAGCTCGTCTGTATAATTCCTCGTCTTCCTCTTCTCGCTGTGAACTCTTTAGTCTCTGTCTCCCTCCACTGGCAGCTGTTGACTGAAAGCAAACGCTCGAACATACTAAAAAACATTGCGCTTGAAATGAAACTTGTAATAAACACACACATTTTTCACTCAATATCTACTGATGCTGAGACGTTTTACTAAATCCTCTCAAGGCAGTAACAGCTGCATGATTATTCTTTATTGAGCGTTATTTTTCCTGAAATCTTTACATGTTCTCAACACAGAGTTTTACTGATTACAGAAATTTCCATGAACAACAGTAACTCCTCCGTAAGCCAGCAGAGGGAAACCTCACATCTACTAATACTGACGATGAGTCTGGAAGTCTTCTTCAACCTTCAGCAGGTGTTAAAGGTACAGTTCATGATCAAAACGTCAACAAAAAAAACTGACTGCTGACACGTGACAGAGTGATTGACAGACTTTGAATACATAACAACACCAGGAAGCAGCTAAACTAAAGCTCTTACTATGAACTGCTTTGAGAGGTTTTATTCTTACTCTTTGTAAACATGCAAGCAAAGCATATCTTTATTTGTAATTATAATCAGATGAGGAAAACACAAAACTATTTACATAATTCACTATTTACAAGTTAACACTTTCAACATATCTGTGAATATGAGCTTTTTAATGGTGCTAAAGTCCAGTTTGAGCTTCTTTTTTTTCACCATTTTGAGAATATACAGAGCTAATAAGACAAATACAGATACGAAAGTGAAAATAATTTATCTCCAAAACATCCAATGTTCTCTTGGAAGGAAAGTTTCAAGAAAACTGGAACAAAATTAAAACAGACGGCTCCACTTGTGATCATAGAGTTACGATCACAACACTTAATTTTTGTTCAATGAGAGCTTCCACACTCACAGGACATTTTTGTGGGAAGGTATTCATAGTGAGCTGCTGGGACGTGTATATAAAAATAATAAAAACAGAAGATCATTTCTCCTTTAAACCCTATTTTCACATCCACAAACACACATGGCCAATCACATCAGGCGAGAGGCGACACTGAGCCGTCGCTTTCATGAAGTTAAAGTTCATGTGCTGAACTTCTCATTTCAACCATCACAACAGAGTCGTCTTGATGGTCCAGCTTTCGAGGGACGGCAGAGCCTTCAGCTGTCTCGTACTTCTTCTTCCTCCAAGAAAAATAATTTCTAATTAATGTGCAAAACACTGAAGTTGAACAGTGAAATACTGAAATGCATTGTCTGGATATGAATGACTATCGTGCACTAAAACACACTGAACAACAAGAAGCAATGTAGTCACGAATTTGAGTTTTTATCAAGTGATTTTGAGCACTTGAATGTGCAGTTAAGATAATAATTGCACAATTATATTTTTACATGATGTCAGCCTCCACATACAACAGTAGAACAGCATTATGCAGCTTCAGACTTTATTAATGTGTTTATTTGCAATATCTATTCTTTTTTTCAAATCTTTAATCCTTTGAAGAAACAGTTTATAGTCAGAGGATCATTAGTTTGTCTTTTGTCAGAAGCATCAACAACATAAAGAGAAATGGCAACAGTATTCCCTCCTGAGGCTCTAAAATGTGTCACATTCAGGCTGTGCTGTCGGCCCACAGCAGCCTGAAGCTCAGGCTGTTTCTCTGTAATGTTCCTGCTCTGAAGCTCATCTGTATAATTCCTCGTACTTCTTCTTCTTCCAAGCCAAATAGACGACAATCCCAATTAATATGAGAATCGCAACAGCTGCTCTCAATCCTAGTATGAGCAGGGAGTGATCTGTTCAGATAAAGAGACACAACAATCACATGTACAGTTATCACTGGGACAGGAGTTAGTTTTCACTGATTTACAATCAGCAGCACAAGTCATCTCTGCTGGAGGAAGTTTTGAGATACTTCTACTTGACTTGAGTATTTCCATTCTATGCTACTGAATACCTCAGAGCAAGAAAAACCTCTTTCAGAGGAGGACATCATGTCCATGTCCTTACCCACAGTGGAGGTCACTGTTTCTGTGATAGTGATACCACAGTCACCACAGGTAGATATCGTCTCTTCTCTCCAGACTCTGCTGACATTATTGCTGACTGAGCAGACCAGCTGTCCTGAGACGTCTTGTTTCAGAGTGATGTTCTCACTCTCATTACCTCCAGAGAGGAGCTGAGCGTCTGTCAGTGTGTGTCCATCCAGAGTCCAGCTGTACTGAGGACTGTCCCCTCCCTCAGAGGAGCAGGACACCTTCATCTCTCCCTGGGACAGACACTCAGAGACCAGCCGGACAGAGGACACAGGAGCTGAAGGAAAAGGAAACACACTCAGATCACTTTTGATATGAACACAGTCTTCATCATTTTATACAGTTTCTAATACAGAACAAATTACAGATATCTGTACAAAATAAGATACGTGTAGCTTATTAATAGAATATGACACATATGTCTGTCAATGTTACTAAATTCCCCAGGAGGCAAAAAAGTTATTTACCTTGAACGATCATCTGTAGAGTCAGCAGTTTCATAGTCTTTCCTCTTGAATCAAACATTGTAAGAGTATATTCACCACCATCAGTCCATCTCAGGTCGTTGATCCTAAACGTTCCATTACTGGGAGTAAATGATGATCTGTTTTCTATCCGATTAAACGCAGTCTTATTATCTCTCCAAGTAAGTATTCTTCTTGTTTTGTTTGACCAGATGAATCGAAATATTTCTGAGGCGTCGTCCATCAGCTGGAGGACCACAGTTCCTCCCAAAGGTCCATAGCACTGAGCTCCATCCTGTCTGCCATCACAGGAGGTTTCCACACCTGGAAATCAAAATAAATAAACAAAAGTAAATATCACAGTTTGATCATTGAATTTCTGCAAAATTAATGACAGTGACAGTGTTTTGGTCACATGCAAATATTCATCTGAAGCAAATAAAAGTGTTTTTTGTGCAGCTGTGACTTGCTGACCACACTGAAAACACACTATTATTGATGTACAGCTGACTGTCATGTAGGCCTGTGACTGCAACACAAATAAGGCTCAGCGAACAGAGGAAAAATTGCATTTTTTCATTTAGGTAAAAAGAATAATCTCACTCAGACATGACAAACTCATGCTGTGTTTGTTTCATAATTTCAAAACTTTATTTGAAATGATGATGGACAGTATAACTTTCAAAAAGAGACACTAAATTATATGAGAGGGGAAAATGGATACAATGATGTGCAAGATATCAACAATCACAATGTACTCGGAGCTCAGAATTGTAACTTTCCCTGTAATTACACAATGACGTGGAATCGGTCTCTGGATTTGTTGGTGCTCTTAGAAATAACCAGGTGTTTCTTAAAATGTTCCTGAGTCTTAGATAAAACTCAAATATCAGTTGATCGTCATATCTTAATTTAATCAATACAATTGGTCATTTCCTCAGAACCAACAACTCAGGTCTTGACTCTACTTGAAACGGAAAGCTGAACAAAAACACTTCATTCACATCATATTAAATGCAATATTAATTTGTGTTATCGGTGTCAAACAGCTCACCGTGACAGAGTCCCAGCAGCATCAGCAACAGTCCAACCACAGCCTCCATGTGTCCTCAGCCTCTGCTGACCCGTCAGCAGCTTCCAGACAAACTTTTCGACTTCACCCAAAAGCAAACATGCACATCCTACACCGAGCAGCAGAAAATGTGTCCCAAACAGTGATCAGCCTCAGTGGAGAATGTGTCAAAAAGCTGACCAAGCAAAGGCTTTGTTACATTGATCTTTTAATAGGCAGAGAGGAGAAAAGGAAGTGATGTCAGTTTCACTTCCCTCTTAGCCCAGACCAAGAGGGCCACATGGGCGTGATGGAGCGAGTGGAAGAGAGGGAAACGTTCATCCTTCATACTGAAAGAGGATTTGAGACCGACAGCTGACATTTCTATATATCCATGTTCAAAGATTAATCAAGGAATTAATACAAAATAAAAAGAAACTGTACGTCTTGTCATCTCTGCATCGTCATTATATTTCTTATCTGTAAATTAATGAAAAGTTGAATTTCATCAGATTTCACAGCGTTAGAAGCTTTCTTGACTTCTCAAACTGTGTTTAACCCACGAGCAGGTCATTACTATCAGAGCAGGCTGAACACATAACAATTATTTACACAAACCAAACTGTATTTTAGGTTTTGGTTGAGACAGTGAAGTCTTCAGATATCTAGAAATAAAATTTATTCTACATTTCAGAGAAATTTGTATAAAAACACGTAAGCCAGCAGAGGGAAACCTCACATCTACTAATACTGACGATGAGTCTGGAAGTCTTCTTCAACCTTCAGCAGGTGTTAAAGGTACAGTTCATGATCAAAACGTCAACAAAAAAAACTGACTGCTGACACATGACAGAGTGATTGACAGACTTTGAATACATAACAACACCAGGAAGCAGCTAAACTAAAGCTCTTACTATGAACTGCTTTGAGAGGTTTTATTCTTACTCTTTGTAAACATGCAAGCAAAGCATATCTTTATTTGTAATTATAATCAGATGAGGAAAACACAAAACTATTTACATAATTCACTATTTACAAGTTAACACTTTCAACATATCTGTGAATATGAGCTTTTTAATGGTGCTAAAGTCCAGTTTGAGCTTCTTTTTTTTAGCTTTTTTCACCATTTTGAGAATATACAGAGCTAATAAGACAAATACAGATACAAAGGTGAAAATAATTTATCTCCAAAACATCCAATGTTCTCTTGGAAGGAAAGTTTTAAGAAAATTGGAACAAAAATAAAACAGACGGTTCCACTTGTGATCATAGAGTTACGATCACAACACTTAATTTTTGTTCAATGAGAGCTTCCACACTCACAGGACATTTTTGTGGGAAGGTATTCATAGTGAGCTGCTGGGACGTGTATATAAAAATAATAAAAACAGGAGATCATTTCTCCTTTAAACCCTATTTTCTCATCCACAAACACACATGGCCAATCACATCAGGCGAGAGGCAACACTGAGCCGTCGCTTTCATGAGGTTAAAGTTCAGACGCTGAACTTCTCATTTCAACCATCACAACAGAGTCGTCTTGATGGTCCAGCTTTCGAGGGACGGCAGAGCCTTCAGCTGTCTCGTACTTCTTCTTCTTCTTCCAAGCAAAATAGACGACAATCCCAATTAATATGAGAATCGCAACAGCCGTTCGCAAACCTAATATGAGCAGGGAGTGATCTGTTCAGATAAAGAGACACAACAATCACATGTACAGTTATCACTGGGACAGGAGTTAGTTTTCACTGATTTACAATCAGCACCACAAGTCATCTCTGCTGAAGGAGGTTTTGAGATACTTCTACTTGACTTGAGTATTTCCATTCTATGCTACTTTATACCTCAGAGCAAGGTCTGAAATGATCCTGCCTGGGACTTAAAATGTGTCGTCTGTGTTGGAGAAAGCAACAGTTTGACCCAAAGATGTGATGTGAGAGGAGGACATCGTGTCCACGTCCTTACCCTCAGTAGTCGTGGTAGAGGCGGTCGTTGGCTTTATACACAGGGTGTTATTGGCTTCAAGCACCCACTGTGATATGTGCGTCCCATTGGATAATGTGCAGTCAATGAATGCGAAGCCTGTGAGGGAGAAACAAATCAATGGCTGACAGTTCATCATCACTGTCAGACTGTTCCACTCCTGTTCTCACTCACCACAGGTAGATATCGTCTCTTCTCTCCAGACTCTGCTGACATTATTGCTGACTGAGCAGACCAGCTGTCCTGAGACGTCTTGTTTCAGAGTGATGTCCTCACTCTCATTACCTCCAGAGAGGAGCTGAGCGTCTGTCAGTGTGTGTCCATCCAGAGTCCAGCTGTACTGAGGACTGTCCCCTCCCTCAGAGGAGCAGGACACCCTCATCTCTCCCTGGGACAGACACTCAGAGACCAGCCGGACAGAGGACACAGGAGCTGAAGGAAATGCACTCAGATCAATTTTGATGTGAACACAGTCTTCATCATTTCATACAGTTTCTAATACAGAACAAGTGACAGATATCTGGAGACTATGAGATACGTGTAGCTGATCAATAGAATATGACACACATGTTACTAAATTCCCCAGGAGGCAAAAAGTTATTTACCTTGAACGATCATCTGTAGAGTCAGCGGTTTCATAATCTTTCCTCTTGAATCAAACATTGCAAGAGTATATTCACCACCATCAGTCCATCTCAGGTTGTTGATCCTAAACGTTCCATTACTGGGAGTAAATGATGATCTGTTTTCTATCTGATTAGACAAAATCTTATTTTCTCTCCAAGTAAGTAAATTCATTGTTTTGTTTGACCATGTGAATTTAAATATTTCTGAGGCGTCGTCCATCAGCTGGAGGACCACAGTTCCTCTCAAAGCTCCATAACACTGAGCTCCATCCTGTCTGCCATCACAGGAGGTTTCCACACCTGGAAAATTGGAAAAATAAGTTGTAAAAAAGAAAGAAAATCATCTTGATCATTTGACTTCTGCGGTCAGTCACAGAAACAGTGGCTTTGCTGCAGCTGTGTCTCGATCAGACCACAGTCTGCAAAGAAGTTATTGTTGCACAACTGAAAATTGCACATGCCAGTGGTGCAATGTAACTGAGTACATTTATAAAGTACTGTACTTGAGAAAAGTTTTGAGGTACTTGGACTTTACTTGAGTTTTTCCATTTTATGTTACTTTATACTTCTCCTCCACAACATTTACTTTGAAGATTAATATCTTGATACAAAAACAAAACAAAACATGATGCATTGACATCGATGACACTGAGCAAGAGTCTGTAAAGATGTTTGAATTAGCTCAAACTTGTCACCACTGAAATGCTACTCATACAGTAACACATCAGTAGTGATAATCAAAAGACACATTTGATTATATATGGTACATTTGATCACATATATCAGAAAAAATACTCTGGATGGGGTCATTCAGTACTGTACTGAGTACTTTCAATAGTTTAAGTTCATTTTGCTGGTCATTCTTTTCTGCTTTAATGTGAGAAGTTCAATGAAGGACTTTTACTTGTAATGAGTATTTTTATACTGTGGTGTTGCATCAATTAAAGGATAAATTCACAAATTTCCAAATCTGTCAAGTGTTAATATGAACACTGAAAGAGGTTTTTCTTTCTGCCATCATTCGTCCTGTTCATGCTGGCCGATGAAAGATCCTTTCTGAATGTGCTTTTAATCCTCCTGCTTTGATCAACTCAGGCTGTTAAATCTTCATTTTAGATTCAGATAAACTTTGGAATGTATTTTTACACAATCAAGAACTGGACTCTGTCCCCCATCACTTCCTTTGAAAGCACATTTGGACGTGATCTCTTTAATGGACAGCCTGAACAGGAGGAAGGATTACAGCAAGAAAAACCTCTTTCAGTGTTCATATTAAAGAATTCTGAAGCGATCCTGTCTGTGACTGGAAAACTTGTGGTTCAGTCCACAGCAACGACTTCCTTGAAAGTTACCCCCATCCAGTGATTACAAACCTCTTTGTGTCAAACTTTGTTCAACCTTAAAGAGATCATAAGTTGTTTCAGAGAACATCCTTTCTGCTTGTTACACTGCTGTTATACTACACGAGGCAGTGAACTGCAATGAATACACCTGTACCCACACTGCTGATATCTACAGGATCATCCTGAGTTGACAAGCTGAACGTAATGCTGATTCTCATGTGTGTCTACATTAGAGAGCGAGGACTCTTCCCGTGTTTGCAGAGGAAGAATTTAATATATCAAGGATCGTCTGTGCTGTTGAAGAAACAGTTTGATAGAAAGTTGCGATCTGGGCAGAGGACATCATGTCCGTCTCCTTACCAACAGTTTAGGTCTCTTTTTCTGTGATCGTGGTAGACGCTGTTGTTGACTCAAGAAGAAAAGGATGAATCAACTGCAGGGAGTTACTTTTCACTTACTAATGAACCGCGGGTCATCTGTGCAGGAGGGAGTCACAATTGGATTGGAGAGTATGATATTAGTAGAGGGTGTATTTGACACTATGAGGTTGGTCTCCTTACCCTCAGTAGTCATGGCAGCGGTGGTTGTTGGCTTAATACACAGGGTGTTATCAATCAATCAATCAATCAAACTTTATTTGTATAGCACCTTTCATACATTATTGGCTTCAAGCACCCACTGTGATATGTGCGTCCCATTGGATAATGTGCAGTCAATGAATGCGAAGCCTGTGAGGGAGAAACAAATCAATGGCTGACAGTTCATCATCACTGTCAGACTGTTCCACTCCTGTTCTCACTCACCACAGGTAGATATCGTCTCTTCTCTCCAGACTCTGCTGACATTATTGCTGACTGAGCAGACCAGCTGTCCTGAGACGTCTTGTTTCAGAGTGATGTCCTCATTCTCATTACCTCCAGAGAGGAGCTGAGCGTCTGTCAGTGTGTGTCCATCCAGAGTCCAGCTGTACTGAGGACTGTCCCCTCCCTCAGAGGAGCAGGACACCCTCATCTCTCCCTGGGACAGACACTCAGAGACCAGCCGGACAGAGGACACAGGAGCTGCAGGAAATACACTCAGATCAATTTTGATGTGAACACAGTCTTCATCATTTCATACAGTTTCTAATACAGAACAAGTTACAGATATCTGTAGACTATGAGATACGTGTAGCTGATCAATAGAATATGACACACATGTTACTAATTTCCCCAGGAGGCAAAAAGTTATTTACCTTGAACGATCATCTGTAGAGTGAGCGGTTTCATAGTCTTTCCTCTTGAATCAAACGTTTTAAGAGTATATTCACCACCATCAGTCCATCTCAGGTCGTTGATCCTAAACGTTCCATCACTGGGAGTAAATGATGATCTGTCTCCTATCGAATTAGACACAATCTTACTATCCCTCCAATTAAGTATTGCCCTTGTTTTGCTTGACCATGTGAATTTAAATATTTCTGAGGCGTCGTCCATCAGCTGGAGGACCACAGTTCCTCTCAAAGCTCCATAACACTGAGCTCCATCCTGTCTGCCATCACAGGAGGTTTCCACACCTGGAAAATTGGAAAAATAAGTTGTAAGAAAGAAAGAAAAGCATCTTGATCCTTTGACTTCTGCGGTCAGTCACAGAAACAGTGGCTTTGCTGCAGCTGTGTCTCGATCAGACCACAGTCTGCAAAGAAGTTATTGTTGCACAACTGAAATGCGACTCATACAGTAATACATCGGTAGTAATAATCCAATAACACATTTGATTATATATGGCATATTTGATGACATATAAGAAAAAAAAAACTCTGAATGGGGTCATTCAGTACTGTAGTGAGTTTTAAAAAAAACAGACTTGTGTATATATATTTATGTTGATATATTTTTTGCTTCTTTAATAGCTTATTTTTAGTAGATGTGTCATGCACCAACTTCACCAAAATTCCTCGTATGTGTAAAATCGTACTTGGCAATAAAGTTTTTTCTGATTTCTGATTTAAGTTAATTTTGCTGGTTATTCTTTTCTACTTTAATGTGAGAAGTTCAATGAAGGACTTTTACTTGTAATGAGTATTTTTATACTGTGGTGTTGCTTCAATTAAAGGATAAATTCACAAATTTCCAAATCTGTCAAGTGTTAATATGAACACTGAAAGAGGTTTTTCTTTCTGCCATCATTCGTCCTGTTCATGCTGGCCAATGAAAGATCCTTTCTGAATGTGCTTTTAATCCTCCTGCTTTGATCAACTCAGGCTGTTAAATCTTCATTTTAGATTCAGATAAACTTTAGAATGTATTTTTGCACAAAACGAGAACTGGACTTTGTACCCATCACTTCCTTTGAAAGCACATTTGGACGGGATCTTTGAATGGCCAGAAGAGGCACAATGACAGATATCAGTAGACTACGAGATACATGTAGCTGATCAATAGAATATGACTTGTACATCTGTCAATATTACCAAATTCCCCTGAAGACAGCAAAATTACCTTGAATGATCATCTGTAGAGTCAGCAGTTTCATAGTCTTTCCTTTTGAATCAAACATTGTAAGAATATATTCACCACCATCAGTCCATCTCAGGTTGTTGATTATAAATGTTCCGTTACTGGGAGTAAATGATGATCTGTCTGCTATCGAATTAGACACAATCTTATTGTCTCTCCAACTCAGTATTCTTCTTGTTTTGCTTGACCAGATGAATTTAAATATTTCTGAGGCGTCGTCCATCAGCTGGAGGACCACAGTTCCTCCCAAAGGTCCATAACACTGAGCTCCATCCTGTCTGCCATCACAGGAGGTTTCCACACCTGGAAAATTTAAAAAGAAGTGCTTAAAAGGCAGAATTTCACAATTTAAATCTTTCAATTTCCGATAAATTGAATTAAACTGATTATTTAAAAGGAACATTTCACAAGCCTGTGAGTGGAAAACAGTTCTTGAATCAGTGTAAATGTTTCTATCAAGCATTCTGTGCTGCAGTCACGTTAACTTCATCCAGTCACTGCAAACTGCTGAATGTTGATGAGTGTCCAAACTTTGTCAAGTTCAGTTCTTAAGTTCAGGTGAAGCTCCTCAAATTATGATTTATTTTTGGAATTACGTTCAAAATAGTGAAAAAGGCTTCTACAATATTTCAACTTTAAGTAACTGTCCCGCCATAAAATCATGTTGTCGCCACTTTAAGGACATTTGTGAAAACAAGGGTATGCTGGATTTCTAAATTAAACGTGAGTGAAAGACATTTTTGAGACACAAGATAGAAAAATATAACTATTATTATTTAACTAATTCAACTGTGTCATAATTCCCGTATGAATTTGGTCGCAGTGTGGGTTAGTGAACACATCACGGAAGATGATTTCCAAGTGTACATTTTGAATTATACTTGATCCTGTACCTGCATAAAATGTGTAAAAATAGCCAGCTAATCAGCTCACCATGACAGACTCCGAGGAGCATCAGCAGCAGTCCAATCACAGCTTCCATGTCTTCCCAGTATTCAGCCTCTGCTGAGACAGACAGCCACTTCCAGGCAAACTTTATTCAACAGTAAGCGTGCACAACATACCCCGAACAGCCTGAAATGTCTTCTCTCACTGATCACATTGAGACATGGTGTGACAACTCTACCCAAGCACTATGATCTTATTATAGTACAGTTGATAGAGCAAAGAGGAAGCACAGTTAGTGTGGCCGACACTTGCCAAGTTATCAACACCAAAAGCCCAGTAATCAGTCATCTGCTTGTCAAGTTGGTGTCTTCTCATGGTGTCTTATGTTATGTTATGTTATGTTATGTTATGTTATGTTATGTTATGTTATGTTATGTTATGTTATGTTATGTTATGTTATCAGACAAATATACACTATCACTGAGCTTTGCACTGTGTCAAACTAACTGAAGAAGTGAATACATGTAATGTTTTGTTTTTATTTTTAACAGGCAGAGCAAAGATGTATGCACATTGAATGAACAGCAAACAGTTATTTTGCTTTAAGTTGAATTTCACACACCTTTATTCACTTATTTTACTACAAGGGTCTTTTGAACCAAAAATCTTGAAACTCTGTGAAAGGACTTCATTAGCGATGCATTCGGCCCTCAGGCCATCATCAGGTAAGAGCTGTGAATTATACTGTTGCTCTGCTTCAACATAATAAAGTCTACATGTCTTTGAAAAATGGGCTGAAGGAATTCTGCCAACATCAAGTTGTTTTAGGAGGACAGTTGATGTTTTCATGCCCAGGATGGTTGTATGCACTGTATGAAACCTATATGAAGTAATTTTAACACATTCTATTCATTTATTTAATTACTTGTATCAGCCTCAATGCTGGACTAATTCAAACAGCTTCTAGTGTCTATTCACATCACGGTAAAGGACGCAGAATATGGCAGCCAACTGGTCATCTCAGTTCCTCATATATGCTGGAAGCATGTTGAGCAATTTGAAAAAAAAAATGTTTTTGGTTAGATGTGTGTCATTAACAGGAGGCTGTAAACTAAGTGTTTCAACAGAGGTGTGGAAATGGTGTCTTAAGTTCCATGTAGAATGTAAATGAGATTATATGTAAAGTTTCACCACACTGACATTGCACTGAGCTATGAAGGAAGTAAAAATAATCTGTATGTAAAGTATCATATCATATCTGCACAGCTTTTCCCACAGCTTCTCTTTTATTATTCTTCTGAACCATCATCATTTGAGATAAAAGTATAATTAAGACATTTGCACAATGCATAGGCTCTGTCTACAAAGTGTGGTATGTTTCTGCTTTAAACATAATGAGTGGGAAATGAGACTAGGCACAGGATTTCAGGGGACTTTTACAGTCATCAAAACTTTCATCTCTGCTGTACTATTTGTATATACACAGAAAAGCATATATTTTAGATATTGAAAACAATCATGATGTCTCTGTAACTAACAGACAAAGTACACGCATCATGAAACACAAATGTCTCTTATATCCAGGCCGAAAAAGACAATGGAAAGCTCCATTTAAAAGGGATTATAAACAAAATGTTAATTATTCGGGACAACGTGATTAATAAGCCTCATCATTAACTAATAACAGCTCGGTAAACAGCCTTTAGAAATAAACCACTCTAGCCATCTACTTCCTGGTGGTCTTTGATATGATTTTCAGTAAAAGCACTAAACAAAGTCATAGATAACTGGTGCAGTTAAAGTATTGTTTGTTCATATCAAAAAAATTCTTGTTACTGTTAAAAATAATGCAACTTAATCAGACAGCAGCATTTAATTGACAACATATGAAAATGCCATATTCAATAAAGTATTTACATTGGTGCTGTCTTTAGAGATCTTTACTGTCATTCCTTAGACTTTCAATAGACTTAAGACAACTTTGTTGTGTCTGTCAATTATGACAATCACTTTTTAAACTATCTATCAGCAGAGCAGATCAAACCTACAATGATTTACACCATTTTATTCTGGTCCGTGACCTCACAAATATGGTGGCACAGCTATACTAAAATTAGATGGACACGATGCATACACAAGTCTTTGTTAACACCAATGCAAGATATAAAAAGAAAAAAAAGACATGTCCAGCTCCCAAGTTGTGCTGTGTGCCTCGGTGGTTCTCAGAGTCTTCAGTTTTCCATTATAAAGGTCCAGTTCATCAAAATCCAAACTCATACTGTGGTGTTTATTCTCACTTGTTTACCTGAGCCTGCACAAAAGACGGAATAAAGCGAAATGATTTCGCAGTTAAAGCAGGATGTCCACCAACATATTATGACTGACTGAAAAGCTGAAAGACAAACAGGCTTGTCATATCTGACCTGATTTCTTATGACGCCTCATTTTGCAGTAGACACAGCAACATATCAGCATCACTATCAGCAGAGCACCCACTGCAGAACAGACTGGGATCAAGATGGGCAAAATGTTTTCTGAGGAGAAGAGACCACAATGTTAATAATATGTACTTACAACTTGCAAGGGCTCTATAAACAGATCCAAACACAAATATCAAGATTAATCTGACTTCTGCAGCTGTTCTTGGAGAGCAGTCGCCATGCGGCTCACAAAAGGGATGTCCGGAGCATACACTCTGTGTTTACATTTGGTTTACACACTTAAAGATGTGTTAGAGATGAGTGTCAAACTAAAGTTTTGATTTGACTTTCTTGTCAGACGTGTCTGAAATTTGTCGCACTGTTTCACATCCATGAAAAACTCAACACATGTGAAAACTATAGCAGGTTCACACCCCCGATGGATGTTTTCCAAATCTCTACAACAGAGGTGGTAGACAAAAAAAAAAAAGAGAATAACACCCAGGATGACACATACTGAAAGTTCCTGTAAACGTTCCGCAACGGCTCTTTTTCACACAGCCTTGCATCAGTGCTAAGCAAAGGTAACCAAGGGAGTAGATTTCGGAAATTCAGAAATAATCAGTGACTAAACAGAAATCTGCAGCATACCTTGAAGCGGGAGCGTCTGACTGGTGGGAAGAGGAGAATGAGTATGAGGGTCCAGAATTTTGTGCTGCGTCCCTGCCTTTAAGAATATTCTCTCTGCTGCCATGCAATGCAGGACTCACTTATATTTTTTTCACTTCTGAGTAGATTTGCGTGCAAGTTGCTAATAGGAACAGAAAGTGTCACCCAGTTAAAGAGGAAAGGTAGTTTTGGGGAGAAACACTGCAAAGCCTTCATATCAGCAGGTATTTGGATCACAGTGGAGAGTTTCCATGTTCTCAATGAACAGTACGAAAAAGTAGCAGAACACTATTATTAAAGTTTGTGAATTAAGATTCCTGTTTTCTCCTTTAATCTTTTATTTTACGCTGCTAAGTCAACGCAGTTTCTGTTTTCACTGAAGAAGGTTAAATTTGAAACACTTGCCTTGAACATCCAGTTTTATACGAATGTTTTTCACACGCATCCCATTTGCATCAAAGACTTCTATGCTGTATTGACCAGAATCATTCCTCTCCACGTTCCAGATCTTCAGTGTCCCGTTGTTGATGAAAAAGTGGGTCCTGTTTCTTAATGGCTCCTGTATCGTCACCTTTTCTTTCTTCAGAGTGAACACATTTATGGATCCAGTGGGAAGCTCTTTCTTACACTGCAGCCGATGGCCGCTGGCATTGGTCATGACTTGGATATACACGGATCCTCCCAGGGTAACAGAACACAGAGATGTGTTGAGGGTGGCATTACATTTAATCTCAGGAGCTGGAAAGAAAGCTAGAAAAAAGCATAGCAAATTGAACATATCACGTTTTGCATGTTATTACAATAATCCTGCAAATTGTTGAACTTGGATTTGGAATTTACCATGTGTTACTCCAGCTAACGTCACAAGAAGAATCAGAACTTGCTCCATGCCGTTCTGTCATCCAGAATGATGTTTGCCTTAAAATGATATATGATCTCCAGGAAACCGACGAACCAAACACTGTTAAACCTACTGAAATAAAAAACGATGATCAACCTCAGCCCAGAGGTTGTTCCAGATACTGACAGGAAATGGTAAATGAGTGGCGGTTAGGCACAGTGGTCGGAAAGCAGGAAATGAAACGCTCTCACATCTCCTTGCAAACACAAGCCCACAGCATGCTGTAACTGCAGTGTTACGATGTAGCTACAGCACGTGCAAGCCTTTGTCCCTCTTGGTTGAAATCCCATCGGTGTTACTGAATCGCTGACACAGATAACAGTTTCAACATGTTTCAACCACAGTTTGTGCAAAGTATTGGCTCAGGCCCCAGTGTTTGTTTTTAAGGTACTTGCTCTTGATCTGCCAAAAAAAAAAAAAGGAAATGAGAATTCTAACTAAGCGTGCATACACGCACCTGTGGGTGACTGCAAGAGACAAAATGAATTAAGGCTTGTGGTTTCCCTTAGAGGCCACAGATCTGTCAGTGGTCTTTCACAATGGCAGTATTCATTATGGTCACACAGGTTTCCTACAGATCTGCATTAGGTCAGGTAACCTTAACTCTAACTTCTTCATGCAGAGGAGCAACTTTATATGCTTCTGTGCACAACTTGCTGAAACATGTATTGGCTATTGCTTGATGAATCAGCACAATAGTGTACACTCTTTTTGTTTCCTACCACTGAGATGAAGGCAACTACAGAGTCATTCTTATCAAATAGTGTGTTTAGCACCAGAGCTGAACCAAAGCCACAAGCCTCTTCGCTGTCATGGTGTCTTTCCACTCATATCATAACTTTTACTAATCCCTTTGATACTAATAATCTTGTAACAAGCTCTTATATTTTCGTGGTGACAAATGCGCCTTCAGCAAAAGCCCATAAGCTCATTTTAGTTGTCTTGAATGGCAATGAGAGCGTACTCACACACAGAATGAAAGAAGAAAATCTCTTCCAATATTACAGGGTTCAGCAGAAAGAGAAATGTGTAAATAAACCGACAGAAGAAGTTGAGAACTGGATTTGAATGAAAATAAAGCTTGAAACTAATGTCACACTGACATAGAGGTAGTCATGATTTATATTCATTGCAGTTACAAATGGTTGCAGATGATTTCTCCTTGTTGCCTTGCCATGCATGTGAAATACAGTATTTCTGATTCATAAAATAATCTGATCTTGTATAATTCTCTGTCTCTTGGGAAAACAGTGTCCTTGATTGCCAACAAAGCATATTTGTAACACAGTTGTCATCTTGGAAAATGGAATCAACTCTTGTTTTTCAGAACAGAATATTTAACTCACACATTTTTTATTCTAAATGGATACAAACTAACTGAACATGTAACACATTCATTGGACTTTTTCACCAATGAGATCTTCTAGAGAGACCGAACACACAACTGCAGCTACGACTCAGTCACTGCAGCTGGATCTTGCAGAAGTTTTGTTCATTTATCAAGAAAAAGAAAACACAAACGTTCCATCAACAGACAGAGCCCTCATTCATATGACTTTGTCCTTCAGGGGGGTCTCCACTGAACTTTTGGAAGTCATGTCCTTTCTATATCCTGTTGGACATGATCCTAGTGTTGAGTCTCCTGAAAAATGACCTGCTTTTAGACAGTTTAAGCTTCTTCTTCCAATCCTTGTTCTTTTTCTGGTAGACGCTGTCCCAGTTCTCCTCTTCATCATCTCCTATCCAGGGCACCCAGGCCCCTCCGTTCAGGTGGGGGTCAGCCCGTAGGTCCTCTGATGGGTACCTAACTGGCACCGCGGTGCGATTGTAGTACACCAATCTAGCCAGCAGTTCTTTGACAACATCTGGTCTCTGCTCAGAGATGTCAAAACGTTCGTAGGGGTCTGCGGAGATGTTGAAAAGCCACACTGATTTCCGGGGTTCGGTGTGGCGCTCCAGGTTCCACCAGCTGCCAGGGAAACCTGGAAGCATCTGCGGCGGTGTCCAGTCTCCATAGCCGGGGTCTCCTGTTAAGAGTTTCCAGTCTCCAACTCGTATGGAGGCCTGCACGGCTGTATTCCAAATGCCGTATCCTTTCTGCAGGGAGCCACTGCGTGCATGGTTATACAGAGGGTCAATATTGTGGAGGATCTCCAGCCTGGGTGACTCCTTCCCCTCACTGATGGCCTCCCAAACATCATACCCATCCACCCCTTCGGTCAAAGACTCATTGCCACCTGCTAATCCGACCAGTGTGGGGTACCAGTCAGTGATGTGCACAAGGGCTTTACTCACCCTCCTCTTCTTCCTCAGCAGAGGGCTGTGGACGAACCCGAGACCCCGGACGCCACCCTCCCAGTAGGTACCTTTACGTCCTCTGAGCGGCCAGTTACTGCCGCCAGACAAGGGCTGACCACCGTTGTCAGTAGAGAAGATGATGACACTGTTCTGGTAGTAACCATACTTGCGGAGAGCATATGTTATATTACGAACAGCCTCATCTACAGCTGAGACCATAGCAGCATATTTCCTGCGCGCCACATTTCCCAGCCCACGGTACGGGTAGATGTACTCCCGCGGAGACTGCAGGGGTGTGTGAACAGCCTGGAAGGAGAGGAAGATGAACAGCGGCTGGGACTGAGCATCATGGGTTGCCAGGATCTTGCGGACTCTCTGTGTGTAGAGATGGGTGGAGTATTTGCCCCTCTGACCCCAGGCGACCGACTCACCCTCATGGAGGTCAAAGCCACACAGCCCTGGGCCATCACAGGAGTTGTAGGTGTAGTAGTTCACACTGCCTGTTAAGGAGCCAAAGTAGGTGTCGAAGCCGCGGCGAGTGGGCAGGCACTCCTTCTTGTAGAAGCCCAGGTGCCACTTGCCGACCATGTGGGTGGAGTAACCGAGCTCCTGCAGCCTCTGGGGGAGGGTGACCTTATCAAAGGGCAGGCAGTTGGGCTGGCGGGGCCGGATGATGGAGTGCTGCAGGCCAGTGTGAATTTGGTACCTGTAGGGTTAACGATTAAGAAAACAGACAAATGACAAATGTGTTATCAATAATCAGATCCAACAGATGGTTAGATAATTACACACAGAAGGATGGGGGGGGGGATTGTTCCCATCTCCTCCCTCAACTTCACAAGTGGTTAACAAATGTTGAAGAGGTGAAGACAGACAGGCCACATAAAGAGCTGTGTTTGCTGCTGACATGTTTTGTTGTTTTACTTATCTCAGGTATGTATACAATCCAAATAAACAAGAAAAAGACAAAGTACTTGTGTCACCAGAGTCTAAATATGGCAGGAAGAAATCAAAATGATCTCAGATCTCATGTTCAGGTTAATGCTGAACATTTCCAAACTGGAGTAATCTACTTTTTCATACAGCAAAGTTTCATTTCACATCTCAGAGAAATCTCAGTAAATGTTGAATATAAGACATGGCAATAAGAGTTTATTTCATGGCTTTGTACCAGTTTTGAGCTAAAGTAAATGAATGTGCTGCTTTGATCATACCAGATAAATACTGTGCATGAGAGACTTTTATTCTTTGAAACATGAAGAACAACATCCCAAATCTATCTATATGAAAGGTTATTGATCTTTTATTTTCATTTATTTCAATGTCATAGCTTACAAAAATAAGTGTAATATTTCTTATAGTAAAATAAAATCTACTCTACAAATCTACAAATTTGAGGCACTTGCACTTTAGTATTTCAATTTTATGCAACTTTACACTCTATTCCACTTCAAAGGGAAATATACTACATTAGTCTGAGAGCTTTGGTTATTAGTTGCTTTTCAGATGACAGTTTTTCACCGGACCCTTCCTGTCCAGTGAGAACTACGTATGTCTACATTTGGTGATGGACTGTTTTTGTGAGCTTATGAAAAGTTCTTTTTTACAGTTACATGGTCCTCACAGACCAGTGATGCTGCAAACACAGGATGATCTTATAGAACATGATGCATTGCTGTAGTTTAACTACCCAACACTATATAAAGTAGCTCAAATGAGCTCAGCCTTCAGCAGTAAATGCAAATATACACATAGATGCAACAGCAATATCAATTCATAATCATCATATATTATGGGACAACTTTACCGCAGATTGAGTTGAGCACTTTTACTTTAAGTTCATTAATTCTGCTTATGTTACTTAGAGACTTTGACTTTAGTAAGGTATTGTAAGCAGGACTCGTATAACTGAAACCTTCAACCAGCCTCAGGTGAGGACACACACTTTACCTGCCGGTGATGAGCTGACTGCGGGACGGGGTGCAGATGGGCTGGATGTAGTAGCTCTCCAGCTTCACTCCGTCCGCAGCCAGCTTGTCCAGCGCCGGCGTCCTGATGTCAGAGCTGTGGTAGCCGATGTCGTTGAAGCCCTGATCGTCTGTCATGATGAAAATGATGTGAGGAGGCTGCGCGACAGGAGGCCGGTCAACAAATGTTTGCTCGGGCTCGTTTTCCACCTGGTTGGGACTCATCAGGTCCCAGGTCAGGTACCCGAGGCTGAGCAGGCTCATCATGGAGAAGCCGGTCAGAGCCGTGGTAGCCATGGCTCCACCTGGTCCACTTTAAAGCAGTCAAACCAGCGAGGATTCAGTGTACTGTCAGCAAATCATTGTGCAGTGAGGATGGGATGGATTAAAACTCAGCGGATGCCAAATCTCAGTTCATCAATCCAAAACGTAGTAGAGACTCCAAGAAAGACTACACGTCCATCCTGAGTGACTCTGCACACTGCTTCTGCCTCCTTTGACCACACTTCACTTTCCCTAGTGGTCCCATTAACCCCGCCCCTGTGCCTCCTCCCTGGAACAACATCAGCCCCCTACCAAGCAAAAAAAAAAAAAAAAACATGTTTCCACTACATCCAGGTGTTAACAGTGAGTTTACATCTCACATTAGATCTCTAATAGTAGCCTAGAATTTTAATATGTCTAGCAGGAAGATATTTTTGCTAAATTTGAATATTATTTTTTAGGAATTTGATGACTGTAGCTCAGCTGCAAAGTTTGACATTTTGCTCCATTCAGTGTAAAAGAGGCTTTAAACATGAAAGCCTCCCTTCAAACACCCTCCTCTTCATCCACACCATTTCATGGCAATTGGGTTTCAATGAACCGCGCTGCCTACTTTACAAATGACTAGAAAGCACGAAAAAAAAAAATCCCATCTGACCTGGTTTAGCAGTGGATGACAGAGAGTCTACAGAAAGACCCTCACTCAGGAAAAACACGGTGTGTGGGGGAGATGTGAGTCGCGGGGCGGCTACGGGGCCCTACGGGGCCCTGCAGACACAATCACGGACACTGTTCGCCCACTCCACTCCACTGCACTCACAAACACTCTCTTATTATTCCTGCTGTTTTATGAGTGCTGCGGACCTGAGGAGAGAGACAGAGCAGACGTCCCAGACTCTGATAACATCTCCAACCAGGCGTCAAAGAACTACTTGACAAATCCTCCAGCAGGTCAGCAGAAAGCAGCAGGACTGCACAGCCTCAGCCACAGCTCCTGTGTGCATGTATGGATCCACAGCATCATGTCTGCAGACTTTCATAACGTCTTTGACTGGGAACCAAGGAGGGCCTGTGGAGAGCAAAATATTGAGGGCATTTATTTATTTTGTTTGTTAAATCTCTCCCAATTGCAAAGATATGCAGATCAAGAAGAGAAGATGTGCTAGAGGAGGACACAGCAACTGATGAGTGTACAACATAACACTTATGTCTTTCAAGGTGGCCACTATTTCACATTAAGTGATCATATTGCCCCAAAACCCTCCCTTGACCTGGACAAGAGGCACGTCAGCCTACACAAGGAGCCTGGACTAATCTTGCAGTCTTTCTATGGCAAGCCACTTGGTCAAAAACATCTCATGTGTGTCTTTATGAAAAAGCTTAACTTCTCTTCATGCTAACTTGTAGCATTTCAAAGGGTGATAGTAATCTGCCGTTTAAAGACATTAATATCAAGTTCATAATTAGAATTTTGCTTTGTTATATGCCAGCGTTGACTGATGCATCTGTGCCATTGGCCGGCCCCCTTTCAATGTAAAGGCTGACTCCTGGCTACGGAGTATTTATACGTGGTCATGGGCTACACTGAGGTGCCTGTCTGTGTGTCTGTGCCCGTCACATGAAAGGTGCTACAACTTAACACGAGATATTCTGTGACAGCATCCACAAAAAATGAGATATTTTGACCTTGAGGTTTGCCAAATTTCACAGTCTGCATGAGGTAGCTCATGGCGGTCAGGCAAGAAAGCCCACATGCAGACTTACAGGACCAGAAATATCAACAACCATGGGGTCATGGAGCATATTGTCCATGCTGTTAAACTACATGAGAGAAGGCAAAAAACAAAAAGTCTTCCCATCATGGATGCTTTTAAATTCCTGAAGCCCCACATCTGTAGGATTGGGCCTAATCCCAGGCATAAAATACAATATTGTTTTCATAATATTTGCATCCTCTTTTAAACCCAAATCTGTTGAATAAGCCAGAGTTATTGAGGTGAAACATGGCGCGCACATGAAAAACGAGATGTGTCGTTGTCAGGAGTTGGTCAACACACTGGAAGGTAAAACATCACACTTCGCAAATATTGATCCTGGTTACGGGGAGACCTGTGGGCACGGAGGTCGCGGGGCAGCCAAAGGAAGTATGATCCTCCCCTAAAGGGCATGAAGCTGCGGCCGGAGGTGTTTGCCCACCAGCGGCATCTTTGGAGCAGAGTTTAAGGCAGGTCAGGCTGGGAAAGAGAGAGAAGAAAAAGATGATTGAGGTGCACCTGAAGTTTTACACCATCGTGTTTATTTATGTAGTTTTCCTGGAGGGAGCGGCTTGGACAGCAACGATCCCACCAAAAGCCAGAGAGATGTTGTGCAATCACGCTGAGAGGCTTCATGGTACTGTGTGTGAACAACACAGACAGAGAGAGCGAGAGTGTGTGTGTGTGTGTGTGTGTGTGTGTGTGTGTGTGTGTGTGTGTGTGTGTGTGTGTGTGTGTGTGTGTGTGTGTGTGTGTGTGTTTTGCCAGGAAAGTTAAGAGTCTCCAGGTCTTTGGGCAGCCACACTTACGAGATGTGACTCATCTGTTTTCTATTGGTCAGAGGTGTAACTGTGGCAGCTCCCCGAGTCAACAACTCTACTCACAACCAACACCGCTACACAAACAACACGCACACACAAATATTAACACAAGCGCATCCCCACATACTCGTCTGAAGTCTGGGAAGATGTTGATGGGTCGATGCTTAAAGCAGCTTACATCGCACATTTGCCAGTCCTTTCTTGACCTGTCCTCTGGCCAGAAATAAAGAATTCAACCATTAGCCAAGAAATGGTTTGATGGCAGTATTTATGGAAACAGTTACCTTACAATGCACCACGAGTAGGCGTTTCGTGGACCCTTAAATGTTGAACAAACACCATGCTCGGTTTCTGGATTTTATTTTCAGGTTTTTGTTTGTCATGTCTTATTTTGGGCTGCTGCTCAATGTCAAAATGAGCTAAGAATAAACGAAATATGTTAATTCATTAGCATTCTTGTAAATCGTGGCTGTCTCATTCCAGTAAAGGCTCGATTCAAACACAGTTAGTGGTCGTGACAGGTATGTCAAAGAGGGTCACTCCAGTTTAATGAAGCAGTCATGCTGAGTTGAAGTTGACCCATATGTGACTCAGTGGAAAGTCTGCAGATCACATTCTCAGACTTTTATTTCATTCGTTTCATCTCTTTGATTTCTCTCTCCTGCTTTCCTGAATGTAAATGTTTTCTTTACCGCACACTGCTCAGTGACTACACGTCCTCAGGACATGTTCGCAGAGGAAAATTCATCTTTACAAAATAGGGATTGAAACAGGGGACAGCAACCTGGACTAGGCTGTTTCTCAAAGTCTCTGAGTTGCATTTAAACTGTGCTGTGAACATCTGTGGTGTGTTTGTTGGTTGTGCGTTAACCTCCTAATTTATCCAGTCTCTTCCAGAGGATGTGAGCAGAGTGTCATGGAACATCATAAATTTAACGACACCCTGTTCCTCTGCTTCTTAATTGAAAGTGGATTTGTGAAACACAATCAAAGCGTGGTTTCGTGCAGAGAGGAGCGGCTCATGAGTGAAGTTAGCTGTGTGTTGACCTGTCACCTCTCTTTCTGGGTTTACATTTTCCCTCCGTCAGATCAATCTTAATGAACAAAAAGCCAAAGCAGTATAAACTCACATGTTTCATCTCCAAGGATTAACCAACGTCATTTAATTTTTGCGTCACTTTCCAACCAGGCTCTAAACCTTTTCCTGGGGAGCTGTGAAATGCAATAATGAGTTGAAAGGGAAGCAGAAACTGGGGGTGCTGCTGCTGCTGCTGCTGCTGCTGCTGCTGCTGCTGCTGCTGCTGCTGCTGTGTCGACCAGATGTTGGCTTTGGCTAAAGGAAGAGGTGCTGTTACTGAATACGGCTGCTCCCCTTCACCATGAACACTACCCCCTTTCTAATCAAGGCAGCCCTGCCAGTAAGCCTGCACATTACTTCCCCTCTCACCCCAATTTTCTAATCTGAGTAAAACGGGACGGAGGGTTTCTTTCTTCCTGTGCGCCAACCTCTGAGCCAAAACCTTTACTTCAGTCGGACTGTATGCAGCTTGTCGCACCTCAACTATGTATAAAAGCACCTTTGTTAGTGGAGTTATCATTTTTTCAACATCAGTTCATCAAAACTGGGCTAATTTGAAGGCAAAGGAACCTCTTTCTCTCTCAGTTCAGTTCAGTTGAATTTAACAGGCTTCACTGTGAATGCCAAAAATCACTGACAAACAGTTTTTGCCCTGCAGAGGCAGACAGTAGCGACTACACTGAAGCCGAGAGAAAAGGTTTAAAGTTTTCAGGCTGGCTTGCGTAAATGTATAACAGATATAAATTTTGTAATGCCTTCATTTTGTGCCTTTTAAAGTTTATCATGACTGGAATTTCTGCTGCGTCAAGTTATGTGGAATTACTGAGATGTTGGCTCATCAAAATGAACATATTTCATTTACCGGACTGGAACATTTGTAATGAAATTTAGTTTTAGTTTAGCGAGGGTGGCTTTCACTCGACAAAGCACTCACTCTTTGTGTCTGTGACAAAGTGCAACGAGTTCGGTTACTCTGATTTACTGGCTTGGTTTTGCTCTGTTTTGTTGTTAGTGCTAATTTAAAAAGCTGCTTTCACAGATATTAGAGATTTACAGGAAACTGACATTTTACAAAATATTTCAAGAAGTCCGATTCAGGTCTTAACTTCATTTTGACCATATATACAGTCACTGGTTTTTGCCTTTGTATAGATGATAAAAAGGCTAAATGCTAATAACATGCTAGTAACAGTTAAACCCAGTTCTATCAGTGTGAGCGTGTGAGGCCTCTCTCTGCCTGTGGATGTGGTTTACCATGTACGGTGTCAGCTGCAACAGCCACAACCTCCACTATGGTTTGATTCAGGCTACAGGAAACAAGCACGCACAGATACAGAAGAAAAAGACACATGAAAATAAGTCTGATGAAAAGCATTATCTCAATCAGTATAAGCTGCACTCAGTTGCGTTATATTTGCACTCTCTGCATCCACATTGGACCTCACGCGTGAGACGGGAGTCCAGGGCTCCAGGACTCGGCCTCGGACCCAAACTGAAGGTGTGTTTGATTTGGCTCATGTGCAGCTGCAGCAGCACCTGGGCCGGAAGGCCAGACACAACACTTCATTATAAGCCTCCAGCAAAGCCACCTGGATGTACATTTGTGTGTGACTGTATTTGATAGTTCTTCAAAGGGTTCTTGCTTTTAAACTGATAAACCAATCAGTCATTGTCTTTTAGAATGAGAAATTACTAGATTTTATATGTTCTACTTAAAATGGTTTTACTGCTGTACAAAAAGTGGCAGGTTGTGATACATTAAAGGTCCCCAAGTAATAACAAATCTCACCAGTTGTAATTACCTGGAGTGAGCGCAGATGTGAGCTGCTAAACATGTGGAATGTAAAGTAGATTTATTTCCTGTGAAACAGAGTGCCATTTACAAGGCTAACCTGTACAAACAGGCCAGTCATTTTTACTGCAACATGTCATCAAAGCCAAGGGAAACGCTCCACTTCTATTTTTCTTGTGCCCAAGGATGTCGAGTTATCCTCGACATCTCTGCCTCATGGGGGATTCTTCTTCTCCAATAAGATATCCTCACTCTCCAAAATACTCATTAACACACATCAGTCATTAGTTCAGTTTATCACAATATTTATTGGAGACGTGTGCTGCAGAAATATTACATTTCTCATTCTGCAAATAGTTTTTCTTCTATAAATCCTTGGTGGTCTGTCCCATCAGCACTCAGAGAATGGAAGCTGAGTCAGCCTCATAAGCAGCCATACCTGTGGTGTGTGTGTGTGTGTGTGTGTGTGTGTGTGTGTGTGTGTGTGTGTGTGTGTGTGTGTGTGTGTGTGTGTGTGTGTTAGCGGAGAGGGGTTGTGGAAGATGGTGAAATCAAGCTTGTGAGACCCACTGAGCCCTGACGTTGAGTTTGGAATACACCCTGCTTTCCTTTCCTAGTTGCCCCATGCCCCATGAATGGGACTCTTTCAGCCGTTTGCTCCTGCTGACTCTCTGCTCACCGAATACTCTGACCCAAGGTCTCACCACCAGCTCTCTCAGATCCACTGCCTGGCAGCCTGACGTGCCCAGACACTTTTAGTTTCTTCACAAACCAACAAGCTGGAAAAAATATTCATGCCTTTCTCCCAATGCACCTGATCGCAGAGAGATTGACCTTCCTGGCAGTTTTTGTTTCTGATTAGTCAATTTGACTGCTTGTGGATCATCTGGCTTTGCGGCTGAAGGATGTTTTTCCAACATGAAGAGATTAAAGAAGAGAGCTGAGTCAAGAAACCTAGAGCCACAAGAGTAATAGCTGAAATGGTAGCCAGAAGGAGCCAGAAGCAGCGGTTTCTTTTAAGACTTACAGGATAAGGTCGATGTTATTTCCTTAAGCATTAGCCAGGGGTCGATGTTGGACCTGTCCTTTCATTTCACACCTTGAAGCGTGTGCACACACTCACCAGGACTTGCTTTGCTGGCTATGAGAGAAAGCACATGTCAGCGTTCATTTCCTAACTTTAGGTGTGGTTATATTATGCCTGCTGTAAGATGAGTGGTTTTAGTTTTGATATTCAAAGCACATTTTATCAATAATACTTGTATACTTTTTATACTTTTATACTATTTGACTTGATTGTCATAATAAAACATGTGCTTTTATCATGGTGATCTTTTAGCATATGTTTTTTCCGTTGGTGTATGTATGTGTTGTGTGTAACGTTATGGGATATGTGTAATACTGTTGTGTAATTGTTGTTGAGATGGTATGCCTGGTGACATATTGTTTGTTGTCATTGTGGCTGTCAAAGCATTTATGGCATTGTTGCTGAGTCCAAGACAAATGTCCCTAAGTGGGACAATAAAGTATATTGTATTGTATTGTATTGTATTGTATTGTCCATGGTTTTACTTGAGCCATTTCCAGTGATGCAGAACCACCAGAAACCATAAAAAACCTCAGCAGAAAGTCCTGAAGCAGCAGCCTTGAGGCAGCTGCTTCAGGACGTCCACATACCGCCAGAAAGACGGATCAGATCACTAATGTGGACTCTTCCAGTAAAATCAGATTGCTCCTGAGGAAAAGTGTAAGAGTAGACGAATCCAAATCATGCAAGCTTTGACTGGTTTAAGGGAGTGGCTCATCCGTGCAGATGTCAGGTTTCATTTCTGGAACAGGACGTGCAACTAAGCAGAAATTGAGCTGGGACTGACCAAACTCATAGGAAAGTGCAGGCAGGTAGAAAACAAAGAGATGGTGGAAGAAAGGGTCTTTGAGATTCAGCTTAAAAAGCCAATATAGGTGAATGACACTCTGTACGGGTTGAACAGACTGTGTCCAGACAGACTAAATAGATCCTGACCAGAAACTGACACCAAAAGACTTTTCTAGATACTTTACACGGGAATCTCCATTTTTCTTATATTTAATACTTCTACTTCAGTACAATTCAAATGTTTTACTTTTACCTTTGTAGTTTTAGTAAACTTTTGAATGCAGGACTTTTAATTGTAACAGTGTATTTTCACTACTTTCAGTTCAGTAACAGATCTGTTCGCCGCTCCTACCCCTGCACTGACAGCGGAGCGGCCGTTTCGCGGAGGCACTACAGCTCCCATGGTGCATTGCAGCGTTAAACCGGAACGACATCCCGAGTTGAAAGTTCAACGGACTCACATGTTTCTTTTAGTGGAAACGCGGTGACTGTGAAGAATGTGGCCGGTTTTGGTACGAAAATACTTTCAGTGTTGACTTTTCCGTGTTTCTCTGTGGGCTTCTTCGTGTGTACGGTATGTCTGTGAATGCACCGCAGCACGAGCTGCTCCGGCTCATCTACCGCCATTTGAAGGAGTACGGTTACCATTCAGCGGCGGATGAGCTCCAGAGGCACAGCCCACAGGTCAGCTCTCTCTCTCTCACACACACACACACACACACACACACACACACACACACACACACACACACACACACACACATAAACACTGACTGAAATGTGACCTCTGCAACAATGTCTCAGTTGCTGCACGAGAGTGTGAATAAATATACACACAATAAAAGTGCTTTAACTCTTGTCTCAGGTTGCACTATCATCCAGTTATCGTCACGTAGAAGTTATATGTGATGAATTAACATTGACGAAATGTTTACAGCATTATCAGTGTGCTCAGTTACACTCTAACTCTCAGTGTTAACTCACTCCACATTAAAATTATGTTATATAAGTTATTTACAGCCTTGTTCAGGACCAAATTGTCGCATATAACCATTTTTTCAGCAGTTAATATTGTGAAAAATGAATGGAGACAGTTATAGTTCCAGCTTTCTGCCTAATCATGGTACGCTCTGATGTTTTGATATCTTATATATCTGCAGGGCAAGGCAGAACTATCTGCATCATTACTGGACATCTACGGTTCCTGGTTAAAGTGAGTGTGCTTTCTTGATTCTTTGCAAACACCTCGGCTTTGTTGGCAGTGATGACATCTGCGCTAAGCATCGTTTCTCCTCCTGTCAGTAACTCGAAAAAGAAAAGGCAGTCGGGCTCAGCCAAGCACTCCGGGGTTAAAGAACGAGGGAGGAGTCCGGCTCAAGGTACGACTGCTTCTGTCTTACAGCCAAATACAGTCAAATACACAGCATGGACAGGGTTGGACTCTTGGAACACGTGATTACACTGAAATGTTAATCAGGGGTCTGCAGCCATGCTGACTCCAAACACTCTGACTGCTTTGCCTATTTTTCTTTCTATGCAAAAACTTGTACAGTTTGTTGTGCAATATAATGCAAGTTAAGTTAAGTTTAAGGTAAGTTAATGATTCTGCGCAGACCTGCTGCAGAAGTGTCTCTGTTCATGCTTAAAGGCTCTTTCATTCTGGTTTTTCTACATTTGAAATGTGCATTAGTTTTCTTTTTTCTTCTCACACCTGCACCAGCTGCAAAAGTCCAAACTCCGTCCTCCTCCAACTGGACTCAAGCTGAGGACGACAGCAGCTCAGATGGCGAGGGGCTGAGTCAGAGTCTCCTGCCGCAGGTGACGTGGAGAACACGCCGCATGCTCGATGACGAAGTTGATGCTGCTTTCACGCACGTCACTCCTGCTGACTGATGACATTCATCCATTCAGTTTTTCATCTCGATGTTACAGACTCCTCCTGCTTCCAGTAAAAAGGCAACCCCAGCTAAACCAGCGATAGCAGCAGCATCTCCAAACAAAAGGAAACCAGTGAGCCCAGTCACAGCTGTACCTACAGCCCCAGGCGAGTCCAGTGAAACCACTGACATATCAGACAACGAAGGAAATCCAGCAGCTGCGGTACGTTTTCCCCAGATCTCCAGGATCTGCTTCAGTTCCCTTTATGACATGTTTAAAAACGTAAAAATCCTTATTTATGTTCACATGGCGCTTGTTAAACCAAAGGCTGCGCAGACTAACGCTGGTGCCTCTTCTCAGGTCAGAACTCCGAAGAAGAAAAGCAGCAGCACCTGTGAGCAGGGAGCTCCAACAGCAGCTGTGAGGACACCACCTGTCGGTACGTCTGACCGAGATTTCCCACAGTCACCGAGGAGGAAAGAAATGATAGTCTGGTTGTGCAGTTCATTGCATTTTTAACCCATTCTATGTATTTTTTATGTCCAGCCACACCAAAGAAAAAGAAGGATAAGCCTGCAAAAAAGGCGGAGACGCAAAAGAAGAAGGTGAGTCTTTAGTTTGTTTTCATTTTCTAACGCAGCGCCTGAATTGATCCTGGTCACTAACGAGGCAGTTCTGTCTGTCCTTTCACTTTTCTTAGCCCGTACCAGCGAAAAGGAAAAAGACAGAAGGTAAATCTGCAGAAAACGGCGTCAAGGCGAAGAAATCAAAAACCCAAACAAGAGGCAGTTTTGTGGCTGCCGGAGGAGATGATTCAGACTCTGACAGCAGCTTGGATGTCGAGAAATGGAAGAATCTGATCCTGCACATGACAGGTAGGTGTGTGTGTGTGTGTGTGTGTGTGTGTGTGTGTGTGTGTGTGTGTGTGTGTGTGTGTGTGTGTGTGTGTGTGTGTGTGTGTGTGTGTGTGTGTGTGTGAGAGAGAGAGAAACCAGAGGGTCATTGAGTACACCATTTGTTAGTCGTCATTTGTCAGTGTTGGAGGTAATGGACGTATCTAACTGCAGCACATCAGGGTTTAGAAGTGTGGAAACAGTTTTATTTCCATATTCTGACAAAATAAAACATTTTCAAGCCTTTAACAAAGAAACTTCGCAATGTGGCCTGTGGATAGTTGTGGGTAAGCTTGTGCTATAGCTAATAAAGGGTGGAGAGGTTAGTAGAGAAAATTAAGAGGATTGGAAAATGCGGGGAATGGTGGGGGATGAAAAGACCGGGAGAGCTGGTTCCTTTCACTTAAAGGGAGAAAGACAACCACCAGACAGGACAGCACCACCCATGAACAACCTCACCATGGAAAACAGTGATTTCATACAAACAGAGCTGTGTACTGTAGCTGATGTTTTTTTTTTTTTCTTTTAAGCATTTGTGCCACCAAGACGTGTTTGTTCAATGTCTTCACTGTGTTTATTCTGTCCACAGAGGCTGACATAGCCAAGATGGACACCATCAATGCTCTGGACTCCTCTACACCACAACCCAAGACAAAGAGGGTGAGGAAGCCCCGGGCCAAGCCCCCTGCAAAAAAAGACGCTCCTGTTCAACAGAATAAGGGGACGGACGAAAAGGTGGAGGACAAAGCCATGACAGAAACACCAACAAAGAACAGTACACCCAAGAAAAGCAGCGCAAAAAAGACTCCTCCTGTGACCTCTGCCACCGCGGGCCAAGGGCAGAACATCAGTGCTGTGGAGGACAGAACAGCTACGTCCACTCTGTCCCCGTCAAAACAGACGCCGGCGAAAGAGAAAAGGAAAGCTGTGACTCCTAATGAAGAGAAAACTGATGAGACAGCGTCCCAGCCTAAGAAAAAGAAGAAAAAGGACACAACAAGAAAAGAAGACGAGGTGGAGGAGAAAACAAATGAGACCAAAAAAGACAAAGACAGTAAAGAGGAAAAGAAAAAGAAGAATGAAATCACAGATCAAGAGTTGGGTGATAAACCTGCAGAGGAGACAAAAAAGGCAAAAGGAGCCAAAGGAGGTAGTAAAAAGAATGAGCATGAAGAAGAAATGATGGAGAGGAGCAGAAATGGGAATGATGAGAATGAGGAAATTGTGGAGCCAATAGTGCAGGAAAAGAAAGCCAAGAAGAAGAAAAAGGAGAAAAGTGATAGTGAGGAAAAATCGAAGCAAAAGGTTGAAGAAAGTTCAGAGCAGATCGCTGAGGGAGTCCAAGAAAATACAGAGGCAAAAAAGAAACCCAAGAAGAAGAAAAAGGAGAAAACGGACATTGTGGAAACTCCAGAGCAGAGAGCTGAAGAAAAGAAAGTAAAGAAGAAGAATAAGTCAGCTGATAGTGAGGGAATATCCGAGCGAAAAGCTGAAGACGACGAAGAAAATTCAGAGGAGATAGCTGAAAAAGTGAAAGAAAATACAGAGGCAATAACTGAAGAAAAGAAAACCAAGAAGAAAAAGGACAGAAGTGACAGTGAGGAAAATTCAGAGCAGATAGTCAAAGTAAAGAAAAGGAAAAAAAAGGACAAAGCTACTCGAAAAGAGGAGATGTCGGCGCAGATAGACGAAGAAAATACAGCAGAGACGCAGAGATCAGAGAGCAGTGACAGAGAGGAAAAGACAGAGCAGGTCATCAAAGTGAAGAGGAAAAAGAAGAAGGACTCGTCTTTAAAAAGTGATCCAGTTGACACAGAGCCACTACCTCCACCCATCCCTGAGACGCCGAGTCCTCCAACAGAGAAGAAGAAAAGTGAGTAGATAAGTCACCATGACAAAACGCAGATGTGCTGTTTTTCCTGTGTGAATTCACTCTTCCATTTGTCCTCTCAGAGAAAAGCAAGTTGAAATCCACTGACGTCCCTGAAACGCCTGAAGCTTCTGTCCAAGACGCCGCAGCCACAGAGACCCTCCAGACGCCCTCCAGTGACACCCACAAAAAGGTGCCGCAGCACTGTGCTTCTTCTTCTTCTTCTTCTTCTTCTTCTGTGCTTTCTTAAAACGTGCTAATGTTTCTATAATTCTTCACAGAAAAAGAAATCTTCCAAGAGCACCGAGTTATGAGGACGTTCGATTCTTCATCGCTACGGAACCAAAGGATGAAGGCGGCACGACCTCTCCATCCGATTTTTAATCATATTTTAATGGTTAGAAGAATCCCTTAAAACTGTAAAGAGAAAGTTACTTTTTTTTTGCTCATTCATTCATCTTTTTCATGTGTTTAATGTTTTCCCCGTCTGAGTGTGGCACACTGTGCCACTGCTGCCATCTTTCACTTTGTTTTGTATGATACTGCCGTTTTAACGGCATGAAAATGTCAAGGAGGTTCGTGACTGGTTGTTTCATAGAATGGATGAGCCCTCTCTTTTCAAAGTGAAATTCAGTCATTGATTGAACAGAAAAAATGTCTCTTAAACGCTTTCTCATTTAGTCTCAGGAAAGTTTCCCATGATAGTCCTTAATTTTTTTAGCAATCTACACCTACTGACTCAACTCATGTGTGTGTTGGGGGGGGGGGGGTCATCACAACAGACCAATTTTATATTTATTCAAAAGTATATGGGAATTGGTTTTAACAGTCTATTTTGATACTGGGTTAAATTTCTATGTTTGTGAAAAGTGCGTTTTTTAAATGTTTGATAAAGCTTTCGTATTTGTATTGGACATTATGCTTTTAATACAAATTAAACTATTCCATAGTTTGTTTGTTTTTTAATCCTCTGCCTGAAGTCTTTTCACTCTGTTATTGTGGACAGAGAGGGACAGAGACAGTCTTGTCCGCTAGATGGCGCTGTATTAACTGGCTGAGGTCGGACAAAATAAACAAAATACAGCGAGGAAGAATTTCAACCACAGTGTGGGTACAGCGACGTCCTCCACCATGATATAAGCATCTAGCTTGATTTAATTTATTATTGACTTCAAAATAACAATGTGGAGGTTAAACAAAGTTCGGCACAAAGCTGGACGACAAGGCGACAGCTTGGAGGAGTTCAAGTTCAGGAGGCGAGAGCACGAAAAAGGTGAGTTTTAACGTTGAAATGCGATGTGTTTATAGTGAACGTTACTACGTAAGTTAGCTAATTAACTTCAGGGGTAGTTGACGAGAGCGAAAAGTAATGTTATTAGAACTCCGATAGGCAAACTCCCCGTGTGTTAACGTTAATTCACTGTTAATTTAGGAGAAAAATAACGTCATGGAAAGTTCACCTTTGCTAACGTTATGTTCTTTTAATGGCTAAACTAACGTTATTTCATACTATTAATGTCAGTTGATTTAACTAGCTTAACTAGCGCCAGGTAGCAAAGATAATGTACTGCATTAAAAAAAAATCGTGTTTGTTGAAAGCCTCCCAGCATATAGTTAACTTGGCTTCAACACATCAAATCTAGCAAACTTAATCTATAACCTGTTTCGTTTGTTAACCCCATGAACACGGTACATATGCAAAATCCCTTAGCTAAAGATTTCAGTTGACAAGCATGAAGCCCTGAACTCATTAGTAATATTGATGTAACTAACAGTAAGACAACAGAATACAAAATTCCAGGTTATCTAATTATTCATGCTCAGTATGAGCACTCTCAGGTGACTAGCAGAAAGTGATGTCTGTGTTGATTGCTATGTTAATAGCACTGAGACAGGCCCGCAGAGACAGACAGCTTGTAAGCAAGAGACTGCTGACTGAAGATGAGGACCAGCCAGAGGTCAACATGGACACTCGCTCAGGGGAACAGGTGAGACAGTCGTTGTGATACGTCATGTTTAGACGGGTCCTGTAAAACTTGCCATCTGAATCTGCCCCTCATTTTGCAGGACGTGGTCAGTTTGTTCCATAAACTCCAGCACAGCGGACCGGAGAGGGAGGCCGACCTGAAAGCCTTGAGTAAAGCTCTCCGCGAGCCATCAGCACAGCTCACCTTCATCAAGTATGTTTGAATTTCAATGATGTTCAACCCATTTGTGTCTCTATCTTCCGTGCCATGTCTGTGCATAACCTGTCTTTCCTCTAGGCAGGAGAACAGCATGCATCTTCTGGTTGGTCTGCTCACTGGCTCTAATGCTATGTGCCGTCTGCAGGCTGTTCGCTGTCTTCATGAGCTGTCGCACTCTCCCCACTCCAATGTGGCTCCATCCTGTCTGCCTGCCACCCCCTACCTGCTCACCTACCTGTCTGGTCAGAGCCCCAAGTTCACTGTGAGTACCTGCTCGTAGCAGACCATGTGTAACATTATCATCTAATTATGCAGCAGATTTTTTACTTTCTATGTGTGTGTGTTCATGTGTACACAGGAGCTGTGTCTCTACACACTAGGTAATTTATGCCCAGACAGTGATGATGTAAAAGAGAAACTCCTGGCTCAGGGAATCATGCCAGCTCTGGCCGGTTGTATTGAGGTAAACTGGCAAGCCTCATTAGTCTTCAATATTTCCAACATAGCTGTGACCTGTTGTCACACAATGCTGAATGTAGCAATGTTAATTCGTCTCTCTTGATATTTCTGTGTGTGTGTGTGTGTGTGTGTGTGTGTGTGTGTGTGTGTGTGTGTGTGTGTGTGTGTGTGTGTGTGTGTGTGTTCAGAACCAGAGACATAACCTTGCAGTGGTGGAAGCTGTGGGCTTCACCCTCTCTCAACTTCTCCAGGCTAAGGATGCAGCAGAGAAAATAATCCCGTGAGCACTCTAATGGCACATTAGTTCATCTCTCAATTCTCTACATTACTGCTTTCTCAGAAAATGTTAAAATCGTTTCTCTCGCTCACATTTCACACTGCCGTCAGTTGTATAATAGTCATCCTCTGTGTTGTTAGGGTGGTCCTGGCCTCCAGTTTACCTTCACACTTGTTATCAGTCCTAACTCCTGACCCGAATTTTGGCCTGGCACCTGCCATTGAGTGTGCGTGGTGTCTGCATTACCTCACATGCAGGTGAGAGCTGAAGGGTATCCTCAGTGTCAATAGACTTTTCTATTTACACAGATGTCATTATATATAACTGTACCACAAACACTGCAATTTTACTTGTAATAATAAAGACTATCTGTCTTTCTTCTATCTTTATCTCCCCGGTAAGCATGGAGGATAACAGAGTGCTGTTGGCTCATGGGGCTCTTTTGAAGTGCAATTCACTGCTAGTGTCACTCGGGGGCGCTGTGGCTGAAGGAAACATAGAAGAAGGAGTGGAGCTGGTGAGGAAATGAGTGGCTCAAAGTGCACACATAAAAACTATTTATTGATGTATATAAAGTAAAAAAAAAATCCACAGATGAAATAAGGTTCAGAAACGTATTTCTGATGCACACGCAAATGTTATTTCTTTCAAATAAATTTAGCAGACTTCAACAAATGAAAGTATTTAAAGATAATTGCAATTTTCATCCAAAGCATATTTGGATGTTGTTATATTTTTGTAGAGACTGTTGAATCTGCATTTGCAAACTGTTTGTCATTTGTGAAATGAAATCTCATTGGCTCAAAAAGAAGGAGCCATCTGATTGACTACAGACAGTTCCCTGTTGGAAAAAAAAATGCATTTATGAATGGAGCCATAGCAGAGGAGTCTGGAGTTCACACATGCTATTACATTTATTTAAAACAAGAAATATTTGTGAGTGCATCAGAAATACATTTGTCTTATTTTGTATTTTCTATCTATTACTATTAATCTATTTTACATTTATACAACAATAAATATTTGTGTACATTGAAAATGTTTTTGATGGAGACTTATGTATAAACTTAAATACATGAGTGAATCCTCCTGTGGGCAGTCTTTTAGCTTTGAGACTGATCTGATTTAATGACATGGAGATTTCCAATGTGTTCTTCCTCTCTAGCTCATCTGTCCTCTGCTGAGGTGCGTAGGAAACCTCCTTTCCTCCTGCCCAGTGGAAGACCTGAGCACAAAATTGGGTGATGTTGATATTGTAGTTGCTCTGTGTGCCATTCTTCAGGCCTACCTGCAGACCCAGCCAGCTTTGGCCAGAGAGAGCGCCTGGGTCCTCAACAACCTCACAGGTTTGAGCAGTCTGTTGTCACACCCAATTTCTGCTGAATCTCAAACATGTTTTTGCACAGAGTTTGGTCTTTTAATTGTGTAGATTGGGATTGAGATTTGTGTTTTCTGTTCTCTCTTTGGGTTATTTGGCAAAGGAATAGACTGGATAATAAATAAATAAAGTATGCTAGACACTGCATGTGCATCATCTTCTGACCAAAAGGGATTTTTTTTGTTCAAATATAAAGCTCATTCAAATGGTAAATACTATTTATTTGGATGGCTTCTTCATAATTCGAAAAAAAAATTCCATTTCCATTTTTTTCAGTTCATTCTACTGTTAATGAAAACGAGTTTTCCACAGGATGATTTTAAAATTTTAATGTATTTGTTACTGAGTTCATGTGTTTAATGAAATTTGTTTGCTCCAGCTTATTCCAGTGCTCTGTGTTCTGCTCTGTTGACTCTCAACCTGGTCCCTGGACTGATCCAGCTCCTCCCGTTCTCTCGAGGCATTAATACGATGGTCTGTGCAAATCAAAGCCAATCTTTGCTTATCTTTGCGACGCTGTCCACCATTTTTCACAGACACCTACGATGTTACACTCACTTGTCTGGTTCTTCTTTGTTATACTCAGATCTTGAGGGTTCTAGCAAATATTGCCCACAAGAAAAAGGAGTTCTGTGTCCAGCTGGCCCATCTTGGATTGCTGTCTGCACTCTGTGCCACACTGAAAATGGCCGACCAAGAGATGGTGACCCTGAGCATGGATGTCCTGTTCATGCTAGTCGTTAGTGGTCCACAGGTAAATTAGTGAAACCTTTCAACTGTGATGCTGCCTGGACAAACCAGAGCAGAGAATACTAAGCTACTGAACACTTATTCCTTCCCCTTAGGTGGCCAAGGAGTTTGTGAGGCAAGGCGGGCTTTCACTGTTAGAAGCCGGTCAGTACAACAGCGAAGAAAAGATCAGACGAAGAGCGACACATCTGCTGGAGCACCACCTGCTGTCCTACTCATCCTATTCCTCGGTAAAGAATTTGGTACAGTTTGTTTTGCTTGCTGAGCTTGTAACACTTCAGAATTTAAATAATGTCTTATATCATATTTTGTGTCATAGGTGGACAACATCCCAAGTTCCTGAGCCAACAGGAAGGGTGCAGATTCACAGTGTGTCATAAAACACGGACACCATGATGACGCACTGGAGAATACAGGACTTTTTGTTTACTCTTTGCAATCTGAGTAACGGGCTTTTTAAATGTGATGGTATTTTGATGTCCAGTGTTGTTATCAATGGTATTTAAATATATATAAAGATGCCTGAAACTCAGTACCTCTGGTCTTCTGTTGCACATTGTGCACCATCACTTGAGTGACAGTAGAAAGCAGATTTTTTCTATCTCATCAAAGTCTCTCATCTGAAACTAGAGCACCTTCTGTACATACAGAGGATGGATTTATATGACCGACTGTAAATATCTAGAGCGAGTGCTAAAGCACACTTTGTATTTTTTTGTTTTGAGATGATGTATTTTAGAAGTATCGTGTTTTTTGAGCCAACCATGCAGTGTTCTTCATGACTGTATGTATCAAACTAATTATGAATTAATAAATATGATCTTCCCTGCAATGAAAGTATGTAACTGATTTACTTTTAAACCATAAAAACTGAAGGAGGATTATTTAGTGTCAAAATTGAGAAGATCCCTGTGGAAACAATCTTTTGATTTGTATGGAATAGTGATGCAGACAGTAATAATCAACATAAGGGTCATTGCTCCAGATCTGTCTTTTCAGTTGGTGCAACACATTGCATATAACAATGACTGCCTTCAAACTTTGATTGTTGACATGCAAAGGAAGTTTTAACCCAAGGACTGCAGGTTAAAACTCATAGTTCAAATCTACCTAGCATTTTTAATAAACATTTCAATTGAGCCAGTCGTGGGAGAAGTGCATGTCCCAAAATCAAGAAATCTGTCATTATTGAACTCAGAAAGGTTAATTCACAGAGCAATGGCCATGGTGCCATACTAGAAAGACAGTCCTGTATAGAAACACACATGTCAAAGTTTGCCTTTGTGTTTAGCTTCGTATCCTCCTGCACTGGGTTTCCACACAGATCTCTGGGATTTTAATTTCACTCTGTGACTGAGTGAAAGTTGTTGCAACAGCCTCAGCCTGTAACTTGTGGTGCTCAGCTCCTCCCTCTCATGGAAAAAAAAAAAAAGAAAAAAGAAAAAAGTAAAACTCTCAAGTTTCCCACTTCCTCTGTCCACCCATAACATTCACAGTCACACTGCTCCTCTGCATGAAAAGCTGAAACAAGGTCGGTCACTTCATGTTTCTGTATGTATGCTTCCTTACTTTGAGACTGCTTTTATAATCTTGTAAGTATTTCTGCTACACCACATCTGTTCTGTCTCTTTACATCTGCTGAGTGGACTCTGAAAATACATTGTGTGCTTTTGACGAGGGAGCATACATCTGGTTCAATTACTTTTTCTCTTCTCCCACAGCAGAACACACTGCATTGAGCCCTGACTATGGAAGACACCGAGTCAACAGCTCCAGAGAGAACAACAGGAAGGAATGGAGATCAGGGGGGGGACCAAAAGCTGCTGATGTCCAGCAAGCCTCTGCATCGCTTCATCCAAAAGGAGCCCAAAAGTCTTGGGGTAACTCAGCAACCCAGGGTCACGAGTGGTAAAGAAGTGTATAGAAATGTGTCCACATAGAGCTGTAGTGCAGGTCCTTTAATCCATCCTTCCTCTCTTCCATCCCAGATTGTCATTGTGATCTTTGGCTGTGCAGAGCTCCTGATGGGGTTTAACCTGGCCACTGAGAACACGGACACTTCCTACGGAATCTACATTCCCTTCTGGCAGGGACTTCTGGTACATAACATTTGGCGGCTTAGCAGCCACATATTGAAAATGGTGAAATATCACACGCTTGAGTGTATGTTCACTGACACACTTCTCATTTAAAAGAACATGCACTCATCCTCATGGTCGCTAAATGTGTTATCAGAGTGGCTCCTTAAAGCCCCTGTGAACTTATAGGAACAGTTTAATATTTGGGTATATATGCTTTTTCACTGTCTGACCAAAAATTAGACGAGATTGATGCCACTGTTAAGTCTGTTCAATAGCTATGACGCTACATCCAACAGCTTAGCTTAGCATAAAAACTGAAAATGGGGAAAAGGCTGGACTGGCTCTGTAGAAAGGTAACAAAAACAACACAAGCACGCTAAAGCTCACTTATTAACATCTTATGTTTTTTTAATTAGTAAAAAAAGCTGAGGTGTAAAAATGACAGTTACAGAGGTTATGTAACAGACTACTTCCTGGAGTCTCCACTAATTTCCTGAAAATTACTCCTAGCCAAGAAATTATTACAGCACATAAATGGTTGTGAAACACTGAACTGTTGTTCACATCCTTTGGTTTTCGTATGGACTAAACATTGGTAAGCTTTAAAGGAGCTTGAGGGTGGATTTTGTTGTCTTTTAGACAGAGCCAGGCTAGCTGTTTTTCCCAGTTTCCTGTCTTTATGCTAAGCTAAGCTAACTGGCAGTTGGATGTAGAGTAGAGAGCTATCAACCTTCCCATCGAAGTCTCTGCATAGAAGGCAAAAAGAGCAATCAGGCCTATTTCCCAACATGTCAAAGTATTCCGTTCGAGTTCAGTGTGCTAATTTTGACGAACTTTTAATGTTAGAAATAAAAACATATCAGCTTTTAATTTTAGAAGAGCAGGCCATTAGAAAGAAGGAGTTTTGGTTACTCCTCCAGCTGCACTGGATAAGTTATCAAAATAGACTGAGTGAATGACAGATGAAAAATGATGTGCTAATCATTTGTTGTTTTGTTTTTTAAGTTTCTTGTCTGTGGAAATTTGTCTATCTACACTGAGGTACATCCATCCAAGAAGATGGTAGGCACACTGTGATTTTATGCTGTAATTTCAACTTCAATTTGTCTTTCTGTCTCAATACCTCATCTAATTTTGTTGGACTTATTGTTCCCAGGTGACTGTGTGCTTGGCCATGTATGTGATTTCTCTCATTGGAATCATAGTCTCTGGTGGCTACAGGATATACTGCCTCAGTCATTATAGCTACCTTCGACACAGTGTATTTTGGAGGCACGACTGGCCAGATAATGAGTGGTTTTTATACAGAGTGGTGAGTTGCAGCATATATTTTTAGACTGAATGGACAGCATGCATTTTTTCACAGTGTACAAATAACTTTCTCTCTCACTTCCTTTGCTTTAGGAACAGCTTTTTGGTGTTGAATGCATACTGTTCACTTCCTCTCTGTGTGTGTCCGTGCTTCTCATCTTCTTGTGTACCGTCGCACGTTTAGCTCTGAAGTCCACACGCACTCAGGTAGAACATTTTTCAGCGGTACCTTGTCTGAAACAAGATTTTTCCTGTACAAAGAATGAAAGAATATACACAGAAAGTACAAAGAATGAGTGAAAACCACAAACAAAGACATGAAAAGTAAAACTAAATTAACGAAGGGGAGAAAAATCTTGTGTTACCTCTTTTACCTTTAAAGCAAAGCAGTGCCTGTTTGTTATCTCTCATCACCAGCTGCATATTTCTGCGGGTTATAGCCAGGTCAACAAAGAGTATCTTTTATTAGTTTTCTTTATCCAGTGTGTCTGTGTGACAGTCATCATTTCATTACCTTCTTGTCATCCTCTTCTCTAACAACCACCTCTTCACCATCTTCAACAGGTTATTGTCCAGTGCATCCCGCCACCACCGAGTGACACGCCGACAAACTAAGACCCACCTTTTGAAGTCTACAATAACTAACACTGGTTCTCCTGCACCACACCCACCCCGTCAAAGAAATCATCATAATACTGTGCAGTGTACTACATGTGTTACATGTTGACACCACCTGGAGGCAGTAGCTCTACAGCCCAGCCACACCTTTCTATAGTTACCTCCATCTATGGTGTGTGTAAGAAATGCTATACTGAACCACATTTATTTTACGTGCACTTATAAGGGAACATCGTAACCACTAATCTCTGTCTCTTGAGCCTTATGTGTACTTACTGTATGGACCAGTAAACGCTCAGCGATATTGCATTACTTTGAATTCTAGCTTCAAGCAGCACATTCTGATACTGATACCTATCAGTAAAGTCAGTTGATTAATGTCATATCACCTGATCTTGATGTATATTGTATAAACAATAATATGCAGTGATTTTAGTTCATGCTGGTGAAGTTAGACAGAAGCCCATGTTTCCATATTTACATTAAAGTAAAACAGAAGTACATTTTCCTTCTGTTCGACAGTGTTTAAAAATATTTTTCCAGTCAAATTAGACATTGATTTTATAGTGTGGTCACTTACTGGTAGCCCTGTATTATTACATTTTGTGTGGCATATAGGTATACTTGCAGCTTTTGGTAATCATTGTGAACCTTTGTAAACACTTCGCTGAAGATGTTTTACAGTGTGGTTTTGGATGAATGAATGTTTTGTTTACAGCACAGCACATCCACCTGTGATTGCAGCTTTAGATATCTTTTTTAAAGAAATGTCGAGCCTGTTTGGAAACCTGTTATTTTGCCTGTCAGTGTGTGAAAAACACCGATTTGGTGTCCTTTCAAAAGCGCTCCCTGGGCGGGGAGCACTTTTCAAGGATGTGGCTTTAGTTCGTAGCTATATCTGGTGCAATAAATGTGATGCGTATTGTCTTTCTTTAAAAAAAAAAAATGTAATAAAAAAATCAAAATGATATTCAGCTGGATGACTTATTACACAACACAGACTGTTCTATCTGCACAACCCAAACCTCACAGATATGCAGTGCACTACAGAATAAATGATCATTGCTCTGTTGTAAAGTTTATACCTATAAGAAAACTTTGAACACTTGTTAGATGCCCTGTCCTGCCAATATGATGTTAAATAAGTTTCTTTTATGTTTGTCAGAGAACAAAATACCTAATTAAAGGCACAACCATTCATTCTGTTGGCCATGTAACTTTTAGAGGTATTAAAATACGTAGAACTGAAGAGCTTTACCAACAGATCATGTCTTGCTTTGGTTTACTTTTATGTGTTGTGCTTTAAAAAGAAATCTGAAAGTGCGACTCTAATTCTAATCCTGTGTTGTATTTTGGTTGTGGAGTGACACTGATTTTTATCACAGGGACTGTGTTGAAAAGCTTTTCAGTATTTCCCCATGACTGTTGTGCAATCACGCTGGTATCATCATAGTTCTGTTTTTTTTTTTTCCCCACAGACATCCTCTCAACGTTTCATCCAGTAGACATGAGTTTGCTCCACTCAGCACAGATTCAAACGCTGTCCATTTTTGATGCGTCAGCATCGTGGGAAGGAGGGATCAGCTCCTCCTGTGGGCTTGGCTTAAGCTTGAAATAAGCTTGGATGAGCTGCACAGCCATGCACGTAGGAGTTCGGATGTGTGAAGTGATTACTTTGTGTGTGGATATAAAAAAAAAACAAAAAAAAACAGGAATGGCTGTTAAAACTCTACCACATTTGTGTCACTGAAGATTAAAAGCACCACCGACAGTTTAACAGTCAGGCTCGCAGGCATGAAAGCCTGCAATTTACAGCTGACAATGTTTTCAATATTACAGATCTGAAAAAACTACAACAACAAAAACAACATTTTGGTCACTTAATTTATTCCCAGTCATTTCACTGAGTAGACAAACAGCAGTTCAACATTGTGACAGATGTCTCCCCCTGGCGTTGGTAGTCTAGGGAAACAAATCCAGCAGAGGCATTCGTTGTAGTCATATTTGGTCCACAAGCATTTTTTTTTTCTTTTTGAAATGTTCACAGTATTAATAGACGTAGCTGGCAGTGTACAGAGACTTCATGGAGGCCTGGTCAGCTGAGCCGCTGGGCTTGTACTCTCCTTTGGAAGCCAGGCCATTGATCTGAAGAGAGGGGCCGAGTTAGGGCAAAGTCAAATCTGAGCGTTAATGATCAGCCAGGTTACCTAAACCACATTAGTGTAAGACTGAACAGACAGAAACCTTTTTTTATATATATAATCATTTACCAGTCAGCACAAAGCTGTGCCATGCAAGATAAGAGTGATGGCCATTGTGCACAGTCTCCAAACTACAAACTGACAAGTGAATTAACTATTAGCATCTATTCATGAGGCTACTTGTGATTGGTGATAGCTGTTCGTGCTCTGAGGCTTACCTTGGCCCTGCTGCTGAAAGCTGTCTGCGCAGCCGTCTTGTTGGCTGTTTTGCCCTGCCAAGCTGCGAGAGCAGAGGCCTGGAGTGCACGGCCGAAAGAGAAGGTCAGCTTCCAGGGACGATGGAGGGGCACCTGGTTGATGGCGTTCAGGTTGATGGAGGCCTCCTCCTCACTCTGGCCTCCAGAGAGGAAGCAGATGCCTGGGAGGACACAGAACGCAGTTTTCTACTTGTACTTTGCCATTACTGATATACTGAACCTCCTCACTTTTCGTTTGAAGAGGGAAATTGTTCCCTCTGTCACTCACCAGGCACAGCAGCGGGGACGGTGCGCCTCAGAGCGGTCACTGTGGCCATGGCAACCTCCTGAGGGGTGAACTTCTTGCTGCAGGAGTGTCCAGCAGTGACCATGTTGGGCTTCAGCAGAGTGCCTTCCAGGTACACGTGGTGGTCAGACAGAGCCTTGTACACAGCAGCCAGAACCTAAAGATGAATGGGCAGATTGATTACGACACGTTTTAAAATATCTGATGGGGAAATATTTCACTGCTGCTGGCTGGTCGATTCAGCCAAGAGATAACGAACCAACCTTTTCTGTGACATACTGGCAGCGCAGCAGGTCATGGTCTCCGTCAGGCAGGATCTCTGGCTCCACAATAGGCACCAGGCCGTTCTGGTGGAGTACAGAAATGTCGATTTTAAAATTACTCTCACTCACTCTGATCACAGTGGATTGAAGTCATTTCTGTGGACAATATGGCCGCACACACCTGTTGGCAGATGCTGGCGTATCTGGCAAGGACATTGGCGTTCTCTGCAATGGCGAGAGCTGATGGGCAGCCATCTGAGATCTTGAGGACACACCTCCACTTGGCAAAGTCACAGCCGTCCTTCTTGTACTGGGCGCAGCGCTCCGAGAGGCCATCAAGACCTACCGAGAAACAACAAGCCACAGAATGTCGTGGTGCTCGTTCTGCATTGTGCACCGAAACTGAAAAGCTTGCACGTCAGGGCTTTGAATTGCACTTTGAGGCAGGGCTAGAAACACATCTGTTCTCACCTTGTGTGGTGGTCTCTCCATCTGTTCCATTTAGACCAGCTGTGCCTTTGTCCACCTGAAGCAAGAAAACCAGGCATGCCCATTAACGTACAGGGATCAAACACGGGGAGGAGCTGAAGATTTGTACATTCGACTCGGCTCAGCCTCCACTTCTAGGCTCCTCACCTTGATGCCCACGACAATGCCCTTATCTTTGACCACCTGGGGGAACATCTTGCCGTTGTCTGATTTCTGGTAGAGCGTCTCATGGAAGAAGATGACCCCACCCACGCTGTCTGAGATGGAGGGATCGGAGGAGAAGAGGAGGTCACGGAAGCAGCGTCGGTTCTCCTCAGTGTTCTCCACGTTGATCTTCTGGAGGCGCTTTCCCATGGTCCCTTGAAAGACGAGGGTGGGGGAAACATTTCAGCTGCACGCTCTGCAGTCACCTCTCGCCACAGAGCTAACAAATTGAGCCTTACCTGTTGATTCATCTGCAGCCAGGATTCCCTTTCCTGGAGCCACAATCCTCTGAGCAATGTCAGAGAGCTCCTTCTTTTGCTCCGGAGACAGGGAGGGGAACTGATGAGTCATCCTACAGGAAAGAAACAAGTTATTTGACAGGTAATCAGACACTCTGCAAGTATGAGGAAGATTTTATCTGTTGTCCATCAAACACAATGAACCTCTGCCTCCGTCTTCCTGCCTCTCTTGCATCACCTCTGTAAATATTTGGCCTGCATGGTTGAACTTTGGCTCTCAAGCAGATAAGTTCTGCCTCTGAATATGTAACACAAGTTCACAGTTCACTCAAGGTTGTTGTTACAATTTCCAAATACTTTCTGCAGAAGTGTAACCAAACAGCATAACAAGGCTAATGATTAAGAGCATCATATTACAATTAATGATCATAATCTGCAGGTTAAACGCGGATGTGTGCTTTCTGTCAATTCAGGCGACACACAACCCTTTCAAAGTAAAATGACAAAACCTGTTGCAAAAAATACGGTTTTAACATCCTAAAGTATCAACTGAGGCGTGCAAATATGACAATCTGTTTGTCCACTTCTACAAAGTTTAGACTATTGAAAACTTGTATCTTAACTCCATGACTGCATCATTACTTGCATCGCTGCACACTTGAAAACATGAGAAAACTCGAAGACGCAGTCCCGTTGCAGAAACCAGACAAAACGGTTCACTTCACTTCTGATGAAAACACACGAAAATCAGCCACAGCGAGACTTTGCAAAAGCTCAGAACTTGAAAACAGGCCTTACTTGAGACTTTTGTCAAACAGCGACGGCAACAGAAGTGACACACTGCTTCCACGCAGCAATGGGACCGTTTGAGGAGGCCGAGCATTGAGCACAAAGCTGCATTTATTGCGTGCTTGGCGCTGTGGAGGAGGTGCCCGTGATGTGGCGGGGCGTGTGGCACCCCGGTAACGCAATTGGCCCTTTCGGACAGACAGGGGCGGTGTTTGTGTGGTTTATGGCATCAACTCGCTTTTGTGGACTTTAAGCTCATGTCAGGCCCCTGGCGGATGGCTCGAGAACAAAAAGGGAACATTGTGTGTCATCTGACACGATTAAGAAAATTGAGGTCTGCATGCATGCAGGGCATGCATCACACAGTCTTCACGCTGTCCCCGCCTCTCTCTCTCTCTTTTCTCTCTTTTTTTTTTTTGCTCACTGTTGCTGCACTTTGACTTAATGAAGAAATTAAATGTGGCCTGCTGAAATGTGGTAATTCACGTTTCTTTGTCTTGGTGAAAGTGTAGATTACAACAGCATATGTGTCTGTCTCCTCTGGGTGTTTTCAGAGGACAGACACAGTGTTTAAGCACTCCCTACATGGTGTGTGGAAATACATGATGTTCACTGATACTACCTGATGGAAAACACTTCCTCGTTTGGTTAAAATGATATGTTCCTTAAAGGCCTGCAGAGCAAATACTAGTTCATTTATTGGAAATGAATATGCAATCGGGTACTGCAGACCTACTTTTTCATGCTACCTTGTGTACTTGCCTTCTGCGTCACATTGCTTGTCAAGCACGTCATGCATAAACAGTTCTTATATTGATCGTTGAAAGTGGCCCAAAACAGCTTGTAGGGGTGTTTGTAATGCTCTCACCAGTCCATGAGTGACCTCAACAGATAGGGATATTTGAACCGATAGGCTGGGGTAGATCTGTAACTCACAAATAATGACAAGCCAGCTTTTACACAACCTGGACTCTGCTCTCTGTGCAGTGTACTCCATAATAGTGCTTATCAGAGTTCAGTCTCCGTCCATGAGTGGCATTTTACATAAGGACTGCCTGAAAAAGAGAGCGTTAAGGGAGTGCAAAATGCTGTCGAGACAAGTTTGTTATTCTTACAAGTATGTGCACTAAATTTTGATAAACAGTGTCAGAGGAATGTTGGTTTCATTGTTTTTGTTGCCAGGTTATAGCTACCATATCCTGAAACATGTACTTTCCGAGATCCATTAATCTGTGGGAGTTGCAATTTAACACTGTAGCAACACAAATATTTACTGTAAATCTGCTTAGATCCATCATGCATACACATTACGAATGTCTGTTTTAATTTATGTGCAATTTTTTCTTTTCTTGGGTTATAACACAATTGTTTGGATCTAGTAGATTTATATAAATAAACTGTACTCTGTACTTATGTTAGAGCTGGAATACCAACAGGGCCAAGCAGGCAACTGCACAGGGGCCCCCAAAGCCCACTGCATGACAGTTCCTTATTGGTAATTTGTTTGTGAATTTGCACCACAAAAGTATAATATCAACTGGATCCTGCAAAATCATTTGATCTTGTAATCTTCATCAAAGCACCCCAAACCCCCTGATCAGTAGACCTGGGCCATTTAGTATTCCAGCATATGTAAGTACTGGTTGGTTTCTGAGTCTCTGTGCTAAATTTAATGCATCTACTATCTATAATGAGATCTAGAATAAGTGCATTCAACTTGATGGAAAAAGGGGGGAGGGGGTTGGGGGGAGACCCCAACCTGTGCCACCGGACCCCCAAACTGAACGAAGAGAGACACATGAGCTCCTCCGTGGCGGTAGGTGGCGCAATGTTAGCTGAAGACGGTTCCACCAAGCTCGCCAACACTTCCGTTTCCGAGAAGCAAGGAGCCGCAACAACAACAGCCCCAGACTGACTTAGTTCATTATAACCCCTTAACAATTAAAGCGGTAAGACCTCGGTTAGGTGTGAGTGATACTGACAATATTTCAGAGTAAATGCACTGACCCGTCGGGCCAGAGTCAAGCTCCACGGAGCCTCACCAGCATGTAAAGCTGATGTTAGCAAACGGCTAACGTTAGCCTAACGTAGCACTGACTGATTTAATCAGCTTGTTCGGCTTTTAAAATGCGATAAGTCGTTTTGTGTGTTTTTGTATCGACTGCTCATCACTTAGTGAGATGAACAAGTTTTCAGAGTAGACATGAAAGCAGTTATCTGCGGCCACTTAACGTTAGTTTGCCAAATGTACAACATAACGCAGCGTAGTCGTTCATTCATCTGAATCCAGCAGTCTTCCACCTTTTCCATCAGTCACAGTTTGCTTTTTTCTGTACTTCTGCTTCCAGGAGTCTGAGGATGTCGGGACAGAAGCGTCCTGCGGACCCCAGCGGTTCCTCGTCCTCCGGTGCGCCCCCAGAGAAGCGGAGGGAGAGGGAAGGAGAGGACGGAGGAGCCGGTGTCAGCGCCGCTGCCGGGGGGAGTACCGCGGTAGAGACGGTCATCAAACTGGGTGGAGTGTCCAACTCGGTGAGCTCCCCCTTTATTTTCCACTTTACTGCTGACACAGTTATTCACTTCACCATAAAGGCGTACAGTCTCTCTGTTTGAGTGCTTTTTCTTTTCGTGCTCATGTTTGGATTCTTTTTCAGGAAGAACAAGACATCAAAGCTCTGCAGGCCAAGAACCGAAAACTGGGAGAAGCTCTTGATCAAAGACAAGTAAATGAATCCTCCAGTGTTTGTTTGCAACCCTTCATAAAGACACACACAGGAAGCTGCACTTATGTACTCTCTTGTTTGGAGAAAGGCTCATCCTTTGGTTCGCTGGTTTGCAGGTGATTGAGGATGAATTGCGAGAGCGAATTGAGAGACTGGAGACCCGCCAGGCCACTGATGATGCCAGTCTGCTGATCCTCAACAGATACTGGAACCAGGTAAGTGCAGACAAGGAAGCAAAAGCCAAAATTGCATGTTCAACATTAACTGTCTCCTGTAAAGATCAAAGAGACTAAATGCAATGCTGTCCTCTCTCCTTCAGTTTGATGAAAACATTCAACTGACCATCAGGCGTTACGACCAAGCAAGCAGCGAACCTGAGAAATCTCTGGCAGGTGAAGGACGGAGCCTCAAGCCAGAAACTCCAGAGCCTGACGGCGACTCCAACCAGGAGAGGGCCAAGGACAGAGGTAAAGATGGAGAGTCATGACTGTGAAAGCTGGAGTAGATGTTTGATTAACAAACCAGAGATCAAAACCCTCTTTCCTGCTGTTGTCACTCAGGCCAACAGGGAGAGGCTGCAAACTCCTTCCTGGCCACTCTGGCGAGCAGCAGCAGTGAGGAGATGGAGGCTGAGCTGCAGGAGAGGGTGGAGTCCAGCATGAAGCAGGCCCATCATGTGGTGGAGATCTATGAGTGTCTGAAGAACACTGTGGACCAACTGAAGGCAGAGCTGGACTCTGGTGCTGGTGAGAGAAAACAGAAGGAGACGTGATGAAATTGCAGCAGTGGAGCACAGCTGAGGATGGGAAACATTCATAAAATCACTTTATATGTTTGCACCCATAAAATATGACCTGATTGTTGGTTTTCTTTCCAGAGGGCAGTCAATGGCAGATAGCTTCCAAACTGAACTCCCTCCTGACCAGTGAAAATGAGCGCTTGCAACAGCTGACTGAGGACCTCAAGCAGAAGCACAGTCACATGACAAGCGAGGTACAACTCATCCTAACTTAATCCTCATATGCTCCCTTTCAGGTCGAGCCATCCTTAATAGTTACAAACATGCATGTAAAATCTTGAAAACTGCTGGGACTGTGGCACTCTGCTGTGTTGCTTCCACGATGGCAGTTGTTTATTTGTGGGAGAGTTAATTTGAATAAGAAACAGGTCATAAATACATGATAGATTTGATTCCCTCAACAACATCATCACACTGTGGCTCACTGTTTAAAGTAAGCTATCAAAAACTTCATTTGGTTCTTCTGCTGCTCGTGGCTTTGTTAGAAATTGCAGTCTTAAGAGGCGTTATGTCTCTCTGAGCTCTTGTCTGCATGGTATCAAGTCTCTGTGTTCCTGTCGTTGTCCAGTCCCGGTCTCTGGGTCGCGCCGCTAACAAAGCAGACCAGCGTGTCAGCGAGCTGCAGGTTCTGATCGAGGAGCTCCAGTGGGACATGGAGAAGATCCGCCGCCGAGAGAACAGACTGAACGCACACCTGATCGAAATACTGGAGAGGGTGAGGATGTGCTCTGCCTGTCTGTCTGTCTGCCTGCCTGCCTGCCTGCCTGCCTGCCTGCCTGCCTGCCTGCCTGCCTGCCTGCCTGCCTGCCTGCCTGTCTGTCTGTCTGTCTGACTGACTGTCTGACTGACTGTGCCTCTTTGTCTCTGACAGTGTTGTGCAAATGCTCACATGTTTATATTGAAGTATGTTGTAACACTTTCTGTAATGCATCCCAGGTAAACAGCAAAGGCTATAAGGTGTGTGGGGAGGCCAGCAGTGTTTGTGGGACCATCACCATTAACAAGAGAAAGGTAGGAGTTTGGATTTCCCAGTTTTGGTAGTTGGGACAAAGATGTGATGTGATCTTGATTTTGTCCTTTTCTTTCCACACCTTGCTTTTCATACTTCACGCTGGTTGATGTTTTCCTTCTTTGCTCCTCTTTCAAGTTTGAAGAAATGAACAGTGAGATGGAGGAGAACACAGAACTGGCAGACAACCGCCTCATTGAGCTGCAGAAGCTCCAGCAGGACCTGCAGAATGTACACCAGGAGAACAACAGCATGAAGGTGGACCTGTGCTTCTCACATGCCGTTCTTTTGGCTTTGATTCGATGAAGTATGATGACATACCCTCCTCAAAAGTGTTAAAGATGACATCTCCAAACTTCACTCTCCTATAACTTTCATTTACTGCTATGACAAAATACATTTTACCAGAAGCAAATTCAAGTTGGTTGAGGCCACATGAGTAGAAAAAGAGGACATGTCTAAATTAAATGATCCTTGGAAAGAAGCTCTGCATCAGCGTAAAATGCCAGTTTATTGTAGTGAATATGTTTTCTTCTACTGTCTCTGCCTCTTTCTGTCCTTCCTCTCTGTTCCTCTCAGGCGGAGCTGCTCAGTCGAGCTGAGGGCTTGGTAAAAGAGACGTCTGAGTATCGCTGTCTACAGTCGCAGTTTTCTGTGCTCTACAATGAGTCTCTGATCCTCAAGGCTCAGCTAGATGAGACACGCGCTCGTCTCAACACCACCAGGACGGCACGGCTCCGACAGCTGGAACACATGGAGGTAAGTGTCTGCCTGTGTCAGTGTCTGTCGCTGCGATCTCTCGTCCCAGTCTTACTCTCATCCCCTCTGCGTGCAGAACGATGAGGTGGCTTTGCAGAGGAAGGTTCGTACAGAGGTGTTCCAGCTGGAGGACACGCTGGCTCAGGTCAGGAAGGAGTATGAGATGTTACGCATCGAATTCGAACAGACTCTTGCCGCCAACGAGCAAGCAGGTAACAAACAGGTTCAGGCTTCTAAATAGCAAATGAGGTGCATGTATTGTGCTGAAAAGGCAATAGAACTAAGGACCCACCCTTGCTTTTTTTTTCCTGTTTGCCTTCGGCTCTCAGGTCCCATCAACAGGGAGATGCGTCACCTGATCAGCACGCTGCAAACCCACAACCAGCAGATGAAGGGAGAGGTGGTGAAGTACAAGATCAGACTAAGAGAGACTCAAGCTGAGCTCAACCAGGTCAGAAGGAAACAAGAGAAGCTCCTGTGCTCACATTGCTCTGGGCCACTTTGATAGTGGGATGGATATAGATATAGTAAAGCAGAACCTCAGCAGCACACGTCACACTGAAACACTCATCTGTTGCCTCTACAGGTCCGCGCCACAAAGGGGAGCGCCATCCTCCAATCGCAGTCGAGCACAGAGATGGACGTGAAGGATGAGACAACATCTCCTTCGACCCCAGCCATCTCTGGGGAGCCTGTGATCAAGACAGAGCCCGACAACGGCTCCTCCACCCCCAGCAGCACCGGTAACTAACACTTAGTCAATGGACTATGAAATGTTTGTTCGCTTTTAAATTAGGAAAGTGAACAACTAGATGGTTTCACAGTGTTCTTATGATGCATATTAGGACTGTCCCATTTCTTCTATTTTCTCTGTAGGAGCCTCAGTGAAAACGGAGCCTGGAGTAGAGCCTGAGGCAGCAGTAAAAGAGGAGGAGAAAGAGGAGAAGAAAGAGAAGGAGGAAAAGAAAGAAAAGGACATGATAAAGAAAGAGGAGAAAGACCGAGAGCGGGAGAAAGAGAAGGAGAAGGAGAGAGAGAGGCCGACCCGCAGCAGCGGGAGCAGCAGTTTGATAAAAGAAGAGAAGGAGAAGCCAGGGAGCAGCAGCCAGCCTGAGGAGTCGGCCGGGGAGCGCCTTTCTATGGTGGGAGGGTCAAAGAGGAAGGAGATGGAGCAGCTGAAGATTGTCCGGGCAGAACTCAAGTAAGTCGCATGTGCGGGAGCTGGTCTTTATTTTACATGGTGCTGATTTTTTTCAAGTGGCAGAGGCTCACATGGAATCGTAGATAGGGATGCACCGATCCGCTTTTTTCACCTCCAATACCGATACTGATATGTGAGGTTTAGTAATCAGCCGATACCGATACAGAAAAACAGCGCTGAATTACCTAACAAATGGTATGTCTCATTGTGTGGAAAAGACTGGGATCATTCTTTTGTGCATCAGACTTGACTTAAACTTTTCTTTCCTATTTTTTAAATGGGGACAGGGGTCTGATCTCATAAATGACACATAAACTCGTACAAATAAAAATATTTATTTTATTCAGCATTTCTTAGTGAAATGTGTGTGTGTGGGCGTACGTGCGCTATGTCTGTAACCTCCGTCCCTTCCCCTCCTGCTCAGTGCATATACACAGAAGCCACCACACATCATGTAGTTGACCAGTCACAAGTGGGTTGAACAGAAAAAAAAAAAGTCAATAAAAAACAAAGCAGCTCCTGGCTCTGATCGTTCACTCCAAAGAGCCGGCTCTAAGAGCAGTTTCATCCGCGACCGATACATCACTAATTCCTCTACCTGCTCCACTGTTATAATAAATAGCGGCGCAACTTGGTGGGTGTTATCCTGGTAATTTCTCTGCGTGAGATGTGGCGTGTGAGCATGTGAATGGGTCGAAATGCGTGTGTCTCTTGCCCAATGCGTGACACTTGAGAGCTTTGTGGTTGTGTTAAAACTTGACATTTTACCACCGTCCCTCAGAATATTTACTCTGCAAGTAGCCTTCGAGTTTGTAGGCTGAGATAGTGTGAAAAAGTTCCAGATGGCCAATCCTTTAGCTCGCTTCATTTTGAAAACAATGTGGTCCACGTCATGTGCACTTAGTGGCACTGAGTGTTGCTTGCACGATGCCCCTCACAGCTCCTATACCATACCTATGTATCAGGCTCATTGTCACCGATACCCAATCTAGAATTTTCTTCAATATTGGGACCAATACGGATACCAGTATTGGATCAGTGCATCCCTAATAGTAGACTCTTGTCTCAATATATATGGTAGGTAAACAAAACATGTTAGCACTGAGAAATCGGTGAAAAACGTGGTAATAATAGTCCGCAGCATGATTTCCTCCCTCATTTTCATTTCAAGTGCAATACCACTGATTTCTGACACTGGATTGTGGTTTTTATGATTTTAGATGATGTTGAGGTTTTTTTTAAGACTCTTATCTTGACTGTGCAGGAAAGCCCAGGAGTCCCAGAGGGAGATGAAGCTGCTGCTGGACATGTACCGCTCAGCACCAAAGGAGCAGAGAGACAAAGTCCAGCTCATGGCCGCAGAGAAGAAGTCCAAGTCAGAGGTGATGCACACTGTAGATCATAGTCACCTACACACAAACTTTTACACACAAGTGAACACAGTAAGTGTTCAAGAGCAGCATTGTTCATGTCTGATTGTTACAGTTAAGATTGTGTTTCCATATACAGAAGATTTGAGATCATTTCTGACGTGATTTATGGATATTTGTGCTGTCTTAGTCCCATAATAAGAGTGTTGACTGATTCCAGGGAGAGGAGCTGCGGCAGAGGCTGAGGGAGCTGGAGGAGAGGGAGAGGAGGGAGGGCAAGAAAATGGCAGATGAAGAGGCTCTGAGGAAGATCCGCTCTGTGGAGGAGCAGATCGACATCCTCAACAAGAAGCTCTCGATAGCGAAACAGGTGTGTGAACTGCTCTTTTTTGTTACAATGTGTGAACAAAGCCCCCCTTCGCTCACCCTCTCTCACACTGCATGGCCTCACTGCTCCCCCTGCAGGAGGAGGACGCACTGCTGAGCGAGATGGACGTGACGGGCCAGGCGTTCGAGGACATGCAGGAACAGAACATCCGTCTGATGCAGCAGCTCAGAGAAAAAGACGATGCCAACTTCAAGCTGATGAGCGAGCGGATCAAGTCCAACCAGATCCACAAGCTGCTGAAAGAGGAGAAGGAGGAGCTGGCCGACCAACTGCTCACTTTAAAAACACAGGTGAGCCACCAGGTGTCAAAATGAGGTGGAATCTGCAAGTAGAGGGGTTTGTAGTACATGCTGATTTTGTGACATGCACAGTTAATTTGAAAACTTCCTGCTGTCATTTCTTTACCTCAAAATGTCACATTTGTCTTCTGGCTCTAGTGCTTGTTTTCAGATCTTTGTCTACTATCATAATCTTTTGGTGTTGTGCCCATTTGTCAGGTCGATGCGCAGCTGCAGGTGGTGAGGAAGCTCGAGGAAAAGGAACGCCTGCTGCAGGGCACCATCAGCACTGCTGAGAGAGAGCTGGCACTTCGAACACAAGCTTTGGACATGAACAAACGCAAGGTAACACACCGTTCAGTAATGATGAGCCACAGCTGCAGAGATGATTGATCCCTGAAAGGGTGAGCTCATAGTGAGGAAATTCAGTTGTAATAACACGTAGATGTGCAGTTCCTCAACACACATTCACACACATAATACATGAAGGATTGTGCAGTGTGAGGAGAAATAACATTCTCATTGAGGGAAAAGTGAAAACATCTCTCCATCCGTCCTCCAGGCTCAGGACTCGGCGTTGCTGTCGGAGGAGGTGCGAACTCAACTGGAGCAGGTTCAGCAGAGGCTCAACCTGGTCAGAGAGGAAGTTGTCGAGAACAGCATCTCCAGGGAGAAAGAGTCCTTTAATGCCCGACGAGCACAGGTAAAACCACACAATAAACACCCAAGCACAAGCAGTGGATCGACTGAAAAGGCAAGACAAGGTCCAAACATGCGTTCACATGATCGTGGGAAGCTGCTAATGTTAACTGCTAAAGAGAACTGCATTCATTACACCTGTTGTCATATGAGAGTAAGATATGGAAGATGGGCTCCTTTTACTTACATCTGTTCATGCCAACTGTTTTTCAGGAGGACATCTCCAAACTCAGGAGAAAGATCGAGAAGGCGAAGAAACCAGCTGAGAAAATCAGCAATGGAGATGACATCCTAAATGAAGAAATCAATGACTACAAGGTTGGTTTCTGTTTGTTATACGGTGTTCTGAAAACTTCCTGTTTTCCCTTATCCTGCCTCAAGACTGTAGACTCGGTATTCAAGCATCATAGATGCTGCTCCAGGTTTAAGACACAGCCATGTGTTTTTGTGCCTTTACTCCTTTAGTAAATTTTATTTCCCAGAAATGAACAATACCTTTCAGTAACTTTTTGTCCTGTACTGAGTTGTTTTCTGTGTGACTGTTGGTCATGCTTCAGAGCATTAACATTCACATTTCGTGGAATACACTTATTCACTTTCTTGCTGAGAGTCAGATTTGAACATTGATACCACTTTCATGTCTATGTGCTCAATATGAAGCTACTGCCAGCAGCTGATTAGCTTAGCTTAGCACAAAGACTGGAAGCGGGGGGAAACAGCTAGCCACCTACCAGCACCTCTGTGCTCAGTGATTCACACGTTATGTCCTGTTTGTTTAATCTGTATTAAAACTGAAGTGAGAAAAATGGACATTTTGAGGGGATTTATACACCAGACTGTTTCCTGGAGCAGTTGGAAGGCAGCAAGCAGAGACTCGAAACAGTCTGGGTTGATGGGACTCGAGAGGCTCAATTCGTCCTCTGAGCTCAACTGAATGAACCAAAGTAGTCTTCCTCACACTGGTTTCCACCAAATGAGACCAACTGTCAGCGTGATCACACTCTTTTGACAGGAACACACAAGAACACTTAAAATTCTGACCAGCTGTGTGAAGACTCGACATCACACATTATTGTAAGTGGTTTGATCTATCGAGGAAGGGTCCGAATGCTCTGATTACGCACGCTGCCATACTTCATGTCCTCTACATGGTCTTGAGACTTAGACAGGGCCCTCAGGGTTCTAATCAGCCTTCATATCTTGTGTTGTGTCTCAGTTAAGGACGGTTTAGCTTGAATGTGTCCACTCATAACAAACCAGCACAGGACAAAAATGGCTTCTTCTTCTCTCCCTCTTCCCAGGCTCGTTTAACGTGTCCCTGCTGCAACTCTCGGGTGAAGGATGCGGTGCTGACCAAGTGCTTCCACGTCTTCTGCTTCGAGTGCGTGAAGACACGCTATGACACGCGTCAGAGGAAGTGCCCCAAGTGCAACGCCGCCTTCGGAGCAAACGACTTCCACCGCATTTACATCGGCTAAAGCTGCGGTCGCCCACAGATACTGGCGAGGAAAAGGGGTCAGCGAGACGAGCAGTGGTACAAATACTGCTGGGAGCAAGACTCGCCACTCTGAACACGTACCCCCGCTCCTCCTCCTCCTCCTCCTCTTCCTGTGTGTGCAGGACACTATCAGTGTGATATCTCCGGATGATTCCAGCCTCGTAGGCCCGCAGTGACGCTCTGAACTGAACGCTTTCTCTTTTTTTTTTTTTTTTTCTCATGGTGGCTGAATTCAGCTCCTCCCTTCCAGTATCCACTACTTTACTGCGTGTTGTCAGATCCTGGTGCAGGAAGAATGTGGAGGATGAGATTGTGTTGGTCTGTGTGTGTGAGAGAGTGAGAGTGTGTGTGCGTGCGTGCGCATGTGTGAAAACAGCCAATTCAACATACCAGCATACAAAGAAAAAGATTAGTGCAGCAGGAAACTAAGGTCCTGGCAGTGTGCTGGATGTTTGCATAATGTCAGTGTGTATGTACATGCGCTGTATGTCGTTACTGTTTCACTTATTTGAATTCTGCCTCTCACATCTGACTTGATGCTGTGTACTTCCTGTTCCACTAGTTATTAAACTGTTCAGCTTCTGCGTCCATCTCTCTATTTTTCGATTTGAAACGTTTGTGAATAATCTTAACATTTGACCTAGAACATTAAACCACAAGTCCCAGTGTGCAAATCTCCTGTTTATCCGTTCGCAGAGCGCCTTCCTCCACCCCTCCTCCTCCTCCTCCCCCTTCCTGGAGATGTAGACGTGTATTCATATTGGAAACTGTCGTTAGAAACGCTGGAAGGAAGGGAGCGTCCTGCGGGCAGCGGCGACGAGGAGTTTTTAAAAGGTTGTGCAACGTAATCCATCGCAGCAGAGCATTTGATGAAAGCTCGGAGACAAAGGAGCACAAGTGGACTCGAGCTCAGAGCTGAAATAAGAGGCTTTGGGAGGCTCGTGGTCGGCTCAACGCGTTTTTACCGTTTTACGCGCAAAGCTCCCCGCAACAGAAACTTTGGGACATTTCTGCTTTCTTGAGCGATGGTCATATGTCTCGACCCCTGCTGGATCTAAGCCTTTGACGGTTTCTTACCAAATATAGCCTCTGTTAATGCTGGAGCGCCCTTGACGGAGCGGAGTGAGCCTGGATTGGGTACTTGCAGCGCTGCCAAAGTTTATAATTAAATACTCAGCTCGCTTTGAGTCGTTGGGTTTTTTTCCACTCACTAATTTAGTGTAATTTGCAGATTGACTCTTGAAGGAGTCGGTGTGTTATTTCAGAAGCTGGTTCTTCTATTTTCCTGCCGATCGTGAAGCACGATTGTTCAAAATCGCTCCGTAGCCAATGCCTGCTCTCAACAGAAGCCATTTTTAAGTCTTTGATTTACAAGCCTGTCTGAGTCACTGTCTGCGAGTTGCTCAACCTGCTGTGAGCTGCAGCGTCAACCTGTGCACATCCATTTTTTAGCACACTTTTTTAACAAACTATTGTTCTTTAATCCGTAACAATGACCGCTTGCGCGTCTGGCTCTGGGCGCGGCGGAGGTGCCATGCCTCGGTTTTTCCTCACCATCTCTATGCTGGTGCTCTTGTTGGCGGTGGGCTGCGCTGGAGCCGAAGCTGAGCCACCGGCCGTCACACTCCGCACTCTGATCGTCGAAACCTACCAGGAGGTCCAGCGTTACGCGGAGTCGGTGGTTGGAAGCGGCGTGATCCGGTCAGCTGTTGAGGTACAGAGAGGAGGTGCACCACTGGGTGATAGCCTACTGTTTCTCTCCCTGCACCAGGAAGTGGCTTTCCACTCCTCTTTACTTAATATCCCACGTTACTGGGTGTTTGGTCTAACTTCACTGTTTGCTCTGTCACTATTCTTGATCAATAACTGGAACTGATCACTAATTTTTCAACTCCAACCCTGTCATCTCTCTCCATCCATTTCCTCGCCCTTCACACACACACATTCCCCTCAACCTGTTAATCTCTCCCCTGATCCCCCTCATCTTCTCTGCCCTCATTTCATGTCTCCTTATACCCATGCATCCCCCTCACCCACACACACACTTCTCTGTCTCCCTGCTTCCACCCCGCTGTGGCTTCCTTCTCCCCAGAGTGCAGTGTTGTTTCTTGAGTCATTGCTTGGTCAGGAGAACGTCTATACGGTGGCCATGGTAAGAAAACCTCCTGGGTGTCTTCATCTCATCTGCCCTGACATGGTCCCTTAAACAGAGTCCTCTCGTGGCTCTGTTTAGCTCATGTCCCCCCATAGCAAGTGTAGAGAGTAGGTGCATGACTGTGGTGAAGCTGCTTGCAGTCCTGTTTGTAGTGATGAGATTGTGTGCTGGCAAGCTGGCTGAAAGTGTTCAACATGACTGAGTTGGTAGCTCTGAGTGTAAAATATTGGGTGTGTACATGATCCTCGGATTTGTTTTACGAGTCCCCAAACTGAAATCGAGCGTGATCCCGTCTGAGTTTGGCCTCTCGTGAGAAAGCCCAGTTTAAAATGACAAAAGTTATGTCACTTAGTGATCGGATTTAACCCTGAAGGCAAACGGCAGACAAAAGATCTGCATACTGCATAGATCCCCGTACCTCTGACAGAGCAGCATTCCTTTAAGATCTGTGAGACGCTGTTTCATAACATACTGGCAGCTGTCAGTACATTGTGCAGAACTTTTGTCTTCAGACACACATATGAAATACTTTAAATAGATGTGCATGCTCTGCACTCCCCGTCTTCAAAATGTAATCATCAATTCAGATTTAAAGCATTAATGAGATGAGGGCATTTTGCATTTGCATTTTCAGCTTCTTTTTTTTTTTCTTGAAAATAAAGATTTGAAAATTCTATGTGCCACTTCATTGGCCTGTTTGAGCTGCATCACACCATTTAAAATGTCCGTGGCTGCACCAGCCTGACCTTGGCATGAACCGATCATTCGTCACTAAAACATTAAGTATGTAATTGGCTGGGAAACTGAGCCATTCTATACCAGACAGAGCAGTAAATGATTAAGTGTGTTTTCAGTTGATATACACACACACTTACACCGAGTGACAGATTCTTGAGTCTCGCTCTGACAGTCATCACATATGTGCCCGTGTGCAGTGCAACAGGTGCAGATAAGATACTTGCCCAACTCACTGGGATACCCTTGACCTTGCCTGAGGAGGCCACAGTGTGTGTGTGTGTGTGTGTGTGTGTGTGTGTGTGTGTGTGTGTGTGTGTGTGTGTGTGTGTGTGTGTGTGTGTGTGTGTGTGTGTGTGTGTGTGTGTGTGTGTGTGTGTGTGTGAGTGAGATTTGGGGGGCTGGTGAGCAGAGACTGTACAGGAATAGAGAGGGGCACGGTCCAGCTGTCACTTGCATGCACAGCTGTTTGTCCAAGTCAACAATACAACACTTCTTCTATCTTAAGGTGCAGCCCAGCAGCACATACTGTCTGTAAGACTTCTATATTAATGCATCAAGTTTGAACGATCAGTCTTGCAGCTTCATATATATATCGAGTGTGAATTATATTGGAGGATAGACATAGACTGGCTGTGTTTTTGTAAACTGATCTGTCTCTCCTCTCTGCATGGTTATTACTGTGGTCAGAATGCTGCCTCTCTGCATTGTTACCATGTTTGATAGCAAAGTAAAACATGTCTCCACCCCCCCACAGTTTTTGGAGATGGTGATCCGATTCCTGGCTGAAGGAGCTGCCAGCGGCCTGAACGTCATCGCTGTTTATGTCACAGAGATCCTCAGGGTCACAGGATTCGATGGTGGGTACCTGGATGGGCTGTGTGTGTATAGATTGCGTGATCTACTGTTAGCTCAAAGCAGACAATTGTCTGCAGGAGCAAGAGGATCTGTGGCAATGGAAGTTTTAAGTGCAACTGAAAATATGCAGCCTTGCCTCTCCCTCTGGCAATGTCTTCCACTCCTTTTGAAGTTACTCCTGTTGTTTTTTTGTGCTGTATTTTCAAGCTTTATTCCTTATGAAAATATGCCTAAACTTGATTTCCTCCCTCCACAGCCTCACTGACGTTGCCTCGCTTCACTCCAGAGGGCGTGACTTCCATTGCCCAGTGGGGTCTGGTGGCCCTCATTGGCTACTGGGTGCTGACCATTGTTCTCCGTTTGTTGATTTGTGTGACGAGGCGAGTGTTCTGGATGATGAAAACTGTCTTGGCGCTCTGGCTTTTCGGACTGATCGTGACCGACAAGACTGCCACTGCGGACACCACGGCGGTTCGCCTGGGCGTCCTGGTGCTGGGATGCGTCCTGTTGACTCTGCTCACTTCGGGCTCTGAAAAGACTTTTGCAGTGGACAACAGGCTGAGCTCCCTGGAGAGCCGGCTGAAGGCAATAGAGAAGAGGAAAGGGGAATAGTTACGGGAGAGGGTGGAGGGGAAAAGAGTGAAGATGGACAGAGGTGATAGTAACACTAATGGTTTCTGTATGTGTGTCAAACTGTTATGGGAAATAAAGTCTCTGGGATTTTTAACGAGAAGTGCTCTTTTTGTTTGCCTTCAGAGAAAGCCAAACCACAAGGAACATTTTTGCTATGATAAATCACACGCAAAGTTATAAAAGAGCTGCAATAGCAAAGTGTGCACAGAGGATTAGACTCCACAAGTCAAACAGTAAATTGTCCTCTTTCTGTCTTGTCTTTTTCCATAGTCGCATATGAATAAAAAAACAGAAGTCAAGGCAAAATTGTACATAATTCTTCAGATAGAACGAGACAGAGTCTAGAGCCATGCAGCTCCATGAGACTGTACTTAGGCAAAGCAGTGCCTAGAGCTAAAAGCTAATGTCAGCATGCTAACATTCATTAGTTTTGCACATACTTGGTCATAAACCAAAGCATCAGGCCAAATTTGAGCTGATGGTGGCCTTCAGGGAATCGCCAAAGTTATTGGGATGCATGTATTGTGTGGTAATCCATCCAATAGTTGTTGAGATCATTTATTCTGGATTCCAAAGTGGTGGACTATAAACCATCTGTGCATTGAATTTAGGAAGTGAAATAATCCAATCTTATCTTTGATGCCTCAGTTCCCATTCACCACAACCAGTTAACTATGTTTAACCCAGGCTGATCTGTGGTCTGTTTATAGTCTCTTCAGTCCCCTGTGCCTGATTGGTTCCCTGCTGTTCAGTCAACTGGAAGCTTTTTTGATCCTCCGGGGTCACACCAGCCATCTTCACCCCCACTGCCGCTCCAGCCGAGTGGAACAACCTGACCTCAGTGCCAGAATAATCATTCCTGCTAGCTCACCCAGCAGCGGCAGCAGCAGCAGCAGCAGCAACACTCACTTCCCTCTTACACTTTGCTGTGGGGGAGAGCCAGGTAGGAATCCACAGTGAAACAAACTGTGAGGTCTCACTGTGTCATGCAGGTGTGTCTAAATGCAGCATTTGATTTTAGCTGTTGTGATCAATAAATGACTCCATGTGATGTGAAGGTGTTGCTTGTCACTGCTCTGCAGTTCCCTCACCTCTACAGAGCTTTATTGCACGTTTCAGCCCATTGTTTTGGTTTTCTGACAACTTTACTGTTTTAGTTCAGTCTCACGGCCTCATTCACGGTTGCAGCACACTGCTGATTTCAGTGAGAAAGCTAGAAAAATGAGTAAACATACTGGAGCAATTAGCAAGAAAAGCAGCAGATATTTCCCTTAGGGGGTTGGTGGAGGAAAAAGCACCAAAAGAGAGTGAAAACTGGTCTTAATTCATCAGGTGACCAGAAACATAACTTTATCAGGTAACAATTGCATGAATAGTATTTAAAAGGGCACGGTGTGGAGCAGTAGTAAAGTGAAGACTCATCATTTCTGTTCCGTATTCAGGGCGAGTTTCTATTTTCTTTCTGTTTACAATGACATCTTAAAGGCTTGCTATTGCAATTCAGACATGAATTCACTGTGGTCCTACATAAAGCACAAAGATGTGATGTGTCCAGGATCACCGTGGACAACAAATGTGTCCGCGAAGAATTGGTGATTATCTCATACAACAAACAGATTTATGGCTCTAGTTTGTCTTTGCGGTGCACAAAAGGCTTCTGCTCAGTTGAGCTTCTTGTGTGAGTCAGCTGGTATGGTGGGAAAGAATTAATATGCATGGATGAGCCTCTGGCTGTGTGGAGACATGTTGGTTGGGTGGCGCTTGCAGTGGTGTCACAGGATTGTTTGTAAATCATGTTGGATGTCAAAACACGAAGACAGTGAGACAAGTACAAACACAAACCATTCAGTAGAGTTTTATTAGCATTAATGCACCTGATATACAATACAAGATACAATCACAAGAAAGGACACTGAAATGAAAAGAACAGGCATCTATTATTCTATAATGAATAATTATTAAAGCTCTGGTTACAGCTCTAGAGTTGTGGTTAGTGGGCATGCAACATGCATGTCGAAAAGTCACAAATGCAGCAACATGTTTAAGTGAAGTTAGAGTGCATCGCAAAGGTGTTTTTATGCCATTGTGCCTCTTTCCACTGAAAATATGCACAAGGAAAAGGCAACCGTTGTTTGTGATGTTTTCACACAGTCACTGTGTGTTTGGCTCACCTGAGCTTATTAACACATTTCTACAGTACAGTAGGTATGCAGTATATTGATATGAGTAAACATCGAAAGCTCATGTGAAGTTAATTTTTGTTCACTGAACTGCATAATGCAAGCACCAAATACAACAACAAGGCTATTTATGGTGGATCAGAGCTGCAGGGTTTAGCAGAGATAAGGCTACTTGATGTTTGCATGTTCCCTGAAAAGTCAAACTGGTCTGCAGTAAATGTTGTATCCCTGACTGACCTGCAGGGATATGAAAGCTATTTATTCAGTCAAAGAGAAAGCGATGAGGCTCGAAGCGAGACTCATCGGAGGGAGAATTATTGTAAGGAACACAGGCATTCTCAGTTTGGAGCACGTGTTTTTTCCTCCCAATTTCCTTCCACCTATGGCTTTGAATCTGTGATCCTCGGGTAGTCCTACACTCCACTCGTCACACATGCAGCTTTTGAAGGCTCTAAAGTTCATAGAAAATTAAAAGAAATGGGTCTAACTCAGACGCAAAATGTGGCCTTCACTTTTGCCCTTTTGTTTTTGCCAACTGTCATAAAATTTGGCACGATGAAACACGATGGAATTTGCGGTTTGTGGAAGAACAGATTTGTCAACAAGTGAGGAATCAACATGTGTCTTTCTGTGTAATTGCCCCTGAAGCTGTGGAAATGTTAAAATAGTCTAACATTTTGGGAAACTGTGGTAAATATGAAGCTTAGCTTAGCATAAAACTAGAAAGTTTTGCTCTGTATGGACTGAATTTACCTGCCAGCACCCCAAAGCTCACGAATTAAAGCTGCAGTAGGTAAGATTGCACGCTGCACTCATGCCCTGCCTCCAAGCCCCTCCTCCCCGCAGCGTTGTCACTGCTGCCATGACAACCAGTAATGTTAGCCTTAGCATCGGAAACAAGCTAACTCTGCCCAGCCGCTACATCACAGTCGCTAACATACGTGCTGCGGAGTGTTACTGTAACAATAACCATATTAGCTTCATGGTTATTTGTTGTCTCAGCCGTATATGCTGTTGTTGGCAGCGGTGGTATGGGCAGTTTCTTCTTTGCGGGTGGCTGTTGCTCCACCATAGCTTTCACTGGCCTCCTGACAGGAGCTGGCAGCATGAGCGGAGGGAGGGGCAGTTCGCAGCGTGTGAGTAGTGACTGACAGATGTCAGAAACTCCCTCAGACGCTCCTCTGGCTCTGATTGGTTGTTTTGTGTCGGGCGCAGTGGATTCTTGCAAATCGCAGTAGGTGGGACCAATGGAGCCATTTTTTTTCACAGATTACATATTTCATGTACTGCTGTCTGGGCATAGAGACAGTTTTATCAAATATGACATAAAATTACTTTTAACAAGTCACCTACTTCAGCTTTAAGATGTTCTAAAAACAAAGCATAAAAACAATAATTGGCTCTTTTACAGGGAGTCATGTGCTAGACTATTTCTTGGCTGGGACCAGTTACCAGGCAACCAGCAGAGACTCCAGGAAGCCCCTGGTGAATAAGTGCATTTCCCAAATTGCTGAACTATTCCTTTAATGCCACACTAATGAATGAGTTCACAGACTTGAGTGTACCTTTCAATGTCAAGGCTTTCAGAGGAAGTTCATTTTGTCTGAGGAATAGACATCACTAATAGCCGAGCCAGCATCGAGCGCAGAGGGAAAGTTCATCCCCTTCAGTTCAAACCGCTGGTCAGGCTCAGAGGGGATGGGGATGGGGACGGCTGGAGCTTCTGCCCGCTCTACTGGAACTGAAACCTGGACAGAAAAAGACAGACATGTCACTGTGGATCAGAGTATCACAAATAGTCTCACACATATTAATGCTAAACTGCCTGAATTAAGTCAGCAGTGTGTTTTTTTCACACAGCATGCCCATCCCCTCATTTATGTCCTAAACGGGGTCAACAAACACATCTCAATACAACACCAACACTGACCACAGCTTGCAACTGTCCACTGAGGTAAATCGACACTTTTCTAATACAGTGACAACGAAAACTGAGCATTATAAGCTTCACAGGGCAGGGCTGTCGTAGTAATAGTAGAATCAGCTCTCTATATTTAGCTGACAAGAGCAAGTTCTTTAAATTCTCAAAAAACAAACAAACAAAACAAAAAAATGGACCTTTCAACTGGTAATTCAGAGTTTAGAGGCTTTTAAATTACAGTTTGCACCGTGTGCTGCTGTGTCAGGTAACATGGGAAATCTGCTTTACTGTATATGTGCTTCACAAATAAAGTTGTCTTGCTTATGGCCCAAAGAAAAGCTCTTGCTTACAGCACAAAATAAGAACAGATGGTTTAAAAGCCAAAGAAAAAAATCACCTTCAACGTACTTAGACATAAAGGAAAAGCTACAAAACAACTGGATTGACACTACTGACATGGGGGTGTTGAGTGGCCACGTCATGAGCAACATGGTGTGAAAGGTACCCTGTGGAGCAAGGTTTTTATGGAGGGGTCCACTGTGTTTGTCACCGTGCACAGGGATGTATTCCACTGATGGACAGGCAAACAGCAAAGGTAGGGAAGAAATGCCTCCGCAAAACACACTCAAAACTCCACAGGGCACCTTTAATTTGACTTTGTGACAAGAACAAACAACACACAGAAGAGCTATTAAGAAATGCAAATTCTCATCGTGGCTCTTGTCTGTATCGTGAGTGTGTGTGCATGCTCAGGCTGGTATGGGCGGCAGGTCATACCTCAGAATAAGATGGCGGCACATCCATTGGAGGGTTGTGTATCTGCAGAGTAAAGCCACACACGCATTAGTAATGGAGAAGGAAGAAAATAAACAAAAGAGGACAAGTTATCTCTATGAAATGCAAGCAGACTAACCAGCGGGTTTGTCGGATTGTAAGAGGGCGGAGCGGGGTAGTGTGTGTCAGGGGGTGGACTCAGGTGTTCTGGCCTCGATCCAACAGGCTCCCTGTCGTACTGCAGTTTGGATTTCAGAGGAACATAATGGGTACACGCACAATCAACAGTAGGAATTTTAACTTTGCACTACTGCACACGCATGTGCACAAAAGCGTCAGGGAGCTTTTATGCAGAATGCCGTCACCTCATGGTAATGCACAGCAGGTTCAGGTTCAGCTTCAGGAGTCTCAGATGTTTCCTTTTTGGAGGAGCTCTTGCCACAGCAGCAGCGCCTCATGCAGCTACAGCAGAACATTGCAAGCAAGGAAACACCAAAGCCGATCCCAATTTTAGACCCGTCAAATGCTGGTTCTGAAACGATGAGTCAATGGGCAGAGAATGCATCACCAACAATTTGGATAATTGATTGTAATGTAATTGTAATGCGTAAGAATGTCAAATATTTGCTGCTTTGCTTCCAGCATCTCAAATGTGAGCATATTCTGGACATTAAAAAGAAAGATGTCACTCTGGATGGTAATTTTTCCACAATTTTCAGACAATAATTGACCCCAAAATACTTTAAGAAATCAAGGAGGAAATAATCATTAGTTGCAGACCTTGGGTTAAACCAAAAGCTAAAAACAAAAGAAGCTAAATATACAACTTTTCTGGTATGATGGTAATTCAATAATGTGACAGTTATGATAAAACACACGGATTACTTACCATCCATTTCCAATGACACCACTAAGGCCGTGTTGCCATTTGAATCTCTGACCTCAAAGCGCCCCCGGCATGACAGTTTGAGGTCCTCATTTAAAATCCCACATGGCTTTAAGTTAACAAACCCTCTGCAGTCTTGTCCATACGAATACGTCTGCAGCCTGCCTTGAAGAACTATCTCTGTCTCTTCATAGCTGCTCTCTGGGTAGAAGAAAATGTTGCAGGAGTGCGGTTCCAGATCAAAAGTGACTCTGAGGCTTTCACCAGGACTCCGTGTGTAGGACCTCGAGGTTGCTGGAAGACAGGACGAAAAAGACATCAAAGTCCAAATCTTTTGTGCACCGAACAATCATCATGTGTTGTCCTGTTTCTTGGTCTAAGTTTGTATAGTGAGAGTATTAATACACTAAAAAAGACCAAGGAAAGAGAAAGAGTGGGACAGACAGACACACAGAAAGAAATTAAATTGAAATTAGACAACTGAGAACTAAAAAGAATCCTCACCGACAACTTCAATGGTCTTGGTCGACAATGGCATGCGATTGGAGTCTCTCACTACGTAGCGGCCACTGTCTTCCTGAGTTAAATTGCTCAGCACATAGTAGATGTCTGTCACCTTCTGCCTACTGTCCCGTCTGTCCAGAGGAAAATCACGCTGCCACAAGATCCTCATAGTTGAACTATGCAACTGGGTGAACTCGATGAAATGAGACGAGCTGAGCATCAGCAACCTGAGTGTGCTCCCATACTCCTTCTCAACATTTGAGAGGCCTGGAGAGGAGGTCCAACAGAGACAAAACACAGAGTACAAACCAAACATCATTTGAAATCATTAGAAATTTGAAATAAATTTAACATTTACATTTTAGCATTATATGATTCCCTTAGGTTTGACGAAAATACAATAAATGTCAATTAATGCAGCAACCTTTGCGAACAAGGAATAGCCCTGGAATAACTTTTAAATGGACACACATATATATCAGATTATATCACAACCATATTGTAATCACTAACTATATACTCTGGGGAAAAGGGAATTTTACGGACACAAAATGTTTTAAAAGGTTTTGATCCAGAAGTGACACCTATCTATAAAAAGTGCTTTGGACATCTACGGATCCTCATCATGTACAGTGATGGAGGAAGTATTTACACATTTTACTGATGTAAGAATTGCAATAAAAATGCAAAAAAGTAAAAGTCCTGCATTAAAAAGGCTGTTTCACTGAAAGCACATGCTTTTTGTTTGTTTTTAGATAAACTTACTTTAAGTGCTCTTTATAAAATAACCCCCTTAAGGGTGTTCATTTATGGAAAGGTCCCAGAAATTGATTTTATAACGTATGTGCAGTACTTACTACTTTGTGCAACAATAATAATAAATGTAATAAGACATAAAATGGTCCCATGTTAGTTTTGTTGCAGGACAAGTTACAAACATGTGAATGTGATTAGTACATGGTGATCATGTAAATCCCAGTGTTGGTTTGCATTTCATGTCTATCAATCTATAATATAGATCTATAATAATCTATAATCTGTAATAATATGTCGTATTTGATCACGTGTTTTGCGTTTAAAAACAAATCAACCAGAGAGAGGCAGTAACAAGTATAATATTTCCCTGTGAAATGTCGTCGAGCAGCAGTGTACGGCGGCATGTTTTGAATTGTACTTCAGTTCAGCACCACAGCAGATATAACGTGAAGTACTTACTACAGAGTATATATACAAACATGCTTTAATCTTACATACAAGGTCCCTGAAGGAGGATTAATCATTTTTACTTACTCACCCACACAAAAACAGGCAACCAGAAACAGCAACACTCTCATCATCTTCCGTGAGAGAAAGCGCAGACCCGCGTCCGGTGAGAAGCGTCGACCGGTGAAGAGCTCGACGTGTCCAGAGTTCATCAACACTTTACTGATGAGGCTTCAATCTGTGCACGACATTCACACATCAGTTATTCACTGCACATCTTCCGCAATGAACTGCAATTATTTGCTAGGGTTTGTATCTGTGTCTGGGCCCACCCACTCCCACCCAACAGGGCGTTTCTGGAGGATCTGCTGATGCGTTTAAGTGTAGTAGGAAATGTGTGTTGTTAACCGCGCATAACCTGGCCCCGCTCGGAATGCTCCGCGGTCATGTTTCCACAGCAAACTACTGGGGAGCACAGCCCTGAGAAAAAGGTTTTGGTTTGGGTGTCTCTCTGTCGGTCAGTCAACTTCTTTGGATCAGACGGAAAGATCAGAGCAAGAAGATTTAGGGTCCTTAGACAATAAGTACTGATTACTTTGGTGATCAGCCACCATGAGGCGGTATTCTGTGACATGTCTATGGAGCTGATTCATAAGAAGTTTAATATCTGAATATCTTTAACTTGCATTAATTGATTGATTAACTAAGTTTATTACAGGGGTATTTCAACATTTTACACAAGAAAAGCAATGGACTTATCAGCATTTGCACCCCTCAGCCTGTGGAAACAGTTGTGGCTCTTGAGGAGGGTTATCTCTGAACACAAAGCATGTATTACAATCTGGAGGTGGAGGAGTTTGAAAGATGTAGGCATTATGTCAAATGTAGGATCCAGTTTTTCTGTAGTTTGATCCATTCTAGGGATTCAAGGTCAGGATATCTTGGCCTCTACTGGATCATTTGAAAGTGGTCTTTTAATCCTGTCTCCCATGTGCCCCATTTTTATGGAAGACAAATAAAAAATTGCTGGATTACCCCTTTTCACAGCTAGAAACTCAGCAAGTCTATTAAGTCAAGATTGTCTGGGTGTGGTTTAATTACATTGGATGAACAGCTGAAACTCCTTAATAACATAAACAAACAAAAAACAACAACATACAACTGCCGCAAGATTTTGGTTGTTATACTGCTAAATTGTGATGGGTACAGAGCACATGACATTATCTTTTTCCAACAGTGCCCCATACATTCACAATGAAAAGCAGCAGCGCACTCAGCTCCATATGTTAATCCTGCATCAGGTGCCTGGTCGTGGCAAGGATCAAAACAAACAAAACAATGACACTCACAGATAGAAAGTCATGTTATTTATTGCGAGGAAAAAAACACACACGTTTCAGTTAGAAGCCATCATCCCCTTACATTTAAAACCTGTTAGAAGAGCAAAACACAATCACTTACATCAAAATCTTTAATGGAAAATAACAACCATTCTTCTAACTTTGGAGGTAAACACTGTTTTCATGTTGGACCCTGGCGCTCAAAGAAAGATGTGATATGTATTTGGGCCTTAAAAAAAACATATTTGGCGCCAAATATACAGAACATTAATTTGTCCACCATGAATATGTTGCATCCGAAAGCATTAGTGTATGTGAACTGTGAAAAGGTCCCGTTCTTACATTTATACTCAGGTACCTCCAATGTTACATGTATTTGTATTATTTGAATATTTTTTTTCTATTCAAATGTAGATTTTTTTTAATTACTATATTGTGGTGTCATACTGGCATTCTTGCCCTTATCATCAATCTCTCAAAGGCACAAAAGCAGCTTATGGAAGAAACTCCTCCTGATCTGTCATTTCGGCCTATGGGCCGAACAGCAGTGCAGAGTACCCGGCCTTCTTGGAGTCCCCAACCGGGGACTCCATTCTTCTGCTGGAGGACTTCAATGCTCACGTGGGTAGCGACAGTGATACCTGGAGGGATGTGATTGGGAGGAACGGCCTCCCCGATCTGAACCCAAGTGGTGTTCTGTTATTGGATTTCTGTGCTAGTCACAGTTTGTCCATAACGAACACCATGTTCAGGCATAAGGGTGTCCATCAGTGCACATGGCACCAGGACACCCTAGGCCGAAGGTCAATGATCGACTTTGTAGTCGTATCATCTGACCTTCGGTGGTATGTCTTAGACACTTGGGTAAAGAGAGGGGCTGAGCTGTCAACTGATCACCACCTGGTGGTGAGTTGGATTCGCTGGCAAACGTACCGTGAGGGTCTGTTTGGAACGTCTGGCAGAACCCGCTGTCAGGGAGGTTTTCAACTCCCACCTCCAGGAGAGCTTCGACCAGATTCCGAGGGAGGTTGGAGACATTGAGTTCGAATGGACCATGTTCTCCACTTCCATTGTTGATGCAGCCATCTGTAGCTGTGGCTGTAAAGTCAGCGGTGCTTGTCGTGGCGGCAACCCCCAAACCCGGCGGTGGACACCGGAAGTAAGGGATGCCGTCAAGCTGAAGAAGCAGTCCTGTCGGGCCTGATTGGCTCATGGGACTCCTGAGGCAGCTGACGGGTACCGGCAGGTCAAGCGTGCGGCAGCTTGGGTGGTTGTAGAAGCAAAAACTCGGGTCTGGGAGGAGTTCGGGGAGGCCATGGAGGACTACCGGTCGGCCTCGCGGAAATTCTGGCAAACTGTTCGGTGCCTCAGGAAGGGGAAGCAGCTTTCTGTCAACACTGTTTACAGTGGAGGTGGGGAGCTGTTGACCTAAACGGGGGATATTGTCGGGCGGTGGAAGGAATACTTCGAGGATCTCCTTAATCCCACTGTCATTTCTTCCGTAGAGGAAGCAGAGACTGGGGACTTGGAGGTCGATTCATCCATCACTGGGACTGAAGTCACTGAGGTAGTTTGCAAGCTGGCAGAGCATCGGGGTTGGATGAGATCCACCCTGAGTACCTCAAGTCTCTGGATGTTGTAGGACTGTCTTGGTTGACACGCCTCTGCAACATCGTGTGGCAGTCGGGGACGGTGCCTCTGGACTGGCAGACTGGGGTGGTGGTCCCTCTTTTTAAAAAGGGGGACCAGAGTGTGTGTTCCAACTATCGGGGGATCACACTCCTCAGCCTCCCTGGGAAAGTCTATTCCAGGGTACTGGAGAGGAGAATCCGGCTGATAGTCGAACCTCGGATTCAGGAGGAACAGTGCAGTTTTCGTCCTGCCGTGGAATACTGGACCAGCTCTATATCCTCCACAGGGTGCTTGAGGGTTCATGGGAGTTTACTCAACCAGTCCACATGTGCTTTGTGGACTTGGAGAAGGCATTCGACCATGTCCCTCGCGTCATTCTGTGGGAGGTGCTCTGGGAGTATGGGGTTGGAGGCCCTCTGTTGAGGGCTGTACAGTCCCTGTACAACCGGAGCAGGAGCTTGGTCCGCATTGCCTGCAGTAAGTCGGACCTGTTCCTGGTGCATGTTGGACTCCAGCAGGGCTGCCCTTTGTCACCGGTTCTGTTCATCATTTTTATGGACAGAATTTCTAGGCACAGCCAGGGGCCGGAGGGGGCTCGGTTCAGGAGCCGTCAGATTTCGTCTCTGCTTTTCGCGGATGATGTTGTCTTGTTGGCTCCCTCGAGCCAGGACCTTCAGCATGCACTAGGGCGGTTCGCAGCCGAGTGTGAAGCAGCCGGGATGAGAGTCAGCACCTCCAAGTACGAGGCCATGGTTCTCGACCGGAAAAAGGTGGCTTGCTCCCTTCAGGTTGGGGGAGAGTTCCTGCCTCAAGTGGAGGAGTTTAAGTATCTTGGGATCCTGTTCACAAGTGAGGGAAGGATGGAGCGTGAGATTGACAGGCAGTAATGTGGTCGCTGAACCGGTCTGTTGTGGTGAAGAAGGAGCTGAGCCAAAAGGCGAAGCTCTCGATTTACCGGTCAATCTACGTTCCTACCCTCACCTATGGTCATGAACTTTGGGTCATGACGGAAAGAACGAAGTCCCGGATACAAGCGGCTGAAATTATTTTCCTGGTGGTAGGGCACTCCCTGATAGGATGAGGAGCTCTGTCATCCGGGAGGAGCTCAGAGTAGAGTCGCTGCTCCTCCACATCGAGAGGAGTCAGCTGAGGTGGCTCGGGCATCTTTATCGGATGCCCCCTGGACGCCTCCCTAAGGAGGTTTTCCAGGCATGTCCCACTGGGAGGAGACCCCGGGGAAGACCCAGGACACCCAGGACACGCTGATGTGACTATGTCACTCGGCTGGCCTGGGAACGCCTCGGGATCCCCCCAGAAGAGCTGGGGGAAGTGTCCGGGGAGAAAGAAGTTTGGGCGTCCCTGCTCAGACTGTCCCCCCCGCGACCCGGCCCCGGATGAAGTGGGAGCAAATGGATGGATGACGTCAAACATTTGATTGCCATCAAATGAAATAAAAAATGTTCCATCATCTTTTTTGTTCAAGTCCGTGAATTGAACTGAGCCATAGGAAACTTGCGTGGGGCCTTTGCCTGAATCAGTGGACAACACAAACACAATTAGTCAGGACAGATTAGATTCTGTGCTCATTAGAAACCTTGTTTGCTCAGACTTGAGGAGACATTGGTCATATTCTCGATCTTGCTGTGCATGGATCTCACAGCAATATTGGGGATAACATAAATTATTGGACCACATGCTGCTCACCTCCCCATTATCTATCACTACCCTCCTGGATCTCCCATTACTCGGAGTGAAGTACAGCTTTCCACTGAAAACAGGTGGTGTGTACTCAAATGGTAATCTGAACGTTCTGCTGTAACACAGCTCTTCAGAATTAATACCAACAGATGAACCCTCAACAGGAAACAAGTGAAGAAGAGATAGATTTAGGAAAGTCAGGCACAAAACATCTGAGGACACGTAGAAAACATACTGTACTGTAACATACTAAATCTGACACCACAAGTAACACGGAAAATGTTTTGAATGATTTCATATATTTTATTTTGTATTTTACAGACTGTTATGCACCAGTAGTATTACACAGATTATTGCACAGGTTATTGCACAGATTATTGCACATATTATTATACTGATTACTTGGAGCAGTTTTTGTTGTCCAGTCTGACAGCTGCAGGAAGGAATGACTTGCAATACTGCTCCTTCACACACTTTGGATGTAGCATCCTATCACTGATGGAGCTCCTCAGTGCAGTGAGTGTGTGTTGGAGGGGATGGGAGTCATTGTCTGTCATGGAGGACAACTTAGCTGTCATCCTCCTCTCCCCCACCTCCTCCACCAGTTCCAAAAAGCATCCCAGGACAGAGCTGGCCTTCCTAATGAGTTTGTCCAGCCTCTTCCTGTCAGCTGTTGTAAGATGTTCTAAAAACAAAGCATAAAAACAACAATTGGCTCTTTTACAGGGAGTCATGTGCTGGACTATTTCTTGGCTGGGACCAGTTACCAGGCAACCAGCAGAGACTCCAGGAAGCCCCTGGTAAATAAGTGCATTTCCCAAATTGCTGAACTATTCCTTTAATGCCACACTAATGAATGAGTTCACAGACTTGAGTGTACCTTTCAATGTCAAGGCTTTCAGAGGGAGTTAATTTTGTCTGAGGAATAGACATCGCTGAGAGCCGAGCCAGCATCGAGCGCAGAGGGAAAGTTCATCCCCTTCAGTTCAAACCGCTGGTCGGGCTCAGAGGGGATGGGGATGGGGACGGCTGGAGCTTCTGCCCGCTCTACTGGAACTGAAACCTGGACAGAAAAAGACAGACGTGTCACTGTGGATCAGAGTATCACAAGTAGTCTCACACATATTAATGCTAAACTGCCTGAATTAAGTCAGCAGTGTGTTTTTTTCACACAGCATGCCCATCCCCTCATTTATGTCCTAAACGGGGTCAACAAACACATCTCAATACAACACCAACACTGACCACAGCTTGCAACTGTCCACTGAGGTAAATCGACACTTTTCTAATACAGTGACAACGAAAACTGAGCATTATAAGCTTCACAGGGCAGGGCTGTCGTAGTAATAGTAGAATCAGCTCTCTATATTTAGCTGACAAGAGCAAGTTCTTTAAATTCTCAAAAAACAAACAAACAAAACAAAAAAAATGGACCTTTCAACTGGTAATTCAGAGTTTAGAGGCTTTTAAATTACAGTTTGCACCGTGTGCTGCTGTGTCAGGTAACATGGGAAATCTGCTTTACTGTATATGTGCTTCACAAATAAAGTTGCCTTGCTTATGGCCCAAAGAAAAGCTCTTGCTTACAGCACAAAATAAGAACAGATGGTTTAAAAGCCAAAGAAAAAAATCACCTTCAACGTACTTAGACATAAAGGAAAAGCTACAAAACAATTGGATTGACACTACTGACATGGGGGTGTTGAGTGGCCACGTCATGAGCAACATGGTGTGAAAGGTACCCTGTGGAGCAAGGTTTTTATGGAGGGGTCCACTGTGTTTGTCACCGTGCACAGGGATTTATTCCACTGATGGACAGGCAAACAGCAAAGGTAGGGAAGAAATGCCTCCGCAAAACACACTCAAAACTCCACAGGGCACCTTTAATTTGACTTTGTGACTAGAACAAACAACACACAGAAGAGCTATTAAGAAATGCAAATTCTCATCGTGGCTCTTTTCTGTATCGTGAGTGTGTGTGCATGCTCAGGCTGGTATGGGCAGCAGGTCATACCTCAGAATAAGATGGTGGCACATCCATTGGAGGGTTGTGTATCTGCAGAGTAAAGCCACACACGCATTAGTAATGGAGAAGGAAGAAAATAAACAAAAGAGGACAAGTAATCTCTATGAAATGCAAGCAGACTAACCAGCGGGTCGGTCAGAGTGTAAGAGGGTGGAGCGGGGTAGTGTGTGTCAGGGGGTGGACTCAGGTGTTCTGGCCTCGGTCCAACAGGCTCCCTGTCGTACTGCAGTTTGGATTTCAGAGGAACATAATGGGTACACGCACAATCAACAGCAGGAATTTTAACTTTGCACTACTGCACACGCACGTGCACAAAAGCGTCAGGGAGCTTTTATGCAGAATGCCGTCACCTCATGATAATGCACAGCAGGTTCAGCTTCAGCTTCAGGAGTCTCAGATGTTTCCTTTTTGGAGGAGCTCTTGCCACAGCAGCACTGAATCACCCAGGTACAGCAGGATATAATAAGCAAGAAAACACCAAAGCCGATCCCAATTTTAGAATCGTCAAATTCTGGTTCTGAAACGATGAGTCAATGGGCAGAAAATGCATCACCAACAATTTGGATAATAATTTGTAATTGTAATGCATAAGAATGTCAAATATTTGCTGCTTTGCTTCCAGCATCTCAAATGTGAGCATATTCTGGACATTAAAAAGAAAGATGTCACTCTGGATGGTAATTTTTCCACAATTTTCAGACAATAATTGACCCCAAAATACTTTAAGAAATCAAGGAGGAAATAATCATTAGTTGCAGACCTTGGGTTAAACCAAAAGCTAAAAACAAAAGAAGCTAAATATACAACTTTTCTGGTATGATGGTAATTCAATAATGTGACAGTTACTTACCATCCATTTCCAATGACACCACTAAGGCCGTGTTGCCATTTGAATCTCTGACCTCAAAGCGCCCCCGGCATGACAGTTTGAGGTCCTCATTTAAAATCCCACATGGCTTTAAGTTAACAAACCCTCTGCAGTCTTGTCCATATGAATACGTCTGCAGCCTGCCTTGAAGAACTATCTCTGTCTCTTCATAGCTGCCCTCTGGGTAGAAGAAAATGTTGCAGGAGTGCGGTTCCAGATCAAAAGTGACTGTGAGGCTTTCACCAGGACTCCGTGTGTAGGACCTCGAGATTGCTGGAAGACAGGACAAAAAAGACATCAAAGTATGTATGAAGGTACAGCAGGACATTACAAGCAAGAAAACACCAAAGCCGATCCCAATTTTAGACCCGTCAAATGCTGGTTCTGAAAAGATGAGTCAATGGGCAGAAAATGTATCACCAACAATTTGGATAATTGATTGTAATGTAATTGTAATGCGTAAGAATGTCAAATATTTGCTGCTTTGCTTCCAGCATCTCAAATGTGAGCATATTCTGGACATTAAAAAGAAAGATGTCACTCTGGATGGTAATTTTTCCACAAATTTCAGACATTAATTGACCCCAAAATACTTTAAGAAATCAAGGACGAAATTATCATTAGTTGCAGACCTTGGGTTAAACCAAAAGCTAAAAACAAAAGAAGCTAAATATACAACTTTTCTGGTATGATGGTAATTCAATAATGTGACAATTATGATAAAACACACGGATTACTTACCATCCATTTCCAATGACACCACTAAGGCCGTGTTGCCATTTGAATCTCTGACCTCAAAGCGCCCCTGGCATGACAGTTTGAGGTCCTCATTTAAAATCCCACATGGCTTTAAGTGAACAAACCCTCTGCAGTCTTGTCCATACGAATACGTCTGCAGCCTGCCTTGAAGAACTATCTCTGTCTCTTCATAGCTGCCCTTTGGGTAGAAGAAAATGTTGCAGGAGTGCGGTTCCAGATCAAAAGTGACTGTGAGGCTTTCACCAGGACTCCGTGTGTAGGACCTCGAGGTTGCTGGAAGAGAGGACGAAAAAGACATCAAAGTCCAAATCTTTTGTGCACCGAACAATCATCATGTGTTGTCCTGTTTCTTGGTCTAAGTTTGTATAGTGAGTGTATTAATGCACTAAAAAAGACCAAGGAAAGAGTGGGACAGACACACGGAAAGAAACAAAATTGAAATTAGACAACTGAGAACTAAAAAGAATCCTCACCGACAACTTCAATGGTCTTGGTCGACAATGGCGTGCGATTGGAGTCTCTCACTACGTAGTGGCCACTGTCTTCCTGAGTTAAATTGCTTAGCATATAGAAGAAGCCTATCACCTTCTGCCTACTGTCCCGTCTGTCCAGAGGAAAATCACGCTGCCACAAAATCCTCATAGTTGAATTATGCTTCTGGGTGAACTCGATGAAATGAGCTTTTCTGAGCATCACCAACCTGAGTGTGCTCCCATACTCCTCCTCATCATACGAGAGGCCTAGAGAGGAGGTCCAACAGAGACAAAACACAGAGTACAAACCAAACATCATTTGAAATCATTAGAAATTTGAAATAAATTTAACATTTACATTTTAGCATTATATGATTCCCTTAGGTTTGACGAAAATACAATAAATGTCAATTAATGCAGCAACCTTTGTGAACAAGGAATAGCCCTGGAATAACTTTTAAATGGACACACATATATATCAGATTATATCACAACCATATTGTAATCACTAACTATATACTCTGGGGAAAAGGGAATTTTACGGACACAAAATGTTTTAAAAGGTTTTGATCCAGAAGTGACACCTATCTATAAAAAGTGCTTTGGACATCTACGGATCCTCATCATGTACAGTGATGGAGGAGGTATTCACATATTTCACTGATATAGGAATTGCAATAAAAATGCAAAAAAGTAAAAGTCCTGCATTAAAAAGGCTGTTTCACTGAAAGCACATGCTTTTTGTTTGTTTTTAGATAAACTTACTTTAAGCACCCCCTTAAGGGTGTTCATTTATGGAAAGGTCCCAGAAATTAATTTTATATCTTATGTGCAGTACTTACTACTTTGTGCAACAATAATAATAAATGTAATAAGACATAAAAGGGTCCCATGTTAGTTTTGTTGCAGGACAAGTTACAAACATGTGAATGTGATTAGCACATGGTGATCATGTAAATCCCAGTGTTAGTTTGCATTTCATGTCTATCAATCTATAATATAGATCTATAATCATCTATAATCTCAGTGGTGTAGTCTACGTGATGCGCAGGTATACGCCATATACCCACTGGAAAAGGTCAGTGAATTGTGTATACCCAATGGTTCAGTCTGCGTGATACGCCAGTATAGGCCCTATACTCGGTAGAAATCTTTTTTTTTTCTTCCATATATCCACTTGATGCACGAGCATACGTTACAACATCATTTTGTAAAAGCTTCCACATGCTGATTAATTCATTATATTAACCCAGTTTGTGTTCACATGACTTTTGGACCTCTGAGACTTCCGTCGCCCGTGATGGCAACACCAACACAATTCTTTCGCGGGCATTCTCCGCAGTATTGCACAAAGGAGGAAATCTGCGAGTGAATTACAAAGAGATGAAACGAAAACAAAGCCGACGCTAACACAACGCCAACCGGTAGGTGAAATTAGCGTAGCATGGGATTGTTGGTATATTTAAATATGTTGTCGCATCCCTCGGTACATAAACCACTACCATCCGCTGGTTTCTCGACGCTTTATTCGTGAACAGTCAGGCTTCTGTGGGCCGTAGCCAACACCAAAACAAGTACACTCAGCTAACCAACTTTTACCTCGGCTCAAAACTCAGCTCACTCGCAGGCTTACACACTCAGAACATACCCAGTTCCCACCCACCTCCAAACAACCCATTGTCATGGGAACGACAATGACTGACAGGCATCTCAGCCCCTAAGTGTATGTCACGTTCATTAACCTCAGGGAAATCACAGAAGTATGAACGGTTACACAATATCTAAAAAAAAAGAGTGATAACTTAGAGATTGTGTGTGTGTGTGTGTGTGTGTGTGTGTGTGTGTGTGTGTGTGTGTGTGTGTGCGTGTGCGTGTGCGTGTGCGTGTGTGCGTTATATCTCCTTGTCTTGTCTCCTTATCTCAGATGATGAGACAGGTGAGAGGAGATTCCTGGCCAGTCCTATGGAGTGAAAATCAGGCTAGGGAATTTAAGAGCAGGCATCCCTGGTTTTATTCATGTACTAAAAAAACATCTGGATCTGAATCACATTCACCAAGGTTTAGCCTGGTGTATTGGCGTAGTTGGATTAAGTCAGATGGCACAGCAAGCAGTCTGCAATTCTGCAATTATTATATTTGCATTCAAATTTTTGTTCACCCAGACTGTATTCAAGATCACAAGGAGACGGTGACTTAATAAGGTGCATTTATTGCATACAAATGGAACATGCTTGATTACACATTGGTACTTCAAACACACAGTATGCATTGTTTTATGCTGCACTTGATTTTTCTCGGTTTAGAGAAGAACTTCACCAAGGCATTGTAGTAAGGGAATTGCCTTTCTGTGTGGAGTTTGCATGTTCTCCCCGTGTTCACCCGGGGTTTCCCCCTTAAATAACCCCCATTAAAAACATGCAAGAAGATCACCACCTGACCAATAGTAACGAAGGAGAACTGGACCCAGGCGCCAGCGTCGGCTGGCAGCTGGCAGCCCACCGCTCCTGGTCTCCATGGTGTGTAGTGTGCAACTAACTCTCTGTGTGATGTGATAATAAAAAGTACGTTTCTTCTTCTTCTAATTGAGATTCTATCAGTTATAAATAATTTAAACATTTAACAAACATTAAACATAGAAGTTTTTTACTCGTTTTATTATAACAGAGTTACATACATTTGATAATGCCTGGGGAAAAATGACCCCTTAGTGGTTCTAGTGGAAAACTAGCCTATTGTCTGTGTTATTTTCATCATTATTGCTTACCAAAAAAAAAAAAAAAGAAGAAGAAGCTCAATCAGAACAAGTGTTAAGCTGTATTATTATTATTATTATTATTATTTTATTTTTATTTTTTTTTACTTACTCCGGAGTCTGGCAGAAAAACATCTTTATATTAAGATGTCTGTCGCCCGCGAATTTTTTTCCTTTTCTTCGCCGGCGCCATGTTTGGCTAGCTACAAACCTTAAACATCCCATAAAATATGCCTGCGCTCTCTGCAGCGGTATTCGCATCGTTACTAGGCAACGAAGCAGGTTGACTCACGTTGCGCTGCACGGAGGCGCTCCTAAATGTAAATGATTATTGATTTATGAATGAATGGATAGGTGGCTTATACTTGGCATATTGTGTTTTCTTGTTTGTTTGTTTGTTTGTTTTGGCCTGGTGGGGGGTCTCCTTGGCCTGGCGGCCCGCCAGGCTTATACAATGGTAGGGTAAACACTGAAGGTCATGATGATGCTTATGAGGTGTTGCTCCAAGATGGTTGTAGTTCTAAGACGCGTTGTTCTGGGACGTGTGAGTACGAGTATAGACAATATACCCACTACAAAAAACTAGACTACACCACTGTATAATCTGTAATAATATGTCGTATTTGATCACGTGTTTGTGTTTAAAAAAAACAACAACAAGATGCAGTAACAAGTATAATATTTTCCTGTGAAATGTCGTCGAGCAGCAGTGTACGGCGGCATGTTTTGAATTGTACTTCAGTTCAGCACCACAGCAGATATAACGTGAAGTACTTACTACAGAGTATATATACAAACATGCTTTAATCTTACATACAAGATCGCTGAAGGAGGATTAATCATTTTTACTTACTCACCCACACAAAAACAGCAAACCAGAAACAGCAAAACTCTCATCATCTTCCGTGAGAGAAAGCGCAGACCCGCGTCCGGTGAGAAGCGTCGACCGGTGAAGAGCTCGACGTGTCCAGAGTTCATCAACACTTTACTGATGAGGCTTCAATATGTGCACGACATTCACACATCAGATATTCACTGCACATCTTCCGCAATACACGCTAATTATTTGCTAGGGTTTGTATCTATGTGTGGTCCCACCCACTCCCATCTAACAGGGCGTTTCTGGAGGATCTGCTGATGCGTTTAAGTGTAGTAGGAAATGTGTGTTGTTAACCGCGCATAACCTGGCCCCGCTCGGACTGTTCTGCGGTCATGTTTCCACAGCAAACTACTGGGGAGCACAGCCCTGAGAAAAAGGTTTTGGTTTGGGTGTCTCTCTGTCGGTCAGTCAACTTCTTTGGATCAGACGGAAAGATCAGAGCAAGAAGATTTAAGGTCCTTAGACAATGAGTACTAATTACTTTGGTGTTCAGCCACCATGAGGCGGTTTTCTGTGACATGTCTATGGAGCTGATTCATAAGAAGTTTAATATCTGAATATATTTAACTTGCATTAATTGATCGATTAACTGACTTATTACAAGGGTATTTCAACATTTTACACAAGAAAAGCAATGGACTTATCAGCATTTGCATCTCTCAACCTGTGGAAACAGTTGTGGCTCTTGAGGAGCTTTGTCAAGTCTGGGAAAATGACCCCCCCTGGTGACGTCACATGATGTCATGTGGGTTATCTCGGGACTTTTTCAAAAACACAAAGCATGTATTACAATCTGGAGGTGGAGGAGTTTGAAAGATGTAGGCATTACGTCAAATGTAGAATCCAGTGTTTCTGTAGTTTGATCCATTCTAGGGATTCAAGGTCAGGATATCTTGGCCTCTACTGGATCATTTGAAAGTGGTCTTTTTTAAAATTCCTGTCTCCCATGTACCCCATTTTTATGGAAGACAAATAATAAATTGCTGGATTACCCCTTTAAGAGTTTCACAGCTAGAAACTCAGCAAGTCTATTAAGTCAATATTGTCTGGGTGTGGTTTAATTACATTTTACAGCTGAAACTCCTTAATAACATAAACAACAACAACAACATACAGCTGCCATAAGATTGTGGTTGTTATACCGCTAAATTGTGATGGGTACAGAGCACATGACATTATCTTTTTCCAACAGTGCCCCATACATTCACAATGAAAAGCAGCAGCGCACTCAGCTCCATATGTTAATCCTGTATCAGGTGCCTGGTCGTGGCAAGGATCAAAACAAACAAAACAATGGCACTCACAGATAGAAAGTCATTTTATTTATTGTGAGGAAAAAAACACACACGTTTCAGTTAGAAGCCATCATCCCCTTACACTTAAAACCTGGTAGAAGAGCAAAACACAACCACATACATCAAAATCTTTAATGGAAAATAACAACCATTCTTCTAACTTTGGAGGTAAACACTGTTTTCATGTTGGACCCTGGCGCTCAAAGAAAGATGTGAAAATATGTATTTGGGCCTTAAAAAACATTTGGCGCCAAATACACAGAACATTAATTTGTCCACCATGAATATGTTGCATCCGAAAGCATTAGTGTATGTGAACTGTGAAAAGGTCCCGTTCTTACATTTATACTCAGGTACTTCCAATGTTACATGTATTTGTATTATTTGAATATTTTTTTTCTATTCAAATGTAGATTTTTTTCATTAGTATATTGTGGTGTCATACTGTCATACTACTCAAACTTTTGTAGGTGTCATGGTATGCTAATTTCAAGAAAAAGCTTCAGATTAAATACATTATGTCAAATTGGTCAATGTTTTGCCTGTGACTTTACCACTGGGAGCAATTTATGGTTCAGCATCTTACTAATAGACTCGTCCAAAGACAGGAGGGAAAGAATCCAACCACCAGGTAATTCGATTAATGTGAAAATCTAAAATGCAGACAAATATTTGTATCAAATATCACTATTTTGCATTGATTTGATGGACTACTCGGCTGGCATTCTTGCCCTTATCATCAATCTCTCAAAGGCACAAAAGCAGCTTATGGAAGAAACTCCAGCAGATCTACAAATTAACAAAAAGACATAATCCAGGTATAGCATTTGCACTTAGCGAGCACAAAACAAATAAAAAATATTGCATAGAATGTCTCAAAATGTGATAATAAAAGACACACAGACGTGCTGATGTATGAATCTGAAGCACGTGACAAAGGTTTGAACCAACCATATAAAAACAGTATAAAAGTAAAGCTGGTAATAGTGGCTTCAGTGGCTCAGTGGAGTGGTTTGATCTCCGTGAGTGTTGAAGTCAGTTTGACTCCCATTTGAGTCCCAAATCTGAAGAATCTGCTACACAGATCCTCATTTTTAACATCACCTCTATAACCTAAATCTACAGCACGCACATTTTGTTAGGATCTAAAATGTTTTGTGCTTAGTTCCTGTTTTATTTTGGTAACCTTCCCTCATGTGTCTTAGTTTTCTTTACTTCCTGTATGTTTCCCACCTTTGTGAGCATGTTTAGTTCCCTGGTCTATCTAAGTCTGTCTTTCCTTTGTCTTTGTGGGTTCATCCCTGTGTGTGTGGTTTTCTTGTTCCCTGTGACTCCTGTGAGTATTCAAGTCTAGTCCCTGGTTTCTCAGTTGGTTAATAGATTGTTGTTTTTTCTGGCATTGCTTTGGTTTCTGGATTTTTGAATTTTGTCCTGAGTGGATTTTGTTTGCCTTTACCTTTTGTTAAATAAATCACTTGGGCTGTTTTTGCTCAGCCCTTTTTTTGTCAAGTCTGCACTTTTGGGTTCATTCCTTGTTTTTTCTTGCTTGACGACCACCAAACTTAACACATTGGTAATCCATGTCATACAAGTCCCCTGATTATTGCAGATGATTCCTGAAACACAGCTGAAAACAGTAAGTAGCTACACAGAGTGAGCCTTACTCTTCCTCACCTGAGAAAAAAGGGAAAAAATGGCAAAATTTTATAAATCTCCCAGCACCATAATCATTTGTAGGAATAGGCTTAAACTGATTTATATCCTGGTATTACTCTACTACTTCATTATCAACTACAACCTTACAAACAATGTTATCAAAAGTTAACTGCTAAGCTGATAAAATGAAAATTATATCAACTGTTATTATAATATAAACTACTATTATGATTATTTAATACTGTACTGGCCTCAAACAAGAGGACAACCCACATGCGGACTTTTGATAAGTCTGGTCATGTGTCAGCATTATGTGAAGAATATCTTATTTCTAACAGTAGACATGGTCCGTGTCTTGTGCACAGACCTCCATGACTTTGCAGGTTTGCGGGAACATCATTTTAAACGTGCGTATATCACACAATACAATCAAGGACTGAAATGGCCACAAAGCACAATACTGAATTCAACTCTGTCACTGGAATCTCCAGTGTGTCTTACGGAAAGTTGAGTTTATCAGAGGTATAAACATCACAGACAGCAAAATCTGAGCTGAGGGGGGCAGAGGGAAAGGTCAGTCCTTTCAGCTCAAATTTTGGTTCGGGGGCTGAGGAGAGGCAGTCAGAGTTAAGGGAAAGCGCTGGAGCGGCTCTCAGCCCTCCAGGAGCTGCAACCTGGAGAGAGAAGTGAACCAGGAAAAAATTAAACAAGGTAAATGTGTGTGTGGATGAAACAGTGCCAGTAAGTTCAGTGTTTGCCTCTTCAGTGTTTGTGTGCCTGCCTTTCTCCCTCATTCAAAAACCTTTGAACAAACCTACCGGTGGCACATGGGACGTAGTTGCAGGTTCTCTATAAACAAGAGGATTCATCGGCTGGTGAGAGTAATCTGCAGCATGTGCATGAGAGTAACTTGGATGTGTAGGTTGACTGTTATCCTGTAATTGAAATGAGGATATTGTAGTACAAATAGCAAAACATATTGTAAACAGTTGGTCTGAATGCCTATTTGAAGAAGTACTCACCTGGTAATGCACAGCAGGTGATGCTGCAGCCCGAGGAGCAGGCGCGTCCCTTTTAGAAGAGCTCTTTTTACAGCAGCACTTTCTCACACAGCAACAGCAGACAATCCCCGCGAAGACAATGCCGACAAAAATACCAACGTAAACAAATGTAGGAGCAGATGCTGTAAGAGCGGGGGGGGGGGGGGGGGGGGGTAGTTTAGTTAGAATCACCAGTAACCACCAGTAACTGATCGTTCATGCATTTTCCTTCCATAACAAAAAATGTGCTGTTGCTCACCGTACTGTACCTTCACCTGTGCAGTCTGGGCCAGGTTGCCTTGCGAGTCTCTGAACTCAAAGAGGCCAGAGTCAGAGCTTTCCACGGGGTCAATCACGATGCCACCCGACATGACAAAAAGTCTCCCTGCAAAAGGCACTGACAGCGACCAGTCCTCTTCTTCGGCCAGTGTTCCTGCATTTATCAATGTTTTGGGTTCTGTTTCACCTTTGGGGGTAAAAGTCACAGACGAGAGAGCTCCTTCAAATCGATTTTCGATGTAGAGCCGCTCGTTCACCTTTGCCTCATAGTATCTTTTGTTCTCTGTGTGTGACAAAGAGGAGATAATTTAAGAACATTCAGTCAGATATGCGGCAGTTTAAAAGCTCACATGCAGCTTCTATCACGTTCCTAACATCACCTTCCACTGTGAGCTGTTTCCTCGACAGCAAAGTGTTGTCCTTTCTCCGAAAATTGTAGTAGCCGTTGTCTGACTGAGTGAGCCTGGCAATCTCCAAGGTGTTATACCTGACCTGTGCTTTGCCTCTCCTATTTGTATGAGGGTCAGTGCGATTCCACATGATCTTTGTCTCGTCCAGATTATGATGTGGAGTGAACTCCACGTATTCAGTCTGTCTTGGAACCTCACACTTGTATACACCGTTGTAATTCCTTATGACATCTTCTGCACAATCTGAAAAAACAGGGTGGACTTTTTATATATACGCGTGCATCACAAAGCTAATACAAATATTTGTTTATGCAAGGGTTTTCTGAGGGAACAGAGTCTTTCAATGTGTAATACAGTGTAATGTTCTCACCCAAAATTTTCAATGTGATGACATCAAGCATTCGATTGCCATCAAATGAAATAGAAAATGTTCCATCATCTTTTTCGTTCAAGTCCGTGAATTGAACTGAGCCATAGGAAACTTTGATGCGTGGGACCTTTGCCTGAATCAGTGGACAACACAAACACAATTAGCCAGGACAGATTAGATTCTGTGCTCATTAGAAACCTTGTTTGCTCGGACTTGACGAGACATTGGTCATATTCTCGATCTTGCTGTGCATGGATCTCAGAGCAATATTGGGGATAGTATAAATTATTGGACCACATGCTGCTCACCTCCCCATTATCCATCACTACCCTCCTGGATCCCCCATTACTCGGAGTGAAGTACAGCTTTCCTTTGAAAACAGGTGGTGTGTACTCAAACGGTAATCTGAACGTTCTGCCGTAGCACAGCTCTTCAGAATTAATAGCAACAGACAAACCTTTGATAGGAAACAAGGGAAGAAGAGACAGATTTAGGAAAGTGAGGCACAAAATGTCTGAGGACACGTGGAAAACATACTGTATGCACCTAAATCTGACACCACAAATAACACTGAAAATGTTTTGAATGATTTCATATATAGTGTGTGTGAATGTAATAATAGCTGCAGATGTAAACCTTTGTTTTGGTTGAATTATATACTGACATGTGACAGAATGTTGAATGAATGTTGATGCTAACAATGTTCAATTCAAGTGTCCTAGTGAGCCATGACAGCGTGATAGTGAGGCAGCCAGCACAACACCAGGACCCTGAAACAGGAGCAGCTAAATGGTATCAAGCCATAATTAATTTCACTATTTACACATGTCCTACCTGATGTTAAATGTCTTCTATTAAAAAGGTCTGTTGACTGATTTAAGATACAACTGTAGAGAAGTATACTTAACCTTACCGAAAAGAAGTATACTTCAAGTTCATTTTATTAAGTACACTTAAGTAAAGCTTAAGTGTATTCTTTACAAGTAGTCTTTATGCAGCAAGTATACTAATAGCAATGTATTAGTAGTATATTTCTAAGTGTACTTTTTCAATACTTCTTGGGACTAAATTGGGACAATTTTAGTTTATTAAAAGTACATGTACGTACGTACGTACGTACGTACGTGTTACTTCGTTTAATGAGACATGATTGCACCGCACCGAGGAGAAGTTCCAGATATGGAGTGAAGGGGGCGGTGTTGGCCCCTATTTTTCCTCTGATTCGATCCAATTGCAAAAGATGACCCTACGGTACAGCTATACACCCTTTACTCCTCATAAACGGAAGCACAGAAGCAGAACCTATTGTGAACACTTTTCAGACTGAAGTTGCTGCAGCACGCAGCTTTGATGGCACGCGGCGTTGATGGCACAGTTTGCGTAACATTACTGTGTTGGTCCAGGTTGAACAGAAAGGCTGTGTTGAGCAGAGATCTCGCTTTTAAGACGAGAACCCTGTTCAAGCTAAAGAACTGCGAAGTTAAATGTCAGATCAAACTTGCACGACTGCATTTCCTCCGTGAGGCTGTACGCTACTCACCAAATAAGACGCACGAAACAGTCGTAAACAACAGCGGCAGCATGTCCTGCAGAGAGACGAGAGGTTTTCAAACCAGTGATCAAACAAAAGTGAACACGCAACACAACATTTTCGGAGGAACTGACAGACAAGAAGCTCTCCACTCACCGTGCTTCGCTCGGGTTGTCAGGAGTCAAATGGTGAATTGGGCGAGGCTTCATCCGCACGCTGCTTACGTCACAGCCTGGCAGGCGAGGGGTCCACCGTCCTGTGGCCCCAAGATAAGGTTGGGAGTCGCATCGTAGAATTAGAAAAAAATTTAGCAGTTTCACTTAAGTAAAGGATCTTTGTACTTCTTTGGCCGCTAGTAGTGGCCGAGTAGTAGTAGTAGTAGTAATAATAATAATAATAATAATAATAATAATAATAATAATAATAATAATAATAATAATAATAAACTACTCTAATTCTTTACAATTTTACAATGCAAAATCGCTTTTTGTTTGAACTGGTCATAATGATGCCAAAAGTAATGCCACAACCTCAACAGTTCCTTATTTTTAGTAGTTCATTTCAGAGGGTCTGAAGCCAAACAGCCTGTCTCAGAGCCTGAGAGTCCGCGTGGATAACCGCTGCAAATAGCCTGCATGTGGTAGGAGCACATTTTTTTCTTAAACTATTCTTATTCTAATCTGGCAAATATAACCTCGTTTTGTTTTTGGTGACCATATACTGTTTCTACATCAATATTGATTATATCATTGATGCCACACATTTGTACAGAGTATGTTTAAATAATAAAACAGTTATAGGAACTGCAAAAGTTTTATTTATGCAACAGTTTGAGTATTATTAGCAAAATGCACTTACAGTAAAAATAATCATGATGCCGTAAAAATTTCCGTTTAGTTATATAATTTGATTATAATTACTGATCCTAATTCTGGCTGCTCGCTCGTCCAATCTGTAACAGGACATCATATTTATGAGCTCTTCATATTTTTGTGTGAAAAATCATTTATGGAAAATCATTGCTGTCAAATAAATGTGGCGGATTAAAAAGCACGATATTTCTCTGTGAGTTCCTCTGGAAGTACAGTAAGTAGTACTGAATGGAAAAATTCAAATACAAATACCTTAAAATGTGTAGGCCTACTTTAGTACAGTACATCTCTGAGCAAAATAAAGCTTATTATCTTAAATGAGCGTCTGTCCTCACGTTGGTGTCAATTCTTGAAAACATCTTAGGTTTAATGTTGGCGCACAGCCCTCACTTTAATTGCACACCCGCTTGCGTTAAAGGCGTATTTAGATCGGGAAACTGGCAACGAATAGCGCAATGTGTGACGCAACTTGCGTAGGAGCAGCTGGGAATGCAGCCTACAATGGCCATAAATAAAAGGGGACCAGTGCCCATGCGCGCTCTGCAGAGGACGTTGTTATCCTCTTATGGCCGCTCACGTTAATATTTAGAAACATTCAGCGGTGGACACGTTCATCACACATCCCGCAGGTGAGTTCAGACGAGATGCATCACACACCGTCAGATCATCTGGTCGATGCCAATGATGGCTGGCCGTGTCGCTGTAAATGTTGCTCATCGACTGGGAAACATGTTGGACACCTGAGTGGACATGGCTGCAAACAGCAGACAGGGCATCATGGACGGAACGGGGACAATCTTGATTATTATTTCTGCATTATTATTTTTGGAAATGCATCGTTTTAATGGCACCGTTAAAGCCTCTCCACAGCTGTCTTTGAGCTCCCCCTTGTGTGGGTTGTTGGCCGGGGATCGCCGTTTTCAGTGGAGGGAGGGGATGGAGGACCGCCTCTCGTGGGTCTCTGTCCACAGTGTTTGTAGATGAAACAATCTGATGTGTCTTCACAGGAGAAGATGTCCTCCTCTGTCCTACTCACGGCTCTGCTTATTCTTCCTCTCGCTGTGGGTAAGTTCTTCAATGTTTATAATAATGATAATCACAATGGACCATTCAATGCAATAGTCCTTTATTAGTCCCGCGAGGGGAAATTCCAATTTACAGCAGCATCAGTAAAGCGGGTAGTCAAAACAAGTGCATGCAAATTAAAAACAACAATTATATACAGAAGAGTGAGATAAGAAGAATCTGAGATAAGAAGAATCATCCTAAAAAATACTATTTACAGACTGTTATGTACAGTAACAGGTTGTATTGCACAGATTATGAACCATTACCAATACTATAACCATTTAAAAAGAGCATCAAACAGAGACAAGGCAATAAAAGCAGGGATATCAAGACGTGGTCAAAAGTATCATCCAGATAATCTGCAGCACTTTTTCCAGTAGGCCAGAGGTAACCAAAAAAAAAAAAAAAATCAGTGTCATTTCACATTTGTCAGCCTATTGTTTGTTAATCAAATTCACTCAAAAGATGGACGCATGAGATGATTCATCATTCATTTTTGATCTCCAGGGTACTGCAATGAGGAAAATAGACTTGCTATGCTGTTAATGTTATTGAAATTAAGTGGAACCTAAAGTCATCTGCGTAACAGTCATGGGGAACATCATGTTTCTGTATAACCTGATAAAGAAGGAGCGTCTATATAGAAGTTAAAGTGGACTCTTTGGGGACACCACAGATTTAAAGCAGTATGCTCAAATCTAATTGAAAGAGGCAGCTAGAAGAAGGTTGTTTAAGGGCTGACTTGATTTATTAAGCATTAATAAAGTCAACACGTACCTTAAAACATAAAAACCCTTTACAAATGTAATTGTGAACTGGATTAGAAAGTGCTCCCACACTTTCCTCAGTGATATTTTGGTGCATATGAGGTCGTTGTGCTGGAGAAGCTGATCGTGTTAATTGTGCTCTCCTCACAGGTTGGGTCGTACTGGGTGAGTCAAATGTCACATTTCATCAGACATCCTTCAAAGCATAATATCTGAACAGGTGCTTACTTTTTTTCCACTTCGACAGGTGAAAGAGAAGAAGTCCAGCAGGTTTGTGCCGGGAAGGAATTTCGTCTGCCTGTGTACTCGACAAGCAGGACTGTGACTTTTACGCCGGACTCTAAGGGGCCGAGACGTGTCCTGCTGGACAAAACCACTGTGAGTGGAAGCGTGCTGCTGCTTGTGTTTTCATTTGTTCGTGGTGTGCACAGATTTCCAAAACGTATTTACTTTACAACTGCAGGTGAAGGACCCACGCTTTGAGTGGACTCGAGATAAGATGTTAGTGGTGAAAGAAGTGACTCATGAAGATCAGGGACTTTATGCCATCAAACTGTCATCTGGATTCACTTATGAGACCGTTCATTTGACTGTTTCAGGTACAATAGTTTCCTCAGCTTGTGAAATCCATCCATCACCTCTTTTATTGTTGGCCGTTAATGTAAAAATACTCCCATTAGGAGTAAAAGTGCTGGACTGATGCATCAACGTTTACTGCTGAAGCTGGATGAGGTGGAGCTAAGTAATTAAGTAGCAGTAGTAATTAGTAACTACAACCATCAATGTAGTGGATTTAAAAGTGAAATGTAGTAAGTGGAAGTAAAAAGCAGCATAATATTTAAACACTCAGTCAGTACTCGAGTAGATGTACTGAGTTACTTTCCACTGCTGTTGCTCGTTCTCTCTGTTTCTCTCTGATCCCTCCCTCTTTCATCCTGCTTCAGAATGCATCAGGTCCTACCGCAGAAACTACGGGGAGAACTTTGAGCACAGCATCCCTGAAAATGCCTCCCTGCTGGAGTTTACTCCCAGGGGTGCTCCACCTGAGGCCATGCCAGTTGTGCTGTGGAACCGGACGGACCCTAACACCAGCAGTTCGGGTCGTGGGCGGTTGCTGCGGGCTGGGAAGGTCTGGTTGGCCGAGAGAGTGACACAAGCGGACCAGGGCAATTACACAGTGAGAGACGGCAGGGGGAAGGTCATGTCCCGCAGCACCCTCGCTGTCCGCGGTGAGCGCACCCCGAAGATGAGAGGATGAGTTTTCAGAAGCTGACTGATGAATTTCTTTAACTTTAGGATCCTGTCAGCCGTAACATTTATATTTTATCTTTCCCATCTCATCTGACACCATCTCATTCTGCACTCCTCTCTCTGTGTTCATGGTCCTGCATGTGGATTCAGGCCACTCCTTCAATGTCACCCGCTTCACCAAAGAGTCTCTAAACCTGCCCCTCTTTCTTCCTATCCCTCATACCCATCTCATTTTTACCCCGACCCGATACCCTGACGAATCCTCCCTGGGCCCTTTTGACCCAAAGCCTCCCCGTGGCCCCGTGCAGCTGATCCGCGAGGGCCAGATAACGGACCACGACATGCGTTACAGGGGCCTCATCTCTCTGGGCAGGAACGGCACCATCAATGAGGTCGTCATAGGGAGGCTGACCTCAAGGCATGATGGGGTGTATGAAATCAGAGATGGGGATGGAAACCTGGTGTCCTCTACCTTGTTGCAGGTGATCGGTGAGTGACAGCATGTGTTGAAGTGTTTTGTTTTTTTTATATCTGAATTATTTCCTTCCTCACATCTCTGCGTCTCCACTCTCTCCAGAAAAGGGAGGCAGATGGCGAGCACTTCTCAAGTCCATCACCGTCCCTTCTGGCATGTTTGTGTCACTGGCTGGTTTCATTTTGTTCATGAAGCGGTACCCGAACTGCAGCCTCATGCAGATCATCGCTGGCCTCAGAGCCAACCACGCACCACCAGGCAACCCTCCAAGGGTCAACATCCAGGTGAGGAAGTCAGAGAAGCTGGTTAGTGGCCCTGCTGGCAGAGAATAATATATGAGGTCTATACATGTAGCTTCTGGTCATGTTCTGAAGATAAATCTGGTCTTGTCTCAGTTTATTACTGACTAGGTTTAGTAGTCACATAACCAGTCAGTTTTCTGAGTTCTGACCAAACCAAGTGGTTGCACAAAGTTTTATCAGTCTGTGTGTGTTTCTGTGCAGGACTACAGCCAGTCCAGCCCTCAGCCCTCAGGCTTCTACAGTAACACTCAGCAGCCTGGAACACCAAGAAAATGGACCCCAAGAGCCAGTCCTGCTCACGCTGTAAAGCTGGTTAACTCAATTAAATGAATTAGCAGCTTTTGTCTCTTTGCTAAAAATTGTTAAATAGCATTGTGCCGGGGTGCATGAACCATATGCTGCTGTTTGTATTTCCAGGGTTACAGTCCGGTTATGGTTGGAACTCCAAGTGCTCAGAACCAGGAAGCACGCAGATTAGCAGCCGGGAGCTCGCCTAGCCATAATTCAGCTACTGAGGTGATACTGCACTCAAGCTGTTAGTGTCTGGATCTCACAGACTAAAATGTTTTTTAAACATATGTCCTCATTCCTTTCTAGAGGGACACATCCAATGAGGAAGAGAAGAAGATTACCTTTTCGGTGCCTGGGGCTTCAGACTGCCTCCACTCCTCTGAGGACTGCGTTCAATTCCAGATCAAGAAAGATGGAAACAAAGAAAGGTGGAAGACTACACAAGACTACTTTTCCACACTGCCATTAGACACGGACACCTCTGAATCCAGCAGCGTTTACACTTCAGAGAAACTTAACTTCTTATAAAAAAGAGAATTGGAGATGAAATGAAGGAAGAAGAAACGTAAGGCATGGAGAAAGTATGGTATAAGATTCTCTGTTAGGGAGAAGAAAGACCTCACCTGTGCCTTTTGCATCTTAGCTTAGTTTTAATGGTTCAGTATCAATATTGCATGTCATTCTTTCATGTAACTTTTCTGAAGCATGAGTTGAGCATTAGCTCTCCCGTCTCATATTACATATTTCTTGACACTGTTGATGCTGCTCCTGAAAATCTCCTGCTGTTACCTACCTCCAGACCCTCAGGACCAATATGATCTGCACTTGATTTGCTGACATGGTGTATGTATGTTAGTGATAGTAAAGTGATCTCTAGGGCTACATAACAATTAGAGATGTGATACAAAAGGTTGTAGAAGGGAATTCTTAAGTAAATAATAGAGTTGACTTCTTTTTCCCCATCCATCATGTTAACCATTCCTGACTGCAGCAACATTTAATTGTCATGTTAAGTGTCTACAGTTCATTGATGTTTGCAGTAATATAGCGTGTTTACCCTTGAGGACCTTGAGTAACTGAAAAATAGTTATGTGAAATATAACATGTTCCACCAAATATTGCAATAGCCAATTAACCTGTCAACTTCCTGTACAGCATAATATCTTATCACCAAATCTTTCTAGTAACAAAAGAGGCTGGACTGCTGCTTGTGATGTTTTTGGATTATCAAAATGTAATTTCTCAAACAATAAAATGAATCTTTAACACACAGAATTTTGATTATTTTCTCCAATATGCCATATTTTTTATTTTTTGTTATTTTGGTTGATGAATAACAAATGATTAACTAAGATTCAAAATTAATCTTCTGTCTCTTGACGCTACATTTCAGTTAGTTTTTGGTGCAATCAGTAGAGAAGCTGGGTTTTCCGGCGGTAGAGGGCAGTGGAGCACCTGTGAGGCTTGGACGCTCAGAGACTGGAAGAAAGCGTAGAAGAAGAAGAACCCCGTTTGTAGCGGCAATGAAAGGACAGCGTGCTATCTACAATTTGAGTAAAACATAAATAAAGTGTAAATTAGCGCCAATAACTAGCAAAGTAAAGGACCAGCATAATTCTATCTTCAGAAGAGACCCTAAGGACTGCGTCGGGAAGATGTCTTTGGTTTGTGCAAGTAAGTGAAGTTTAATTCATTTATGTGACGGGGCCAGTGTAAGTTAGCTAGGCACCGCGCTAATGCTACTAGCTAATTTAGCTAACGCTAGCGGCCACGCAGTGCCGCCTTCCTCTTATGATAGCTCAATGGTCTTGTTTGTGATTATTGTATTGTTGGTACCATGTGGTTTTTAAGCTGCATCTGCATTTTATCCTAGTCTCCAACGAGGTGCCGGAGCACCCATGCGTCTCGCCGGTGTCCAACCAGGTGTTCGAGCGCAGGCTGATCGAGAAGTACATCGCAGAGAATGGGACGGACCCGATGAACGGACAACCCTTGAGTGAGGAGCAGCTCGTAGATATCAAAGGTAAAGTACTGGGAGCAGCCAGAGATTTACATTCATTCGCCAGATTATTAGGTAACGTTGCACGTAGCTAAAACTAATGAAACGGTATACAACAGGCCTGTAATAAGTCTTTGTTGAACAGAGTTGTTCACTCATTTGAAATCTAGATGCTGAAGTTTGAGGTGGTGTTAAAGTCTTCTGCATTACACTGAGAGGTGTTTTTAATATTGTGTCCACCCCTATTATATCAGCGAGGATATATACTAATTGATAGAAAATCGCAATATCACTCAACAGCCAGGCAAACTACTGCCTTCAAAATCAATTAGCATCTCTTAACCTTATGAATGACCTCCATGAAGCAATGATCAGTAGCAGGGTTGTTATATGATACTGGTTTAACTTTAGCAAGGGGTTCCTGATACAGTGTCAACTGAGATGCCTTAAAAAATCTTAATCTCATGTAATATTCGTGACCTTTTCAGCCGTTGTTGAGATAGAGAAGTATAGCATTTGTCACATAAGACAAAGAAAAGCTGTCACTTCATTAATTGCTTAAGTGACTGATGTTACAGCTGTAGTGATGTTTAAAGGTATGTTTGGGCAAATATCAGGTGTTGTACTTGCTGTACATATTTCAAAAAATATAGAGGACTGTATGAAATGCCCTCCTATCCTACCGTAAGTCTTCTTGATACCTCAAAATTTACCAGCAATGAGCAAGACTAACTTGAATGATGATAAAAGGCTGTTTGATCTGAACATGAGTGACTTCTCTCTGTTTTAGTGTCCCATCCTATTAGACCAAAGGCCCCATCAGCAACAAGCATTCCTGCCATTCTCAAGTCTCTTCAAGATGAGTGGGTAAGTATTAGGAGGTGGCAAAGAGGGAAACTGTAACAAAACACCTTTTTCCACATTTTCACAAATATTTTTAATGGTGGTAAACCTTAGCCGGAGAAGAATGGACCCATCTCTTGAATGTCAGTTGTTTCAGTAGACTGCATTGCAATGCATTTTCCTTCTCAATTCAAATGTGTTGCTCTGCGGTTGTTTCTGAAAGCCACTCCAGGATTTATGGGCCCAGTTGATAATTGCAGAAGTACTTGTAATATAATAGTAGCTACAGCTGTTTATTTCCTCACCTTCATGTTTTCTCTATTCTGTTTCAGGATGCTGTTATGCTCCACAGTTTCACCCTGAGGCAGCAGCTACAGACTACTCGCCAAGAGCTGTCACATGCCCTCTACCAACATGATGCCGCCTGCAGAGTCATCGCTCGTCTCACCAAAGAGGTCACTGCTGCCAGAGAAGGTGGGTTGGCAGCAGTTTGTGTGTCCTCTGTTGAAGGACATACATCAGCTCTCACCAGAATCTGCTCCCTGTCAGCATGAGCTCGTAGTTAACATTGTGAGCGCATGTTTTTCTTATGGTGTCATTTTCCTCTTTACAGCTCTTGCCACACTCAAACCCCAAGCTGGATTGGTTGCCCCTCAGGCAGTCCCCGCCTCTCAGCCAGCTGCAGCAGTGAGTGATTGACGTTTAATTCCAGCAGATACGATCATTCATCAGAAATGCTCATCATCATCTTTTGTCATATGTCTCCTAACAACCTCTGTTTGTGCCGCCTGGTCCTCAGGGTGCTGCTGGAGAGCCTATGGATGTTAGTGAACAGGTGGGAATGACCCCAGAGATCATTCAGAAGGTACGTTTTTGTTTTTTTTTGTTGTTGTTTTTTATCTGTCCCTACATAAATTTGTCCATAATGTTTGCATTTACTTTGGAAGGTCTGAGATGTGTTTCATTAAGCCTTTTTTCTGTTTGCAGCTCCAAGACAAAGCTACTATCCTTACTACAGAAAGAAAGAAGGTATTCTATTGCTTTTTCATTCATCTGTATTATCTATAGCCATTGTTGTACTGTCACACATTGTCCTTTAACTGCTTATTGTCTTTCTCCAGAGAGGAAAAACTGTCCCAGAGGAGCTGGTTAGAGCTGAGGATCTCAGCAAATACCGCCAAGTGGCCTCACATGCTGTAAGTATAGATTTCTGAAACAGTGTTTTGATTGACTTGATGTGCATAGTATCAAACATACACTCTCTTTGTTGTCTTCAGGGTCTTCATAGTGCCAGTGTCCCAGGTATTCTGGCTCTGGATCTGTGTCCCTCAGACACCAACAAAGTCCTCACCGGTACATTGATTTCATCCGATGTTCTGCTGCATCTCTCAATTTTGAAACTTTCTGTGAATTGTTTACACACTCCAAATCTTTAACATTTAATTTGATATAACCCTGTTGTGCTCATCAGGTGGAGCTGATAAGAACGTGGTGGTGTTTGACAAGAACGAGGAGCAGATTGTGGCTACACTCAAGGGTCACACCAAGAAGGTCACCTCTGTCATTTACCATCCATCCCAGGTAACATTTCAAACACCAACCAGTCCAGACTTTCTCCAATAAGCCAGTCTGATGTCTGCACTCTGTATTCAGAGGCATACAAGTATGATCTGCTGTTCACACTCATTATTGTCTCTTTTTTTTGCCCCCCCCAGTCCGTGGTCTTCTCTGCATCTCCAGACAACACCATCCGTGTGTGGTCCGTCACCCAGGGCAACTGTATCCAGGTGGTGCGTGCCCACGATGCAGGTGTCACTGGACTCTCTCTACACGCTACTGGAGACTACCTGCTCAGCTCCTCTGAGGATCAGGTCTGTGTGTGTTTAGCTTGATGAAAGTACATACAGACCTCATGCTATACTTTGCATTTACGTACATGTGATTGTTTAAGTGTATGACCACACTCATTTTTGCCTGTTTTGTTTCTTCTTTGTTCTGCAGTACTGGGCCTTCTCTGATATCCAGACTGGTAGAGTTCTCACCAAAGTCACTGATGAAAGTGCTGGCTGTGGTAAGTGCCTCTGTGTTAACTTGTGTGTTGTCTGAATTATCTGTCCTCTTGCTCCAGGTGGTAATGTTTCTGTCTGGCCCCTACAGCTCTCACCTGTGCTCAGTTCCACCCCGACGGTCTCATTTTTGGCACTGGGACGGCTGATTCCCAAATCAAGATCTGGGATCTGAAGGAGCGCACCAACGTGGCCAACTTCCCAGGCCACTCTGGCCCCGTCACCTCCATTGCTTTCTCTGAGAACGGATACTATCTGGCCACAGGTTAGAGCTACTAACAGCATTTTCACACTGTGGCAGTGCTCCACATCAGGTCACACAGTTGCAGGAACATTGAGAATATCAAAAAATTACACACATCACAGTAACTTGCACACTTACATACCATACCTCAAAATCCTCAGAGCATTTTCAGCCCTTGATTTTGCACTAAAGGGATCTGGCACTCTGTTTATAATAGTGCTTGTTTTAAATACCTGAACATCCTTGTTGGGTGCTGTGCTCCAGGTGCCCAGGATAGCTCTCTGAAACTGTGGGATCTGAGGAAACTGAAGAACTTCAAGACCATCACTTTGGACAACAACTATGAGGTAAGAAATGACCTGCATTTCTCCTATGAAAGGAATAGTGTGATGTTTTGGGAAATAGCTTAATAGTTGCCCAGACTTGGATGAAAAGACTTCTATTATGCTCTTGTTTAGAAGCTAGAGCCAGCAGGCAGCTAGGTTAGCTTAGCAGAAAGTCCAGAAGTGATTTCCTGGCAGGCTGCAGTGACATTGTGGCATGTCAGCCAGTCGTCTCCAGGAAGCGACCGCACTCAATAGTTGCAGCATATAAAACATCAACTCAAGATAAATGTGGTCATTAGTAAAATGCAGAGGTGCTGCGAGGTGGATTGTTTTAACTTTGGGGAGAATCTAGCCATTTCCCACTGCCTGCCATCTTAATGCTGTGCTAAGCCAACCACTTTCTGATGCTAGCTTCGTATTTACTGTACAGACATGAAAATGTCATTGATCTTCACACTCTCTAGTGAAAGAAAATAATTTAACGCATGTCATGTCATGTGATGTCGTTACTAAGATGAAAAGAGTCAGAAGACTTAAAAGAGTCAGGCGAGTGGTAGTAATTGGAAATATAAGCTTGGAAAGCAGATTAAGTTCATCTACATACATCCTGTCTGTTGATTTAACTGCAACACATAGCATGTAAAGAATAATCCTGCATTTTTCTGCTGGGTTTGATCTCTTGTCCTGCTGCCATCCCTTTGTTCTCTACGCTCTTGTGCCTTTGTGCTTCTGAATCTCATTCCTCGTTGTTTTCTGTTTCAGGTGAAGTCCCTGGTGTTTGACCAAAGTGGTACCTACCTGGCTGTAGGAGGCTCTGACATCCGTGTCTACATCTGCAAGCAGTGGTCTGAGGTCCTCAACTTCACAGGTGAGGGGAAAAATGCCAGTGTAGTGTTCATGCGGTATGCATATCACATGGTGTTTGTTCAGAGGGAGAGGCAGATTTTTGACCTTGCTTTTTCCTCTCTAATTGCAGACCATACCGGCTTGGTGACAGGAGTGGCCTTTGGAGAGAACGCTCAGTTCCTGACCTCTGCAGGAATGGACAGAAGTCTCAAATTTTACAGTTTGTAGAAACGGATACATTCGGGATGAAAGGAGCAGGACAGGCTGGTCTCTTTGCCTGAGCAGTCCCTGTCGTGGACACTGACTTGGCATAGACCTGTAATTTTTAGAAAAAGAGAGAAAAAAAATTATCGGTAACTTTGCTTCATTAGTGTTTTTTCCTCATGTTCAGGAATTGGACATCCCATAAACTCGTCTGCTATATGAAACCACAGCAGCCATGGTTGCTTGTTGGCAATGTTAGTCTAAAGTGTAAATGATATGAAATGAGAAACTGAAGCCAGTGTGATGTTCCTGTCTGATTTGCCAGCAAATATGATTTCACTGTAGTATTTTTTTGTGTGTGTTGGGGGAGGGGATTGAAAGTTGCTTATAATACAACTCCAAACTGTTGTTATACATTGTTGGGAGCTATAATTGGTGTGACCACAATCTGCTTTGCTTCTTAATGTAGCTTCATTACATATCTTTAGGTTCGGCTTAAAATACGTATGTAGTGATAGCCAGTCCAGCCAAGAAGAAAATGAACAGGTGTGAGATTCAGTTCCCTCTGTGAAAAATTTAGTCTTTTTTTAACCTCCTGTCAATTTTTATTTCCTGTTTCAGTTGTTTCATTTAGACTTTCGTCTTTTCCCAATTGTATATGTCTCATCACTTGCTATTTTACCTGTTGCAACTCTGACCTTTTACAATAAAATAAAATATCTTTTGTATTGCCATTCATCTGTCGGTCAGATCCAGATTAAGAATGAAAAAGATTACATTTTTCCTTCATTTACATTTCACACATGGAGCTCATCATTTCCATTATTGTCACTTCAGCTGGTGATGAGTAGATAGTCTCAGGGAGGTAATTGAGAAAAAAGGGACAAATTATTCCAAGCAGATTTTATATTTTTATTTAACTTTTTTTAATATGGCATAAAATGTGTGTAAGGGGCGCCATTGCTCTTGAAAGTATAGAAATCTTAACTCACTGCTCACTACTGAGTAAACCATTTAAAGTCCGCTTGACTGAGCGGTCGGAGCGGAGAGTGAGTGAACAGGGAGGCTATTATTGAACGCGGCCACAGATAAATGAGAGTCATGCCGCTCATTTAATTATGGCGTCGTTCCGCTTCGCTCCACACATGACATCTATTATCTCGGAACATAATAACACCGTTTAGCTAACGTCGGACGTTGAACTCCATCGGTTCATCCAAATCCAGCTAACATTTACCGTCTTTACCGCCATTTAAGTCGCCGAAAACCTCGACCTCTCGTGGTCAAGCGAGAGGCGAACGTCAAGTGTCACGTGGGGCTGCAGTAACGTGACACAAACGGGAAGTGGAGCCGAAATCTAGAAGTTCTCATAAACAGGTTTGGTTTGTCCCGGTTAACGACCACCGCTCTGTCCGTGGGTACGGTGCTGGACAGCCTGAGAGACAGCAGGGACGTGTCCGGCGGATTTTAGGCGGAAGGCAGGTGAGAACGCTCGTATTTAGCGTCATTTTGTGCTCATTTGCGGCTGTTTCTGTCCTCCGTGTGTGGACTTCTATTGTTAGAATAAATCAAATCCTTGTGCTACTTTTCCTTTCTCTTTGTGGAGTTTCCCTCATCAAGTCAATCCTTTATTTATTTTTTGTTGGGACACTACAGCTTTTGTTTGATTGCTAACTCATTATATTTCGCCTCCTAATTGGCATGGCGTGACACCGAAGAGGAAACTTTGCCCTTTTTCTGACGATTAAGGCGAAAAAAATGTACGTTATATAGCAGAAACAGCTGGGTGTTATTCGTGTAAAGAAACACCCAAATCCCTTCAGAAAGGCTTCCCCGTTTTTACTTTTATTGATGTGTTTGAAGTCATGTTCCCTTTTAATTAGGTGGCACCTAGTCTTCATACATTTCTAACACATAGACTTAGCTGTCACTTTATTGGTGGACCAACTACAATTAATGCAGCTAAAATGCCTTCATGACGGCCACAATGTCTCTGTTTAAAAGCGTTGAATCAACTTCATGGAGGCTGTAGCTTTTAGTGCTGCTTTTACAAATGAAGCTGTGACCTTGTAGTGTTGGCAGAATCACGCCTGTGCAACAGTGGAAATCCCACCTGATCATCACAGTCAGGAGGACTTGACGCTTCCCTTTTCTTCAGTTTCCACTCAAAAGCTTCTGCATTGTCACCAAGAGGCTTTTATTGACCTAACTGGAACCAGATGCCCTCTGTGGACTTTTTCCTTTTAACTGTTTGCTGGCTCTCTCCTCTTCACTCAACAGCAGTCCTCATTTCGCTGCACGCTGCAGTTCGCTGTCGTTTTTTAAAGGAGATTCGTATTAATTTGGACTCGTTTCCTTGGTGTCGTGCAGGCAGCGATGGGCTCCATGTTCCGCAGCGAGGAGGTGTGCCTGGTGCAGCTCTTCCTTCAGTCCGGCTCGGCCTACAATTGTGTCAGTGAGCTGGGAGAGCTGGGCCTGGTTGAGTTCAGAGACGTGAGTAACTCGGACTCTTGATTTGGCTCTTGGCTCATTCAGCTCCTGTTTGGGCCAGAATGAGTTATTGGTGGTCGCTTTGAGTCACTGTGATCAGTTGAACACGAGTAACCTAATTGCTCCATTCCTCTCCCCTCTGCATTCATTGTTTAGTTGAATCCAAATGTGAACGCCTTTCAGAGGAAGTTTGTCGGCGAGGTCAGACGATGCGAGGAACTTGAAAAAACTTTTAGTAAGTGTTGACTCATTGTTCCCCACTTCTATTTTCATTTTGTTTCTGCCCGCTCTGACCATCTTTATCTGCCCCTCAGCCTTCCTGGAGCAGGAGATCAATCGATCCCTGTCTCCCCCCTTGCAGGGTCCCCTCCCTCCACCATGCCCGACACCTTTGGCCCCTCAGCCCCGCGAACTCATCACCATAGAGGAGGACTGTGAGAGGCTGGCCAGAGAGCTCAGAGAGGTGGGCGCTTAAATCGAGGCAGAGATGATGCATCAAAGAAGAACCTCTGTTGTCTCATTAGTACACTATAAAGAGGTTGAACTTACTGGCTTGACAGATCCTTATATGCATGTCTCGCTAGGTGTCCAGGAACAGAGACAGCCTCCGGGCTCAGCTGACCCAGCTCTGTCAGTACCGAGGTGTCCTGACCAGGACACACTCTCTCACAGCCTCACAGGTGGTTAAAAACTGTTTTTTCTTTAGTTATCGTGCTGTCGCGAGCAAACTGATATCTGCAAACCAAAACTACAAAAAGAAAAAAATGTTTCCTTGTTTTGTCTTCGTCTCACAGGCACCACCTCCTGTACTGGAAAGCCAAGGCCTGTTTGATAACCGCCAAGATGTCCACCTCAGGTACATCTCATTTGCATTTTTATATGTTTCATGTTGTTATCCACACTTAACACTTTCTCCTCTGCACCTCCACCTCTCTCAGTTTCGTGGCAGGAGTGGTCCACCCTTGGAAGGTCCCCTCATTTGAACGGTTGTTGTGGCGGGCATGTCGCGGTTATATTATCGTGGATTTCAGAGAAATGGAGGATCGGCTTGAGCATCCGGACACGGTGGGAACTTTGTTGAGGGATAGATGTGAAAACTATGTTGTTACATGGATGAACTCTAATTGTTTGTCCCATCTAATGAGTTTTCTTCAGGCTATTTTATTGCAGCTGTTTGCTGTTTCTTCCTTTGCAGGGTGAGATGGTGCAGTGGACGGTGTTCCTCATTTCCTACTGGGGAGATCAGATCGGGCAGAAAGTCAAGAAGATATGTGATTGGTGGGTAAACCTTTTTTTTTTTTAATATACAGATTCCCACACTGCAGTGTCTGCTGAGGCTGTTGAATATTTGTCGATTCCCCTCCTCACAGCTTCCGCACACAGACATTTGCATACCCTGAGAGCACTGCTGAGAGAGAGGAGATCCTCCAGGGACTTCAAGGCAGAATAGAAGATATCAAATCAGTAAGTGCAGTTCGTGTTTATTAAAGCACAGAATACTGATACATTCACCAGGAGTCCCCTATCTTTTGCAATGTCTGTGTGACATTTGTAACATATATATATATATATATATATATATATATATATATATATATATATATATATATATATATATATATATATATATATATATATATATATATATATATATATATATATATATATAGCGTTTCTTTTTTTTCTTTTCAAACATGTTGATTATATGCACCCGCTCTCACTTCCCTCTACTTCAGGTGTTGTCGCAGACCGAGACCTTCCTGCAGCATCTGCTGGTGCGGGCGGTGGCTGTGCTGCCCCAGTGGAAGGTGCGGGTGCAGAAGTGTAAGGCGGTCCAGATGGTGCTGAATCTCTGCAGCCCTTCTGTCACTGACAAATGCCTGATCGCCGAGGCCTGGTGTCCCACCGCCAAGCTGCCGGAGCTGCAAAGCGCTCTGAGAGAGGGAGGGGTAAGATGACGGAGAGCAGCAGAAACACGGAGCTGTAGATGAAGAGACTAATTTCTCACTCACCCCTCATTTTTCTCCAACCCTCTTCTTCATCCTCAGAGGAAGAGCGGCAGTGGGGTGGACTCTTTCTACAACCGCCTGCCCTCCTCCACCCCTCCACCCACCCTGTTTCCACTCAACTCTTTCACAGCCGGTTTTCAAAACATTGTTGACGCTTACGGAGTGGCTAGCTACCGCGAGGTCAATCCAGGTACGTCAGCACACCGCTGAAAAAAGTGTCTGCAGCCTCACGTGTGTTTGTTTTTTATTCAGTTCGGTCAAGTCTTGTCTCTCAATGCCTCTGCAGCGGTGTACACCATAATTACGTTCCCCTTCCTGTTTGCTGTGATGTTTGGGGATGTGGGTCATGGTTTACTGATGACTCTGGCTGCCCTCTGGATGGTCCTTGAGGAGAAGGACCCCAAACTGAAGAACAACAACAATGAGGTGATTCAGAGGACATTTGCTTATATTGCACGCACAGACACTCTTACATACTTGAACTGCCTTGTGACGACCCTCATTAATATAATACATTCCTTTGCCACTTGCTAACCTTAACCATCACAAGCAAACGTGTGACCTAATTCTAACCTAATAAACATGTAAGATGTCTGTCAAACAAGCCTCTGACCTTGCATATTAAACACTGAAATGATATCCATCTGTGTTTCAGATCTGGAAGATGATGTTTGGAGGGAGGTATCTGATTCTGCTGATGGGACTGTTTTCTATCTACACGGGGGCCATTTACAACGAGTGCTTCAGCAGAGGCCTCACTACCTTCAGCTCAGGGTGGCACGTGGGCCCAATGTTCGAGAAGAACATTTGGAAGTGAGGACACTTTCAACCTTCGAGCTCCAGTCTCCTCACACCTTCTTTCTTTTCCATCTTACCTATCTGTATGTATTTCTTCCAGTTCATCAGTCCTGGCAGGGAACCAGTACTTGTCCATGGATCCTGTGGTGTCTGGTGTTTTCACCAGCCCCTATCCATTCGGCATTGACCCGGTACGTCCATCACACTCCTTAAACCTTTGTCACGCTCCATTTTCTTTCATGCCGCCATCTTACTGGTCACTGCCGCCATCTTTATTCTTTGCTGTGTTGCAATCAGGTCTGGGGGCTGGCCAACAACAAGCTAACTTTCCTCAACTCGTACAAGATGAAGATGTCGGTCGTCATCGGTGTCATTCACATGACTTTTGGAGTCTGCTTGTCATTCTTCAACTACGTGTGAGTAAAGACGTTTTACTTTTAATTCCTCATTCTTGTTTTCATATTGATTCTGCCTTCACGTGTCTCTGTTTCCCTGTGCTGGCTTTCCCTTGTCGTTGTTTGTGTGTTCTCCAGGCACTTTGGTCAGATAAGCAGTGTGTGCTTTGTGCTGATCCCTGAGCTCTTCTTCATGGTGTGTCTGTTTGGCTACCTGGTGTTCATGGTGGTCTTCAAGTGGATCGCCTACACTCCTGCCCAGTCCAAAAGTGCTCCCAGTATACTTATCCACTTCATAGACATGTTCCTCTTCACAGACAACCCTGAAAACCCTCAGCTCTATACAGGACAGGTGTGTGTGCTGTTCATTCCCTTAACAGGAACATGCCAGTGTTTTAACTCCTGTTCTGCCTGCTTTTACACAGCCTCCATTTTTAAGCATGCCAGTTTTGCCAGTATGAATGAAGAATGTATTTCCCTGTGCGACTGCAGATTACTGTCAAACCTCAGCTGTCGAAGTTTCCCACAAATGCCTGAACACACCAACAGAAGAGTGAAAAAGAAAAAACTATGACCGTCCAGCTTGTTTATAATATAAGTCCATGCTATTCATGGTCTGAAAGTAATCTGAGACACTCTGATTATGAATATTAAAATTCTTTATTGAATCATGTATAAACTGACGCATTTCGACTCAGAGTTTCATCAGTGTATGCCCGGATGACGACCCTGAGCCATCATTTAATAAAGGATTTATATATTCAGAATCAGAGTGCCTCAGAGTCCTTTTAGCCTGCCAACCAATACCGTAGACCTCAAATATAAATAAGATGGACAGTCATTGTTTTTCCATTTTTACTCAACTACTGGCCCTGCTTTTAAAGAGCACCTAATTGCTTTTACTTATAATATTACCAGCACTTCGTAAGACTTCGTAAATACTGTAATGGACAAAAGGAGAGAGGGTAATATCAATGTTGAGTGAGGTTCAACTCTATGCAAGCTCATTCTCATACTGTACTTACAAGAACTGAAACCAGTGAACATCTGAAGGGTGGAAACAAAAGGCATTTAAAACCCCAAACCATGGCGTGCTTTGGAAAATGATTTGCAAAAGTTTGAGTGCATGTTATTTGTACTTAAAGGACAACTTGCAAAACTTCTACATAACTTCAAAATAGCCTGCTGAAGTGAGCATGTGTTGCTGTGTCCTGTAACTCTTCACCTGTAGACGGTGGTGCAGAAGGTGCTGGTGGTGCTGGCCCTGTGCTCCGTCCCAGTCCTCCTGCTTGGGAAGCCCACATGCGAATATGTCACATTTAGGAGAAGACGACGCTACTTGGTGAGTCAGTGTTTGGCTGAACTTTCGAAGCCTTTTCTCTGCCGTTGGGTTTATTTTCTGACAGATTTCTGGTTTTCAAGCATCAGGAGGAAGACAGGACTCCTTTGGTGACTGATGAAGGCTCCATCAACACCCGTCAGGGGGAGGTGGAGGGAGGAGGTGCTGAAGCAGAGGTAAGAAAGGTCTGCAGCTCATTTCATGATCCGGGTGAAATCGGGATTCTGGTCTCTAAGTGTTTCAACTCTGCTGCCTGCAGGAGTTCGATGCTGCAAACGTGTTCATGCATCAGGCCATCCACACCATAGAGTACTGCCTGGGCTGCATCTCCAACACTGCCTCTTACCTCCGACTCTGGGCTCTCAGCTTGGCACACGCACGTTAGTGGAACACATGCTGACACACAAGCACAAGCACAATATGTACCATCATCCTCCCATGATTCTCACACACACACACACACACACACACACACACACACACACACACACACACACACACACACACACACACACACACATCCTCCCTGAAATCAAACACACTCATACTGCTCTTTCTTCAGCCAGTTATTCACACAAGATTTATTTTTTCCAGGCACTGACGGTGAGTTATTTGTGTCTCCGCAGAGCTGTCAGAGGTGTTGTGGGTGATGGTGATGCGTATCGCCTTGAAGTGGCAGGGCTATGTGGGCTCTGCTGTCCTCTTTGTGGTTTTCGCCTTCTTTGCCGTGTTGACCGTCTCCATCTTGCTGGTTATGGAGGGACTATCAGCTTTCCTGCACGCGCTCCGTCTTCATTGGTGAGGATGGGAGGGAGGAGAGGGGAGGCTGGAAATGTGTTTAAAAAATACTTGATTGCTTAATTAAGACATTTTTTGTGTTGCTTTCCTTTGAACGGCTGTTGTCACATCTGACAAAGCTGCCTTAGGATTCAGTTATCAAAGTTTTCCAGACAATTTGTTCATCCATTCACTTTTTCCTGAGACTGACAAATATGACGGGGGTGACGAATGCTCAGCACATTTCATGACATTTTGGCTTCTGGGTGTTTAAACTCCAAAATGAAATGGCTTCATCCTTTTTGGTATGATGAATGTGCTCAGTACTCTTCATGGCTGCTCATTACATTTTGATATTTCTTCTGTATAAATGGAAATATTTGCCTGCTGGTGGTGCTAGAGAAAAGATTTACATGTCCTCCAACCATCCATTTAGGGACCCTGTATATCCACTCATGAATTAAAATGCTGGGCAAAGAGATTTGTTTCCCTGACAGTGATCCCACACAAAAAGGCCACCAAGTGATATTCAGCTTTATGTCCACTGCAGAATAAACTGGACAGGATTGTTGCTGAAGAGATGTTGAGAAATGCAGTGGGTGGGGGAAAATTGATCATACAGTGTATTATACTTTGTCTTTGCTGTTGCGTGTTGACGTGTCTTCTCTCTCTTCCAGGGTGGAGTTTCAGAACAAGTTCTACAGCGGATCAGGCTACAAGCTGAGTCCTTTCTCTTTCTCATCCCTGATCCATGCATCAGCTGCTATATGATCAGCCAAATGATCGCTTAGGATTGACAAACGGTTGTGTTAACTTATATATGTTATGCAGTACTTGGACTACAACTACACACAGCAGAAGTACTTTGTTTCCCAGTCTTAACAATGCTATTCTATTGCCTGTCCGCAATGAAATGCATTAACTCACCGCATATGATCATGATGATATGGACTGTTATTTTTGCATCAGGAAAATGAGAATGAGCCCCTGTACAATGAATTACGATTGCATCATGTGAAATGAAAAAAATATACTTTTGTATCCCCTTGCTAATTGTTTTCCACTATCAGTGTTATGTACTGCTTTCGAATGAATCCTTCAGAATCTGAAAACAAAATAGTAATCATTCACTTTTCATTGTATGAACGTATATTCTAGACAGCAGTTATGAAAAGGGAAAGCACATCAATCAATGAATCTGTTCTGCAGTTTAAGGGAATGTATGATTGTTCAATTGGTGTATTGTGCTTTAATTAGCCAGTCCTGTAGGAGTCTTCAAATGAAAGCAGGGAATTGTCTGAACGATCGTCATGAGCCAAAGATACGGTTCCTTCATTTTCATGTCTTCCAAGCACAACACGCTACAGGTATTTATTGGTAGTAAATGTTTTTTCACGTGCCTTACTCAGAGTGTTGTTCATCCACCGGCTCTTTTGGACAGATCATAACACAGTGTCATGCCACTAGTTTGAACAAAACAGACATTTTTCTTCTTCTCGCTCTCTTTTTTTGTTTGTTTGTTCTGCCGGTTTGCACTGTAAAATGGATCAAATTTGAACTGAAATTAAATATGATTTTCTTGTGTAACCTTATTGTGTGAAGTCATTCACTAAACAGGCTCCCATACCTTTTGTATAGTCACACCATTTATTGTCTGTGTCTCTAAATGTGTGACTAATTTGTGAAGTTTCCAATGATGGAAAAAGTATTCATATCCTTTACTTGAGTGTGATGCATAAGGAGCACTACCACAAGCAGAAGTCAAAATCTTAAATGCAGAAGTATTACCAACTAAATATACTTTACATATTAAAAGTAAACGTACCTATTAAGCAGAGTGGTGTAAATATCACATTATTAGAGCATATTATTCATTCATTGACAGGTAACAGGTTTAACTACCCTATATACTGTTGGAAGTTTAATCTCTAATATTACATCGTATTTTTAAGATGATCACATGTTTTGTGCATAAAATCTTGACCTGCGAACTAACTAGTTACTGTCAGATAAATATAATGAAATATACGTCTAAAGTATAAAATGGAAGTAATTAAGTACAAGTACCTCATAACTGAACCTACACTATCCTTCATTTAGTTAGTTACTTTGTTCCGCTAAATGTAACTTGCTTAAATACACAGAAACGTTCCGTAAAGCGCTTAGCAAGCGGAATTTCTGAAGCGCGGAGTTTGTTTCTGTCAGTGTCGAATTTGAAAGAGCACCAAGTGAACCGGATGTTGTCCGAATATCAAAGATGGCGCTCCACATGTCACGGTGAATCCTAATCAAATCGAGTAAAATAGTATATTTTCATAGTGTGAAGGATATAACGCTTTACTGGATGTTAGCACATTGACTGGACCTTTGTTTTAACTTCGAGGTGGGCACCGTTGATGCTGAGATGGCTTTGAGAGAAATTAGTCGAAGTGTTCGGCTGGTAATAGGTCAAATTCAACGATGTCGTCCACTTGCGACTACACATCAGACATGTAAGTACAGCTGTTTTATTTCAGTGTGCCATAGTCTTGTGAACTGACCAGCTTCCAGCTATTAGCATGCTGGTTTTGGATTCATATATCTAGTCTGTCCGGGTCAGCGTTAACGTTGTTTAACATTTAAACGGTGTTAACGTTAGCCCCAGTTTCACCTTAACAGCAGCGCACTGGCCTCACAGTCTGTTTTACGACAGCTGCTGTGTGGTTCCCAGCTCGGTGTCTGAGTCAGGCAGCCTCTCAGCCGGAGCCCCGCGCAGATGAAAATGAAGCCGTGAGCCCGACCTTTGTGAACAGAAACCCCCGGAACCTTGAGCAGATGGCTCTGGCTGTGAAGGACCGGGGCTGGAAGACGACCTGGCCTCACCGGCATTTCTACCACAGGTGTGTTTAAAATGTAATAAACATGGGTGCGTCAACAAAGCTGTCATGTAAAATCAGGTGTTTCATTTTCGAGTTCATGTAATTACTTTGGGCCGTTCTTGGCAGAAATTTGGTGAAGTAATGACTCTGTTGTGTGAGACACTGTTCAGAATATAAAACCAAATAAATATGGACACACCATGTGACTCTTTCCCAGTCTCCAATAAACTGACATGTATGTATACAACGTTATTTTAATGAGTCATGTCTCTCTGACACTATTTTTAAGGGAACATTAGTACATAAAGAAAAATCATAACTACATGAATTAAAAAAAAAAAAAACTGTTGTAGGACATCCCTAATCCCCAATGTCCTGTATTTCTCTTCTTACACCGGCTTCCTCCTGCCTCTGTTGCCTCTGTGTCTCATTTGTGTCTCTCGACTGCTCAGGTTGGAGTTTTCTCGCACCCAGCATCATGTGACCGCACAAGTGTTCTCCTGCACTTCTCCTGTCCCGGTGCTTTCCTGTTCAACCAAGGAGTGGGCGGTGAAGAAGGAGTTGGCTTCCACGCGCTGCGTGGCGGCATGTCAGGCTGTGGGTGAGGTGCTGGCACACCGATGCCAGCTGGCTGGCATCACCAGGATGGTTTACCGGGAGATTCCCTGGACATACCGCTCTGACGCTGTGAGTAAATGCAGTGTTTTTGCAATGCAATTTATTTTATTGTTTTTAATTTTCTGCTTTAAACTTCATTCATGTTTTTCTCTCGTGACTTCTTTCTTTCACAGGTTCAGTCTTTCAGGACAGCAATGAAACAGGGAGGAATCATCCTCAGTGAACCCCGAAGGAAATTCACCAGGACCTGAATTTAGGTGTTGTCTATCACATCTGTTGCTTTGTAAAAATATCTCTATCCCTTACTCTCTGCTCTTTTGTCAATTAAGATTACACTGGTATTAAGATGACCAGCACTACAGTGACTGACAATAATGAGCGATGAAAGGAAAGTTGTTTGTCCCTGTGCTGTCACTTGTGCATAAAATGTTTCTGAACAGAAGCAGTTCTTCTTCGGTGTGTTATTCAGTCAAGAAACAAAACAGCTGGTCTGAGTATAATCATTTATTTTTCACTCAGTGCTTGTTGTAAACGAGAGAGGTGCAGACAGTAGAGAGCATAACAAGGAATAGAGATGTGGACTCTTAGAAAAGAATCAGTTTAATCATAGTACAGCATGATGTTGGCTCAGGCAGTGGGAACAGTGTGCGTTGTGGGATTATAAAGTGCATGTTTTCCTTAACAGTGAGCATGCAGGTTAAATGGAGTAAGCTTTATCTTGGGTTCACTGGATGAAAAATAACACCAGCATGAAATGTTCCACATCAGCATCTAGTGATCAGAAGTCTGAAAACAGTATAGTGAATAATTCACCTCAATACAATGAATGTCTATAAATACATGAGAAACCCCTGAACACTTTGCTCTCACATGTTGGTATAAAAACATAGCATGCACCCAGCTCATCAGCAATTGTGTGGATACATATATACTGTGTGTGTATATATATATATATATATATATGTATATATATGTGTGTGTGTGTGTGTGTGTGTGTATATATATATATATGTATATATAATATATATGTATATATGTGTGTGTGTGTGTGTATATATATATATATATATGTATATATGTGTGTGTGTGTGTGTGTATATATATATATATGTATATATAATATATATATGTATATATGTGTGTGTGTGTGTGTGTGTGTGTGTGTGTGTGTGTGTATATATATATATATATATATATATATATATATATATATATATATATATATATATATATATATATATATATATATATATATATATATATATGTGTGTGTGTGTATATGTATATGTATATGTATATGTATATATGCGTTATGCATACATGCAAAACCAGGGGAAGTCACATTTATACTGCAATCAAACCAAGTGAGAAACAGTACAAGACACGTAGAAGGTACAGCCACCACGTCGTAGTAAAAACATCAGTCATAGAGCCGTGTTTCATTCTCAGGTTGAAGGCACTCACAGGGCCCTGGTGTTTAGAGGGAATACAAATAAAATGGGTGACACTAGTCCTTAACATACTGGCATGTTAAAGACTGTTCATTAAATATACTGATTGGCACATTGGAATACATTGTTTGGCAAACTGTGTGCCATAAAACTGGCCCTGACTTGGTCCGTAATGCACAGTTTGGATACAGTGAAATCCTCCCATCTGTGAACAATGTTACATCTTCTAATGAGAGAGTATGAAACACATTTACAACCCTGATTCCAACAAAGTCAGAACACTGTAAAACAGAACGTGGTAAAGTCATGTGTGAACCGACTCATCCATCCTCGCTTGTGAACAACTGAGCCTTTCCAGGATGCCCTTTCATTCCCAGTCATGATACTATCACCTGTTACCAATGAACCTGTTTACCTGTGGAATGTTCCAAAGAGGTGGCTTTTTAATGACGTTGAACTGGTCAAACATTAAATATATTATCACATCCTGTTTTAGTTGTGTTTTACAGTGTCTCAACTCTTTTGGAATCAGAATTGTAAAACTGTCAACCTTCCATCGACAGCCTCATATGTACAGTGAAAAAGTAAAGGAGAACAGTAATTGCATAGATAGCACCTCTGGAGTGGTGATGCAAGAGATTAAAAATGGAGGAGGGAACAGGGGAGGTTGCTACATGGAGGGAGGCTGGTACACCTGTATGTAGTAAGATATGGTCTAAAAACACCTGAAAAAACATAATACAACAGTGTACACTAATAATAATCACTTCATCCGTTGGACATCCTGGTTTCACTGGTGCTGAAATACTGCAGCAGGCTCCTTTTATCAGCAGTTATTACAATTCTGAAATATGCAATGAAAGACCTGCAAAACATAATTTAAAACCTTCATCTAAATAATCTCAAATATAAAGCCAGAGCGTATCAGTGTATAAAAACCTTGGCATGATAGCAAAGCACACTTTCCTTTGAGTGTTGTCTCCTGCAGGACTTTTTCCTCCAACACCCTCTGTAGGTCTCTCTCCCCTCTTAACCCCCTGCTGTTCCATGTGTTCGATCTCTTTAGGTGTCGCTTTGACCTGCATCCTGCAGGCTTCGCGGTTCAGGTGAAACATCCACACATGCTCTCTGTTGAGTCAGACCCCGTCGGCCATGGCTACGCCTCCGCTGCCCTGGAGACCGCCTCGGACTGCCGGGCAGCTTTGATAGAGCAAAGAAGTAGAGAATTTGCTTATCCAACAGTGAAATCTAATGAGCACTGGCAATGAACTACAATTATGAGAGTTTTTTTCCACCTTAAAATCGAGGAGAAGAAGCTGAAACTAGATTCTGAAATATACATGTCTCCTGTATCTTCAGTTTTTGGGCAATATTGTTAAAAAGGTGGTCAAGTTGAATTTTTAAAAAATGGAAAATAACTTCAACTGTCAAAATTGAATATAGTACTACTACATTTAAGAGTAAAAACTAAACCTTAGAGAGTAGAAGAAGAAACAGCAAACGGAATGAAAGTCGAACTAGTTACTTAAATATTTCAACACGAGGCACCTTTAAGTTTTGTCAACTTAGAAATCAGCCATTTGAGTGTGTGCAACAGCTGAAGAAGAAGAGAGATCGGACCTCAGCTTCACTTACCTGTCCTTTATCCTCATCATCTAGCTCACTAATGGATTGCATGAGGGAGAAGAGGTTCATCCGTCCACTGCGATTGACACTTGGAGAGACCTTGATAGGAGACAGAGAAAGAAAAAGGAAACACAGTGAAGGAGTGAGATTTCAATGAAAATCAAGCGACGCGTGATGATAAGCAGCTTCCGATGCAGTGAGCTGCTCACCTTGTCTGGTTCATTTACAGTGATCACAGGATTGACTGCTGGTGGTTCTGTCTGCCTGGGTCCCTGGTTGGCGGTTGACTCGGTGGTGGGCTCTTCAAACACCTGGTGTGTTTGGGAAGATTAAAAGAATGAAGGCAAATAAAAAACCTGCAGGACTGAAAGAGCTAAAAAAAAATACAACTGATGTCACTGATTACCCCTGATTCATCTTTTTCATCAGGACTTTCCTCATCCTCATCATCAAGTTCCTCATCATCCTCCTCTTCCTCCTCTTCGTCTAGCTTTCCTTCCTCCCCTCCCTCCTCCTTATGAATTGACTTTTGTCTTTGGTCTCTTGACTTTCGCCTCCAGAGTGCGCTGTGACGCTGCTGGCTGGAATGATGAGGGGACATAAAGCACAATCCAAGTCCACAAATCAATCTTTAAAAAGTCACAGAATGCGGCAAACAATGTTTTTGGTGCATCGGGCCTCGCAACTGATTGCTCTATTAGACGTAACACCATGTCTGACCTTGCATTGAGGATGCCGTTGTAGGTCTGGAGCTGCTTCATGAAGCCCTCGTTGGGCTTGACGATGGAACGGCGGTCTCTAACGTAGGCCAATGCCACATCCAGAGGCCAGTGTTGCTGCTTCATGGCATAGGCGATCACTGTGGACCCAGAGCGAGAAATGCCCATCTTACAGTGCACCAGCACCGCCTGTCCACTCTCCCTGCAATACAAAGAGATCAAGGGAGGCTCTGAGAGGCACATGTTGACACGGTCATAAAAAAATAGGAAAGCACTATTTTTCGGCTATGCTCCCTTTGGATAAAGCAGGAATTTCATCATTCAGTCTGAGTTTGTAGATATCATACTAACAGTTTTATGGGGGGTTGTGTTTGGGACTACTTCTTGGCCAGAAACAGTCACTTCCTAGTGTCTCTGCTGGTTGCCTGGCAACTGTTGAGAGCAAGTAGTAAGCTTTAATGGTGCCGGTAAGCAGGTTTTGTTGCTGTTGGCACGAGCTGGGCTGGCTGTTTTCTTCTGCTTCCAGTCTTCGTGCCAAGTTAACCATCTTGTGGGTCCAAGTTCATATTTGGCAGAAAGATGTTAGAGTGGTATCAATCATCAGAAAGTCTACTGGTGTACTTCCCAAAATATCAAACTTTAAGGTTGAAAAGATTGTAGAAAATCTGCACTTGTCTGTGTAACAGTGCACACAGGGTCATCCAGCATTGTCATCTCTAATCACAATGTAGTATGAGGGGATTTAATGTGCGCATTTCTCATCCTGACTGAGCTTCAGGTCAATCGGACCAGTCACGAGCACATGAAACAAGTTGACGTTGATATGATTTCAATGTCTAATTGGACAAATCTAAATAATTCTGACATTTTTAAACCTGGGCCCCATTTTCTTACCTTTGGAGTCTAAATGCCAACTAAGTGCAAAATGCTTTGGAATTGGTGCAGTAGATCGCCTCAGCTGGCAGCGTAATCCTTGTAGGCAAATGTGCCACTGACAGGCTCAGATTGTTATTCTAAACTAGGCTGAGGAGATCTACTGGACCAATTCCAAAACGTTTTGTACCTACTCGACATTGAGAGAACAAAATATGGAAAAATGGGGCACAGTTTTTAAAATGTCGGAATTGCCCTTTAATGAATACCTTGCAGTGTTGATGAAGTTGTATGTGTCTGTCCAGTGAGAGAGCAGGTTGGAGGCCTCCACATCGTACACTCTGATGTTCATATAAGTGAAGGACTCTGGGAAAAAGTTGTCAATCTCCCTCGTCACATTCAAAATATAGCCAACACTGAAAAACATAAAGACACTAACTTAGAGCCACAGCTGTGACTCAGCAAAGCACAATACACAACTGTGTGTTACCCATGTCATGAGACCATGGGAAATAGAGACAAACAACAACACATAGAGCTGTAGAAAGCGTTGCAGGTGAAAACACTGACTTGTTTTTCTGCAGCTCCTCAAAGTTAGCTGCGTTCCACTCAGAGCCCTGAAACCAGATAACAGAAATGAGGTTGAATCGTGGCCATGGAGGACAAAAAGGAAAAGGCCTTAAGAGTCGTCTTCCTTATCGCAGTCAACACAGAGCTCCCACAAAGGGGAAGTTATATTCACATGACAACATCATGATGAAAGCACACTTCCGTCTGTTTCTTGACTTAAGCCCAAGAAAGGCTTCTCATCATGGTAAAATAAAGCATATTACGGTCTTTGAAGCTGAACAATCACCCACCAGGTACAGGTAGTCAAATATTTTGGAAGGTTTGTCCATCTGAGCCATGGTGACCAGGATCTCATTGTCAATGTATTCCTTGAAGGGTCTCATGTCAAAGCCTATCCTAGTCTCCAGAGCAGAATGCACCTAAAGAGGCAAAGGAAAGATCAGAATTCGACAGACGTACATACATTATCATATTTCATTTTCCTCAGTTATTCTCCGACCTCATGCAAGCCAGCTTCCTCTTTACATCTGCCCATATGTTTTACCATTTTAGACGTGAGATGGTCCAGGTCTTCAGTCCTCATGATGTCTCTCAGGTGCTCTTTGATCAGCCCCTCTTTGGAAGTTCTGTCTGCCGAGCTTCCCGTACAAAAAAAAAGTGAAACTTACAAGCTTACATTTGTGTGCACTGGCAATAAGGAAGTAAGGCAACTTTAATTTTATTTTCTCATTTACAACACTGCAACTATAACTAGAGTTTTGAGGTCTGGTACTTTCCTCACCTCTGTCCATCACTGTCCTTGCGGACTGACTCCAAGTCGTTCATGGCCTCCCACTCGTTGAGGCAGAATCGGTCTGACTCGATGTGTTGGTGGTAGTGTTGGGCCCACTCCAGCCCATTGCCTGGGATTACTGCTGCCTTGACTGCCCGCTCACAGCAGCCATGCAACACCTGCAGCACTGACCTTATAGCAGAAGAGAGGGGAGGGCAGAAGATTATGTATATTTGAGGACATTAAAAATGTCAGAAAGAGGCTACAAAATCATGTAGTTGTTAATAAAGTACTTCAGGGAGTGATGTGGTGGGTGCCATTAATGTTTTATCACATTAACACATTGGGTGGCAGGACTTTCACTCACCACATGGTCTGCATGGAAATGGGCTTAAAAATTCTGATCTCTTCAGCTGAGGTCACGCTAAAACCCCTGTGGAAAATAAGACAGAAATGAGTATGAAGAGGAGAACGAGAGAAACCGGAAAGCAATACTGGTAAGATGCATTATTGTACAAACAGAGAGAGATCATTCACTTATTCAGTGTAAATTAATGATGGTTCTTGTGAAGAAAGTGGAGATGAAAATGCGAGGAGAGATAGAGAGAGGGATAGAGAGAGAGAAAAAAGAGAATGCAGCACAGTTGGAGGTGTGATGAGGGTGAACGTGCTGGTGTCATGGCAGCTACTCAAAGTGTCCTGTGTGATAGCAGATCGACAGCACAGCCACCACACCGTGTTAGCCCGACTGCATTTAGAGATGCTCAGTCTCAGATTCAAAGTGCCCTTCTCTACATGCTCCTCTGTGCATTTCTGGCTATGAAGTTGCCACATTTATGTGCCACTGACCTTTCTGTACTGACGCAGAAAGAAGCCGAACATGCTTTGCTTTCATTTCACCGCAAAAATGCATGATCTCCATGCTTATGTAAGGGTGAGTGAGTGATAAGAGCAGTTGTAATTAATGGAGAATGATTCAGCTCCATAAATAGAGATATTACTCATTCACATTATCTCTGGCCAGAATCCCAGACATCAGGCTGCACCGTCTGTGCTGCAGCCTCACAAACTCTGCTTGTGCTTTTGCAATTCAATCCTCACTCCCCTTTTTAAAATGTTTCTTACCCGTCTCCATCTAGATACACCTGTGTATCGCTCCATACGGGCAGAACCAGGCCAATGGTGCACTGATCACTGCAAAGAGACAGGGAGGACACAGAGACACATGACAAGGTGGTTGGTTTGACTAATCGCAGCTTAACCAGAAATGATAAACTGAACTCATCTTGTGCTCACAGTACACCAGCATCTTGGTTACACACACACACACACGCACACACACACACACACACACACACACACACACACACACACACACACACACACCTGTCTGAGCTGGGGAAATCCATGCCCAGCAGGATGCTCTCTTCTTTATTGCCAAGGGTGGAGACAACGATCAGATACCTGATTCTGACCTGGTTGACGGACTCCAACTGCACTGCCTGTATGACAGAGTGCAGAGGGCGAGTCCAGCGGGGAGGCAGGAGGATGTGAGAGTCAGAAAGGAGAAGGGTAAGAGCAGTGACGGCGCATAATATTAATGTACTTTACATGCAATGTGCTGCAGTTTCCTCTCAAGTCTGAAATTACCCATTAAACCAAATAAACTTGTCTGCACACAGTGCAAAACATTTTTCTTGGCCTTACGGGGAAAATCAAATCAGTTACAGAGAGCCACAGACACTGGCGATAGTCCACTTAAAGGACCGACCTGTGTTCATTTTACATGTTTGAACCAATCAACTGAAAATGACCATGTTCTACAGCAAGCATTATGTTCTACAATGACTGACTGATCACTCATTTATTAGTCAGTTTTTCCTCTTTGATCAAATACCACAACTAATGCATGGCAATTTGCCATTATGTTATTCTTGCTGTATGGACTACCCATCATGATTATCAGTGTGATGGAATACCCATATCAATGTTTTCATATTTTAGAGATGACATGAATCAGCAGCTGCCTGCAACACTTACTGTTCAATCTCAAAGATCAGTGCAATGTTTTGGAAAGCATCAGGAAGAAACTGCTTTGTAGTAATGGGCTCAAACATGCAAAGCCACCAGTGTTGCCCATATGCATCAAAGCATGCGTTTGTTTCAACAGGTCCCTATAATGCTAGAAGATTGCAGCCCTGGAATTAAGCCATTTTTAGGGCCAAGACCACTTTGGTCCATAAGTCTATAAATGGGTTAAAGATGATCACGGTTAATCTGAAGAAGTTTCACCATTCATGCAGCTATTTGCATTTGAGTCTGAGATCATAGGAGCATCACAAAAGACTTAAATACTTCAATATTAAGCACACCAATGAGAAACCACTCAAGGCAAGACTACTAAGCTCTTCTCGTCATTAGACTCACTGCAGACACACAGCAGCTGACAGAAAAGGGACATCGTATCATACAGAGATATATACGCTTTTTCTGGGGGAATAATTGTTAATATTACTTCTAAAGGGAAGCTTAAAAGGGGGGCAACAAGCCCTGGTGTACGGTAGCAGTTACAGTACCTAGTGTTTCTGTAGTGGTGACAAAACATTTTAAGAAGTACATTCAGTATTTGAAATGAACGGAAGATCCCTGCACCGTTCGGGGAAAATTTTACACCTGTCAATTCAGCATCAATAAAACCCATGAAGCTGAATTGTATGTCTGTAAACATTTTGCATTGTGTCGCCTCAACTCCCTACCAGCGCTATTTTAGTGGGAAACGACAATGGGAATGAGAAGCGAACCGTTTAAAAAATTAAGATTTCTCACTAAAATACGGGCTGGTTAGTGTACCAGATACACACCGAATTAAACACCGACTCATAACATTGTTCAGCGTGTAGCATCGGGCACTTATAAGGTACGTCCCTTGAACGCGTCAATGAGTTTAAACCGTCTTTTCGGACTTTTGCACAGGACGCATACTATAAACATAAACTATAAACATCACTGACTGAACTCGTGGTTAGCAAACACCATGCAGCATTATGCTTGTAAACTTTGAAACGCGTATTTTAGCACTTACACCTTACAGTATTTAGCTGTTTGTGCGAATTACATAACGTTAATTGTTAGCTAATAAATTGCTGTTAATGTTACGGAGTGGGGAAATCTCGCGTTGTCCATGCATGTCCCGCGTGACGACAGAGACGCTGGGAGACGTGTGTCTGTCTAGTCGATGCGTCGCGTGTAGTTTTGGATGAGGAAATCCACAACATTATTTTGAAGGCGCAACGGCCAGTTCAAGAGAGGGCATGCCGAAATGACCGTGTGGTAGAAGGGGTATTATGACCACACCCCGGGACATCCTGGCACTGGCCTTGGTGCAATTCCTGTTTTTGAGATTGTAAAACCGATCTCATTATAATCTCAGCATACTGATGTTATGACCTATACGTGAGATTTAGAATTTAGAATTTGACTTGCAGCACACATGTAAGCACAAGGCCTCACCAGCTTGATGGTGTCCTCTGGCCTGAGTAGCTCGACCATGGCATGAAGCTGTCTGCTGCGAGTGTCTGATGCTGCATTGCCTTCCTTTACAGGAGACGCTGGAGTGGGAGAACTCTCCTCACTGAGGTCTGCCCTCTCGCTATCTTCCAGCAGATGGACAGCCCCTTTCACGAGGGCAAAGCTCTCCCTGCAGGTGGACAGAGATCAGTAAGTCTAACACTGCTGTAATCTACCAACAGAGAATCATTTTGTTAGGACTGTAATAACGTGACAATTCAGAGACAACGCTGGTGTACATCTACCTTTTCTGAAGTCTCCCTCTTCTTTGGAGGCTTTCATCCTTAAAAATGAAATAAATCACAAGCCTTATTAAAAATACTGGAACATAAAGATATTTAGCCTCTATTGTGTTGGTGTATGATTCGGTTTTTGTGTACAAACCTACATTACCCTCTCACAAATGTTTTTTGTTTCAATGATGGTGAATTGTAGTTTTTTAAATCACTGCTGTATATGTTCCAGGAGCCTGTAATTATCTGTGGTATGAGCTGTTAGTCATTGTGAAGAAGAGTTGACAATCCAAAGATATGTCTAAGCAGATGCTGGAGTTATAATACGCTAATTAATATGGGAAAGCGTTGCTCACGGTTTCTAATGTTCCCAAAAGGGCCCATTTCTAACTCGATGAAGACTTAACTGTTGAAACAGTGTGACAAACTTTCTGGGAACATTGGAGGCAGCATGTGTGTGATGTTTTTCCTGTCAAAAGGTGTGGAGACAAATATCTGGAAAACATGCTCAGTAATTTCTCGGGTGAAATGCAGTGAAACACAGATAAGGTGCAGTGGAAGCCTGATATGAGGAGAGGGACACAGGGTGATATGTAAGCACAGGAAAGAGGGGAAAAAAATACAAAGATACTGTCAGTGAAATTATAGAAGGATAAGAAATATAAAGAGTTAAAATGCAAAAGATGGGAGGGAGAAAAAAATTGATAGAAGTAGCAGCAGTAACAAGAGCTCAGAGAGAAAGAAACTTGAGACAGTAGCATTACCTGTTACGCAACTGACAAGTCCAGACAGAGTTTAAAAAAAATTAAAGAGGAGAAGTGGGCAGGACCCAGGAGAGGAACGATGAGGGTTTGAAGAAGAAAAAAAGGAGAGAACACAAGTTAAGATAGTAGAGTGATTAGATTCTGTGACAAAATACGCAAAGAAATGAGACTTGGACCCACAGTCAGGTCATTTATGGATTAGTTGGCAATGACAAAGACTGGTAAAAAAAGCCAGGCCTTGTACATAAAGTTGAATAATCTTCATGATAGAGTGACAGAATGAGAGGAGATAATGTTAAAGACAGAGGCTGATGAGACAGTGTTTATATGATTATATGTATGCGTTTATCAACTACAGTGGCAGTGAGATCATCCAATCACACTGCCATCACTGTAATGAATGGAAATAGGAGCTAAATCACTCTGATGACCTTTATATCTGTGGCATGTTTGCCCTGCAAGCCTATCAATGCAATCACATCACTGTTAACAACTGAAAAACAAAACAGCCTGATTATCATTCAGGCAACTGCAGTGATAAGGAAATCAGGATTGATGATCTTCATGCAGACCTTTGAGGTTTCCAGCATGAACAGCTCTTATTGTTCTGAATCACTCTTTGAGAAGCGTAAGTTAAACGATTTCACATCTGGGGATACGACACAACATGACCAACTGGATTGTGTACAACAAGGCATTGGGGATGACTGAACTCACTGGAGCTGTGGAGATGGATGGGATCCTGTGCAGAGTCAACAGAGCCATCGCACAGTACAGGTATGTCTGCACTAAACCTGCTGTTGCTGGCAAGCTCAGACAGGCTCTGCAAGTTCCTCAGCCTAAAGTGTGCCACGGGCGGGGCGAATGCTGGTATTTGTTTCTGAAATGATACGTGGAGATTTGGGTTTGATTACATCCAATAGTAGTAGAGTGTTTCCCAAAGAAGAGTGTGAGGACTCCAGCCACCTACTTAAGGGAGTCCAATGAAATGGAGGGCACAGATTACGGTTGTTTCATAGTAGTTTATAGGCAAAATTGCAAAATACCATGGGATATATACACAGACATATATACATACATACATATATACACACATACAATCAGACATTTCTATGTGGTTATTTGAACTATAAAGGGGTTACTCAGTTGAATTTCAAGAAAATGGCATGATATTTTTCAGGATACATTCTCAGGATTCATATCAATACCGAGATGTATCATTACATACACTCTGATAGAAAGGTTTTATCCATACAATATTTCCCATTTTCCACATACAGGAACAAAACAGCATTCCTTTAGTGCCACACAACTTTATTTGGTCCGAAATAAAAACAAAAACACACTAAAAACAAACAGGTAGAAAAGACAGAGAGACTATAAAACAACATATAAATTAAATAAAATAAAACACTGATTTAGTCCCTAGGTGTGCTTATTGGATAAGGCGTAATGACTGTTTATACAGTACAGTCATTCATATAAGGATGTGTCTAAAGTATGAAGTATGTACGAATCACATGCTAGTAACCGGAGTTTAGCATACTGTGAGGAGTGTCCGCACTGAAACCTTCCCTTAAAGGATTTCTGCAGTCTGCGGACTGCTGACCATCAACATGGTACGAATGGTGTCGTAACGCCTGCATTATATGTGACATGAATTCCTCTCGTTGCATGTATGTAATACACTAACGTAGCGTTAACTATACCCAGGTGTCTTATCAAAAAGTGGTCGTCCGCCGAAAACCGGCATTGTTAAAGGTAAGCAAATACAGTGCCCTGATCCAGCTGACAACCTTAAAACAGACGGTGGTTTATTTCTGCAACAAACCACAAGCAAGCCTCCGTTACATCGTTACTGACTGCAGCCTGTCCAAGCTAACAGCTGACGAATAACGTTAGCCGCAATGTCCACGACATGAGCACATAAAAATCTCCGGAAGAAGACTTTTCTCACCTTTTCCAGACTGCGTCCCCTCTCTGACTTCCTGCTTTGAAAGCCAACTGGTTTGTTCCTCAAGCACCGAGTGCTCCTTATTCCGTCCTCTGTTGATGTCGAGGGTGAGGACTTCACAGTTCACAGCGCCGCAGCTGCTCCAGTGGACGAGAGTTCACTGCTAAACGGCAAAAGCACGAGCGCGAGAGCGAGCGCGAGGACAGCGAATCGCGGGAGAGGACGATGACGTCATGCGCAGGCAAACTCAGAGGCAGAGGTACGTAGATCCGCAGTGTCCATAAAAAGTAAAAATAGCAATACTGGAATGCTGAAATTCTCCTGCAGTAACAGTCTTACAGAAGTATAAGTACACGAGTATTATCAGCAATAAACAACAAAACGGCCAATGTCAGTGTTATATTTTGTGATATTTGCTTATAATTATTACTGATGAATTACTGTGAGCTGTAGCTGGTTGAAGTGGATCAGTTTTAACAACTTCAGAGTGTTCAGTAGGATAAGTACAATTTTGAGGTACTTGAGTATTCTTTCCTTTATTCCACTACATTTCAGAGATAAATATTCTACTACATTTTTGCGATAGCTTCACTTACTTTTCAGATTCAGCTTAATAATACAAACTTTAATCTCAATTATGGTGTATTATTACAAGTTAACAGTTAATGCTTTATGTTTAAGATTTACAATTTAGACTTAGACTTGACTTTATTGATCTTTTCAACAATTTACAGCCAAATTAAAGGATAAAGAAAACTATTGAATGGCACAAAGACAAACGTCAAAAATAATTAACTGTACTTTCATTTTCTTTCTTTCTTTTTTTTTTAACGACTGACAAACTCGCCAACAAGACAACTGACAAGACAAACCTGTTGATTTGATCTCTAACGTTCAATTATACTCAGCCATGGATGAAAACAGCCACAACTCCACGCATGCGCAGTACTAGCAAATGAAGTACTTCCTGATGTATGAAGTAGTGCGTGAAGTGTAACTCCTCCACAGTGAGCGAAGCAGACGTTGAAGGTTAAAACCGAGGAAACAGCAGTCTGACTAGGCTGTGCAGACGTCCATCTGCCCCACAAACTCATACAGTCTTGTGTCCGAGGAGGACTTCCGTTCATCTGGACGCTAAAGTGGGATGCAGACAGTCGGTAAACTAATGAAGGTTTTCTTGACGAGGCGCATCCCGCCAGAGGGGATGAAGGTCCTGACAGCGGCTGGAGTGTACGCAGTATTTTTTAACATTTATTAAGTACCAGCAGACTATATTACAGGCCTTCACAGTGTACGCAGGCTGTCTTTAGCTTTGACTCAAACATCTGTGCACACATTCGGCAGTTTGGGTTGGATTGACGTCGCACTCTTGTGCAGCTTCGTTAAAGTCCAGTGTGATAGACTGAAACCCCACCTGGGGTCACACATCCACCACTACAGTCAGTTTCATCAGCTAGCCTAAATGCCTGAATCAGCCTGTATGACATGCCATCACATGCATTTGGTTCTTTTGTCTCCGTGTAAACAGGTGTGAGGTGTCCCTGTGGGACTCGGATGAACCCGTGCCGAGGACAGAGCTCCTCAGAGGTGTGCAGGGGGCTCACGGGCTTCTGTGCCTGCTGTCGGACAAGATCGATGCTGAGGTTCTGGATGCTGCAGGTGCCTGTAGAACTGGATCAGTGTACTCATTAATCAAGTGATCAGTTTACTTTATTTCAGCAGGATACGATCCATTCAGTGTCTTTATTGCTTTCCAGGGAGTCCTGGACTTCCAAAAACACCCAAAACATAAAATATCAAACGAGGTAAAATGATAAAAAACAAATACCATCCGTGTAGATAAAGTCTGATGTCTGATCTTAAGGCTTTTTATTCACTGATGAGCTGTAAAATCCTAAAATCAATTCTAAAATTATTTACTACATACATAAACAGAGCATAATTAAAAACATTAATTAAAGACGAGTAAAACTAGGACTGCTGGTAACAATTACTGTAATGCATTGATCACTTTTTTAATTCGTCCATTAACGGTGGATTCTGCCCACAGTGCTCACAGACAATCACGACTTTCCACAGCCCACGATGAGGTCTTCACATTGCTTGTTTTAATCTCACCAACAATATAAAATGTTAATTTTACTGCACCTCTAAAAACAACACAAAGTGTCCACCACCGTCAGCATCTTAAACCACTGAACTACAAGGGCACCTCTAGTTCGATTCAACGCTGCAAGACAATAACACATGAAAACTTCCAATGAGGGTGATTACTTTGCATGGACACTGTAATATACAATGATATGAAACAATTCACTTTCTGTTGATCAACTAATGGCTCAATCCACTCCTTATTTAAGTCCCTATTAAAACATATAAAACAGTGATAATAGTCTGTTGATCAAGTGTGCTCGTGTTTATGTTTGTGCCTTTAATTCCAGGACCAAACCTGAAAGTAATCAGCACTCTGTCTGTGGGATTTGACCACATGGCTCTCGATGAAATCAAAAAGCGGTAGGTCACATTAAAATTAATTATAGCCCATGCATACAAAACCAACCTTGGAGTAATATGATGAAGTGTGGCATGGCTTGTTTTCAGTGGCATCCGTGTTGGATACACTCCGGATGTCCTGACTGATGCCACAGCAGAGCTGACTGTGGCTCTGCTGCTGGCCACCGCCCGCAGGCTCCCCGAGGGAGTGGAGGAGGTCAAAAAGTTAGTTACACATTTACACAAATCAGTGTCTCATTTGATTGTAACTGTGTGTCTGCAACATTTTAACCAAGAGTACAAGTAATTGCCTTCATTGAGTCACCCAGTGCTTGTACCATCTCTTTCTGTCTCTCAGTGGTGGCTGGAGCTCGTGGAAGCCTCTCTGGCTGTGTGGTTATGGTCTGTCTGGCAGCACTGTAGGAGTCATTGGTCTGGGACGCATTGGTAAGACTTTATTATTGCTTCATTTACTTTGGCTCTGCAGCTTATATATTACGACGAGATCCTGTAGCCAGAGGTGCAGGTGAGTAAGTGCTGGTGTTTGTGTTCAGGCATGGCCATTGCTCGGAGACTCATGCCCTTTGGAGTGAAGAGGCTGCTCTACTCTGGGAGAACAGCCAAGGCCCACGCCGCTGAGGTGAACGGAGAGTTTGGTAAGAGGAGAGAAAGGTCCTTTTGGCTGAGGGGTAGTAGGTCTGCATATTTGATGATCAATTTCCTGTCTTTTGTTCCTCCTCCTCTCCTCTCTGTTGAACAGTTCCCTTGGACACACTCGTGTCTGAGAGCGACTTCATCGTTGTTTCCTGCTCCCTGACACCAGAAACCCAGGGGCTGTGCGACAAGGCCTTCTTCAGCAAGATGAAAAACACAGCAGTCCTCGTCAACTCAAGCAGGTAGGTTTCCAGAGCATCACAAACGGGGGCATGCATTAAAGCTGGGGTTGGCAACATTGGAGAAACTAGCAAGAGTAAGCAAGCTTTTAAAGCATACACCCCAAAAAAAATTGGATGACTGAAATGATTGGGTAGGTTTATTACAGGTCTGCAGCAGCCATTTTTTCTTTTTTTTTTCTGTCAGAGCATTTGATTGATCGATTGCTGTTGACATGAAAAGCATTGCTCTGGGTGTGCAGACAGCTGTCATGTATTTGTGACGCCACCTGTGTTCGCTGTTGAAGAACATAAACAATGAAGACGAGTTGAATTATTGGTTTTAGGGGAGCTGTGGTGAACCAGGAGGATCTGTATGAGGCTTTGACCAGTGGACAGATAGCTGCAGCTGGACTGGATGTCACAACACCTGAGCCGCTCCCAACAAACCACCCCCTTCTCACACTTAAAAACTGTGGTGAGTACACGGGATGTGCAACACGTAGATGTGTTTTTTTGGCCTTTTTTTCCCCACTTTACCCAGATTTGACACATCTCTTTTTTTCTGTTCTTCCTTTTCATGCAGTGGTGCTGCCACACATCGGTAGTGCCACCTACTCCACAAGAGGCATCATGGCAGCTTTGTCTGCTCAAAACCTGCTGGGAGGTTTACAGGGCGCAGACATGCCCAGTGAACTCACCTTCTAGTGCCTGAACCTGAGCCGCTGTGCCTTTACCGCTGCCTCCTCTGGTGCTGCAGGGATGACAGGTCGCAGTAACGTACTGGCGTAGTAATGGTCTCCAGTGTGAGACCAAAGTTGAACAAAGGGTGAGAAGAATAATAAGAGTACTAATGTAGCGCAAACATTTTTACATTAACTGGTAAAAGTTAAAGCCAAAACGTGCATTTTTGATGAAGGAAATGCTCAGTGCATGGTTAAGAAATTTTAGATGAATTCAAGTTCTTGAAAAAGCAGCTAATGAACAAACCAGCTGCGCTCAGTTCATCTCAGTTCTTGTCAAAAGTATTCGTGCTTACGTCTGCTATAGAAAACTGCAGTTAAACTGGAAAACGTTCTTCAAAGTAGCGTCAGTGGTTCTTATTGCTCCTATTCTTCATGTTTGTTATTAAGATTAGCGTTTCACTTGTTCTGCACTTTATTCAGATGTTAATGCTCCATGTCCTCAGGACAGTACAGCACTCCAGTTTTGTGTGAAATGCTAATTTTTTCTGAAGAATAAAAACTGATGGCTTAGTTTAAAAGTAGTGCTTTGTGCGTGCGTTTCCGAAATTCAAAACGGGTTCAAGATCAGTGCAAATGACTGAAGTGCATCATTTATTGGCAGCAGACAAAAGAACAAGTCACTCTTTGAGAATATTTTCAGTGCATTCGCGTCAGTATGGCTGCATTTTATCTGTTTCATTTCATGGAAAAATAAAATCACAGCATGGTTGCAAACAAAAAAAAAATTAAGAATTACATAAGGTAATTGAGTGATTTCCTGTAGCATAAAATAAAAAATTGATCGGAGAAGTGCATGGGGTAATAAATAATCAAGTTTACAGAGTGCATTTTTAAAAACAACTGTGTTGAATTGAAACACCTGTTAGCTGAGTGCAGGTCAGAGCAGCGTGTCTGGGAACGACTGATCGTCTTTCCAGCTCAGGCAGGTGTTTTTCGAGTGCTTGTACAGATGGGAGGACTGGCTGAAGCGTTTGCCACACTTAGGACAGGGATAGGGCTTTTCTCCTGTGTGGACGCGAATGTGCTTCTTGCAGTCAGTCAGGTTCATGAAGGTCTTGCAGCAGATTTTGCAGGCGTATTTCTTCTCTCCTTCCACCAGCAGCACGTGGTCTTCAGCAGCTGCCTTCTTACACTTGGACAGAACGTCTTCTGAAGCTCTGGTCAGAGGCGGCCGATCAGCAGCGTCCCCTGCCGATGCAGAGGAACGATCCGTGCCGGCTTCTGATCCAGGCGGCACTTTGGGGGCAATGCGACGGAAGGTGGTCGCCCCGGAGCTTTTCCCGGGCTTTGAGGGTTGGACGAGGGAGGTCTCCAGACTGATGCCTGGTCTGATGCCACTCAGGAACCCTGCTAAAGAGTTCTGGGTGGGCTGGAGGATGAGTGTGTCGCTGAAACTGGAGCCCTGAGTTGGGAGAAGCTGCTGCAAGGGGACAGACGTAACTGGAAAAACAAGTGAGGAGGAATCTGAGGATGGAGCTTCTGTGTTTTGGCCCGGTTCGATGGCAGGAGCATCACTGGCAGCGGCGGCAGCAGTAGCAGCAGCAGTGAGGCTAGCAAGGCTATCTTCTTCTTCCAGAGCTCCCATTACACTTTCACTGCTGGGATTGAGGAAGCAGGAAAAGGCCAGCTCTGACAGGCTGTCCAGACCTTCGCCGTCTACCGAGTCCTCGCCCAAATCTCCAGCCTCCCTCTGCGCGTCAGTTCGAAGATCCGTGCACAGCTGAGACTGCAACGAGCTCACATCACCCTCTGTCGGACAGGCTGGGGCCATTTTCTCGTCATTGAGTTGTGTATCCAAATTGTGTGTGCGCTCCTGTGGCGGAGATGGAGGAGAATGGTTTGGTAGCGTGTCCAAATCTGGAGAGTATGAGCTCAGGTTTTCCTTTTTCACCTCAATCGCTTCCATCTTTGGCTCTTCTCCACTGTCCTCCCCTTCTTCTCCCACCTTTACTTTGACCACAGTGTCTCCATCTGTATCTCCGCCCTTCTCCCACGCACCTACACCTCCTGTGCTGCAGTCAGACTGGCTCGGGAGCTGGATCTCCTCCGACTCTCCCTTGGTTGCTTCATATTTCTCCTCCACCTCCTCCTCCTCGCCTTGGCCTCCCCAGGGCCCGTTGGTTGTCTTCAGGCAGTCTGGGGACAGCAGCTCCTCTCCTCCCTCCTCTGTGCTGATGGTGCTCCTGGTTACAGTCGGTGAACACTCCTTATAGTTTCCCTCAGGCAGCCTGCAGGACCTCTTTCTGCCACACAGCCTGTCCTCCTCTGACTTTCTCTTGTGCTTCTGACATGGTGCAGCGCTCTGCTCGCCACCACCTTTGCTCCTCACCCCCTGGTCTTCAACCCCACCAGACTGACTAACCTCCACTCCTGCTTCCTCCTCATCAATGTCCTCCTCCATGACAGATGTGACTGACCTCTCTGCCTGTGAACGCTGCTGCTGCTGTTGCACTGACCTCCAGCCTTTAGGTGGCGATGCGGGGAAGTTTTTCTTGGACAGGTGGAGCTTGCAGGCCTTGACCACGGAGTTGAGGTGCAGGTGCGATGCAGCCAGTAGAACATCCATCACATTGGAGGCCCCCAGAGAGAGGGTGGAGGTGTAAATCATGTCTAGCAGGGTGGAGAAGGCCTCTGGGGTCACCACCTCGGGATCTAGCTCCATCACACTGGAGCCTCCACCTGTGTCAGCTCCTGGTCCTCCAGTCTCACCACCGCTGTCACTGGAGCTCAGAAGAGCCCTGAAGTGGGAGCTGCAAGCGGCCAGAATGGAGCGGTGAGCCTGGAAGCTCTGGCCTCCAACCACCACCACACAATCACACAAGTGAGCATGGAGACGCTGGTGGTTGAGCTGCTTGAAAATATGCTGGAAATGACCTGGAAAGTCCATAATAGGCGGTGGGATTTGTTGCCGTTTAATATTGCAGGTGTTGTTTTCTAGCATCCGCGGGGCTGTCGGCATTACAACGCAACGAAGGTCATTGTCAGAAACAGTCCAGCTACTCAGGAGCAGCCTCTCCTCATCCACATCTCATCTGCTGGAAATGAGCTGATGAACGGACATTTCACAGCCTACCTCCGGTGTGATGTGTGAGTATTGTCTGTTGTCCCCTTCAGATGCTCTGGAGTATGGGCGGACCTGAGCCAACAGTAACGGGAGGATGCGGCGCGGTCTCAGTCTTTGTCTCCACGAACAGCCTCGATACTAGCCTCACATCTTTTCCTCCCCTACTTCCGCAACTCAAATATAATGTAATATATCTTTTCTTGAGGTTATTCCAAATGTTACTGATTCATAGCGTTCGTAAAACCAGCCCGGGTTAACGTCTATTGTCGACGCCTCCATCACTTCTTTGCTCTTCGACCCTCAGAATAAAGCAACACCGCCCCCAGGTGGTGATCTTGCGGAAGTGCATTACGCAAAATTACGGTACACCTTTCTGTTGAATATAATGAATTAAACTGTAACCTTAACTGCATATTCAAGTGTATTTCAACATAGTTTATATTGTTATTTTTTTATTATTTACATTTTGATACAAAAGGTAGGTAACTGTTAATTGAAAATACAAACATTTGATGTTTGTGATTATTTTTCAGTGGGCTTTATTGCTGTGGTTAGCAATTAAGTTTTAGACTTGACATTGTGTATTTGATCTAATTAAGAGTCTCATTCTGAGCTGACAGCTTGCCAGTTGTTGCTTCCTCAAGTACAAAGGTTTAGGTGCTTTACTAGACCACCCCAGGACTGTCAGCAGCATCACTGAAGAAAATGATAGAAATGAAGCAGAGAACTGCTCTGAGGAATTTACACAAAAGAGAAATTAAAAAAAAAAAAAAAACCTGTTTCTTTGAGCACTTTGGCCTATATTATAAATAAGAATCAAAACTCTCTAAATTGAAACACAGACAGCTGTAGGGTTGTTGTTAAGTTCAAATGTAGACAGTGACAAAATTCCCATTTCTTGTTCCCCCCTTTTATTTTCAGTGATGTCATGATGATCATGTTAAAACTCATTCATGAAAAAAAATAATCAAACATTTTTTGCACAACTATGAAATTTCTGACAGAGCTTAACAGTTTCAATTCCACATGTACAGGACTGAACATCTGCCGCGTAATAACCAACCATCAAAATAAACATAGTCTTCCTTTACTGTGTGAACACGGCAGGCATGCACACTATCAAACTTTGCATTCAGCAGTGATCACAATGTGTTTGACAAGAAAGGCAGACTGAAAATAAACAAGAACCAACACTAAAAATGAGAACGAGGTGTTTCTTTGGGTGCAGTCATGGACAGACACCGGTCGTCTTCAACAGGAGTTGTAAAGTCCCCAGCTGCCTCCTGATGATGCTCCATAGTGTCTCTGATGCAGTGAACCCTCAGTGGATGGCGGAAGAAGAGACCAGCTGCTCCCTTCATATGCTGTCCAGCTTCTTTAACACATATGGCGCTGTAAGCACAGAAAACACGGCTGATTGGCTTCTGTTAAGACCATGAGTGCAGATTCAGCAGCACAGTCGAAGCACTATGTGTACAATTAGAGTGAGTATAGTGACTTTAAATTATACTTTTATCTTCACACTCTTACACACACTGTGTACCACTGAACAACAAAATGTCTATATTTTCATACGCTCGCGTTTCCGTCAGTGTATAAATACGCACGAGGCAACCGAACAATGGTCTAAATAGCACTGACGCACAGTTAAAAACGTCAGTGTTATCAATATTTAGCTAAATGTCAATGTCATCCGCCTGTACTCACTGGCTCTGAGAAGGGCGACGTAAATCAGGAAGTTTCGTAAAGACGAGATGACATCTTGTCGCATTTTCTTCTTCATCTCCTCCGGGTCCATTTTTGGTCCGAGTCCTTCCAGTTTGAACATCTCTGCTGCTGGTTTACTGGCTCTTGTTCTTCAGTCGTGCTTTTCGTGGTGGACATACACTCGGGAGCATGGATGAAATAATCTTAACCGGAAGTGCGTAAGGCGGAAGTTACGATCACGACGGCGCGCACGGAGGGACAAACCGCATGAAGAGAGCAAAAAGCAAAAAGTATGTGGCACCCTAAATGCAGCGGTCAACAACTATTTGACTACAGCGCCACAAGAAGGTAAGTTTGTAAAGATTATTATATTTATTACATTTTGTAATATTTAATATATGTTTTGCTAAATTTATACACAAGTTACTTGACTTTTTTAAATGTTTAAATTACATTTAAAAACTCTGGTTGTGTGATCAGTTTTCCTTCAGTATGTATCATGTAAATGTTGTCACAGGGGCTCAAGTACCAATGCAGGACCTTTATCATTGAAGCTGCTATTGTGATTTTGTGATGCAGATTGCTAAACAACTTTGTAATCAATTTCCACAAACCTCTAACACATATTGATTATAGGGCATTTGGGGCACCTGGGGCAGTTCCCCACTTTGCCAGGTGGGTAATCCCATTCTGCTTGTGGGATATTTGTTTTTAGAGTTATGTTTTGTTTTGTTTGTTTTTTGTTTTTTTTATTGAGGTGATAAACTGACACGAGACACCACCAGACTTCAAGGACTTCACAAGGAAGTCACAAGACTTCACAAGACGTCACCAGGAATAAAATGATAGTCTTTACAAATAAAAATAAAAGTTAAATTAATGACATTTTACAGTCAAACTACCTTCATCAAAATGGACTAAGGCACACAAAATATTTAAAAATTAGTTGGCTATCAAAAACTGGACCATAAACCCAAACAATCAATATTTTTTCACCACATAATAAAAAATGTAATTGTTTCAGAAATATTCTTAGAATTAATATTATAAGTATGATGATGATGATGATGATGATGATTATTATTATTATTATTATTGGATGTAACTCAGTGGATTGAACTGACCTTGCGAAGGAGGGGTGGGGGTCCTCCGGGCAGACAGCGGAGGAGGCAGGGAGGAGAGAGAGAGACGAGCATAGGGAGGGGGCGGGATATTTCTGAGCTCAGGGCCGAGGATTAAGCAGAGAGCAGTCCCAGTACGATGACAGCATCCAGCATATAGCCACCCCCCCCCCCCCACACACACACCACATCACCATCACCATCCGGCCCGGGAGGACGCAGCGGATATTTTTGAGGGAAAAAAATAATTTCCCCTCAATTTCTCCGCATCACTGATCTTTTTGGGGAATAACCCTCCCAGACTCCCGCTCCGTCTGTCTCTTCCACAGACCACGAGGTGAGTTTTCTCGGTATTTCCCGGTGTTATTGTCTGATGAAGGAGCGCCCGGCTGTACGCGGAGGCGCCTGCACCTTGCATCCATTCCTGCCATCCAGGCTGATATTTATCACATCGAAATGAATAATTTAAGCGATGGTCGTTTTCACACCGCCTGCGGGCTTTAGTCGTGTCCCTGTTTGAGGGAGGCGGTGTAGAGATTTAAATCCGATTAAAATTATAAAGGAAGCAACAAAAGACTGACCTTTTTTTTTTCTTTGTTAAGCCTCCTGGTTTGGATGGCATGGCTGCGACCACTGATCAAAGTTCGTGTTTGGTCAGTGTGATGATAAATATTGATTATTGGAAAGGGGTTTTAAAAGCATTAATGAGCGATAAACACGGCCCATGCGTGGTTAGGTTATTCTCGCAGCCTAAATTAAGGTGATTGGGTAACATAAATTGCTACTATACAGGATTACAGTCAAAATCCTGCTCGTTTTTGCACCGATGAATGGCATTCATCTTACATTTCGGCAAACACATGTCTTATGCAGCGATAGTGGAGATCCATGCTGCCGTATGCGCAGTGAAATCACCGTCACTGGCTCCAGATTGGAAATGAACGGACTAAATCCTGACGGATGGGGGGGGGGGGGGGGGGGGGGAATGCCAGGAGTCTGGGTAGTAAAACACGCACATTGTGAATGGGCGTAGGCGATGTGCAGCCACTCCGGGACAGTCGCCTCTCCTTTTTCTTCTCTTCCCTCATATCCTTTGGCCAGCAGCAGCCTCTTCCCTGCGCTCTTCCGTGCCGTGCGAGGCATGACAAGCGCAACACAACTAGACCGGAACAATGCGTTTTGCTGTTCTGGGGGCCTTCATTTAATGCATGACATGATTTAATATGATCGCTGATCGCGCTTCCATTTAGACGCGTGTAATCCCGCAGCTTTCACTGTGCATAGAGACATCACTTAAGTTAATAACTGAGTGTTTTTAATAGCATCATATGCGGCTGCTTGTCATCCACAGCTGAGCACACGCGCGCACAGCCACACATCTAATGAATGAATGAATGAATGAATGAATGCCATTTTGCTCCTACGATGTGCTGCCTGTGTGAAATAGCTGCGGATGCTCGGTGTTTTGCTTTCACTCTCGTGTGCACTCGGTGTATGTGCATGGCTGTATACTGCCACTGCTGCAGGCTTTGTGCTATGACTCAGGGATGTATGCTATAACATGTGATGGGAGTTGCCTGCTCCGAGGTCAGTCTGCCAGAGGAGAAACGCGACGGGCAGAACTTGCACATCAGGAAAGACTTGATGCCTGGCTGCATTAGCCTCGATCTGCCCTGCTCACCGCTCCTCTGTCCCACTTACTGCAACCAGCCAGCCAGCCATCCTCTCCCCCTCTCCTCCTCTTTAGTCTTAGCTCCATGTCTCCAGGGCAAACTGTGTTGCTGGGCTGCTGTATGCTGCTCTGGCCCAATGCCTCGACCTGCTGATCATTAGATTAATCAATAGCTGTTCAGGAATGCGATTCATATTGTTGCAGCTACTGGAAGGTGTTGATCAATCAATATTGGTCTTTCTCAGTGAATGAATTCTATTAATTCATAGGTCAGGGGTTGCACTGAATGGATGGACAGTATGGATGGACAATGGAACAAAGGTGGGACTGTAAATGTATTTCTCCATCAAACTGCACGAGTGTTACTCCTGCACAGTAAAAAGCAGACGTGACCTCATTGATGTGACAGCTTCATGGCGATGGCACACTTGACTGGCAGTGGCGCCATAATGTAGGCCAACTCTATTTATGAACAAAGCCATAGTAAAACATTAAGAGTATGAAAATCATAAAGAAGAAAATCATCAGCTCTGAGTATAACCAGGTGTGTCCTCCTCTATTCTCTGTTGTGATATGAAATATTAAAGTCGTGCTGTGGCTATATGTAAGTATTATTCCAGCAGAGCCCCGAGGCCTGTTGTAGCTGCTGACTTACTGGCTGCTCTCATATTACTTTTACTTAAAGATAAGCCCTCTATTGTGCAGTTTTGAAGGATCACTGAGTTGAAGGAAATTGGCTCTGACAGTAACAGAAGACGTGAGGCAGACAGTCCTCCAGACTTGTAACGTCTATCATCGTCTAACATCCAAAGATCTTCCTCTCTCTCTGTCTGTCTCGCTGTCTGTCTCTCACCGGAACCATCAGAACCATCGACAGAGATCTGTAACACAATGCAGCTCACTATTAATCTTCAAAAGGCCCATTATTTAATAGTGCACTGGGGAACTCAGGCCTCGCCAGGTCGCTGATGAAAGGGGAAATGAAATAAGCGGCGCATGGTGAGCCCTGTCTTCATAATGCTAATGGAATGAGCTGACAGGCTGAATGAAAAACAGGAGATGTGATTATGTCTGGAAGACAGGTAACAGAGAAATAACCAGCAAAACACAACAAGCAACAGCAGCAGCGTTCAGCAGACTTAAACAAGCCACCAAGCTTCTGTGAGACAGCTGACTAGTTCTTTTTCTATTATTTCTGTGGTGGACATGAGAGATTCAGTTATTTTAGTGTTTAATTTTACTACATAGCATGGACAGATGCCACATACCACAGCACATAAAGCCCAAGCTCTATAAAAACCGTCCCTGAACGGCCTTTTATACTAATACCAACGACAGCACAAGAAAACAGGGCAATACACAGTCAGACAATAACAAGACGAAGAGTCTGCAGCCATGCTAGCAGCCCTGCAGGCACAGCTGAATGCTAACATCAGCATGCAAACAGGCTCATGATGACCTGTTCATCGTCGTAGTTTAGCATGTTAGCATGCTAACATTTGCCAATTAGCAGTAACTGTAATGTCTTTAGTTCTAAACCAGATTTGATTGTGATGTAGTTATGGAGCACTATGCTGAAAAGGAATTTCTGAAAGGATAATAGAAGAAACTAATTTTATGGCAATCCATCCAGTGGTTGAGATTTTTCAGCCTGAGCGGACCGACCAACCGATTGACTGACAGATCATCCATACAGTCACACTGCTAGTATGACTAAAAAAACACAAAACAACTTAAAGAAAAGCACCTGATCGATCAGACCACGTGGCAGATCTCTCTTTAAAGAGCAGTTTTAACTCGACTATTGCATTTTTTTAAAGTCATGATCCATTTTGAATTGTGTAGATCTTCATGCATTGATCCTCCTGTATAGATCAAAGGGGGCTTGTATGAAATAACACCTGACAGGCACCTATTTACACATGCTGGTTATTCAGGTGTGAACATGGCAGTGGTGACATCTGACTGGCTTCCTGCCCAAAAATCTCTAATAGATTTATTATTGTAGAAGCTGTTTGTGACCATGAAGTTGTACGATAACTCAAATGCAGTAAGATCCATAAAACCATTAGCAGCGTAAAATGGTACGACTGGATGATGAGTGTTCATGTATTTCGTGGCCTTCCTCACCATTTTTCCGTTTCTCTAATTTTAGGTGGAACTCACAATATAGATCTGAAGTCTGTCCAATAAAGTACATAAGTGTAATGTCCAAACAGGGTTAAATCCATGACTTGAAAGCACAAGCATACCATCTGTATTTCATTTGTCCAGAGCTTTTCGCAAGACGAAAATGAATCTTTGGACTGTGAAATGTCTGCTCTATTTGTTGTTCCTCACATTTACAACTTGGCAATTGTGAAATCTGAAGCGACCCAGCTGCCTCGCATAAACCTAAATCACTCTCACCTCAAGTCATCCAGATATTCATGCACAATATTTTCTGCCAAGTGTGCTGCTGTTGGACTGAATGTTTCCTGAGCTCTGTGTCCAACTTTGTTGGCAGCGACTGTGAGCCAAAATGAATTGTCGAGTTGCTGAACCAACCCCTGCTGCTGCTGCTGCGCCTCATGTGATGCAGCTGTGTCCACTGTGTCATATTTGGCTCTGTGTATGTGTGTGTGTGTGTGTATGTGTGTGTGTGTGTGGGGGGGGGACAGCTTGGGAACAAGACGTCAATAGCAGCCAACTGGTCTTTTCCAAACAAAAGCTGTTGTTCAGTCAATGAGCAAGGATTCTGCCCTGGTCTCCAATTGTGTAATGCTCCCCTCGCTTATCATATTAAGGTCTGTGAGTTGTGAGTGCTGAGTTCAGTCTTCATTTATTAGAGCAAGCAGCTGATTGACAAGATTTTACAGAGAAAATGACACTGTCAGTCAGATTGTCATATCCATTCGCTTGGATTATCTTATTTAGCCGAACAGCATCTGTATCTGGACATTTTTTCTTCCACTTTATGTCCTAATGCAACTTCCCTGGGCCCTGTCCAGGTTGATGTGACCTGCTGTGGCCCACACTGGCCCGGCAGTGCTAATTGGGCTGTTTTCTCTCCAGCTGGCTGCACAGAAGCTGCCAGTTCAGTCCCACCTCTTCACCCCTGAGGAGAGAGAGAGGAGTGCTTCCATGAACTGCATGTGGGCTCATACCAGGCGACAGGAGTGAATGAGCGACTGTTTTGTCTGAGACAGAGAGACATTGTGTGAGAAAACGAGCAGAGAGAGTGCGTGTGTGGGGTGGGGGGGCATTGTCTCAGAGAAATAAAACACAGACATCGAAGCGGAGGGCTTGAGACAGCCTTCATTACCTATTAGCACTTTGCACAAATATTCTCAGATTGGCGGAGGGGTGAGGAGGCAAAGGGAGAAAGAGGGGAGAACGAGTGAAAGGCCAGACATGCTGCAAGGCCTGCTGATGAGCTGTGTGTGTGTGTGTGTGTATGTGTGTGTGTGTGTGTGTGTGTGTGTGTGTGTGTGTGTGTGTGTGTGTGTGTGTGTGTGTGTGTGTGTGAGGGCAGCTTGGGGACTTAAAGGACAGTCAGGATTCACGATTACTATTGATTCAGAACCAGATTAGGAGGAGACTCATCACCAGCTCGCAGACACGCAGGCTTTGCTGGCTCGGATCAAATGAAAATGCTGTCACATCATTAGACAGAGTGAGCAAGCTCTTCATTAAGGACACTGCACTGTAGCGGAAAAGAGGAGGAATCAAAACAGCATGACAAATGGAATGAACGCTACAGGTCTGCTGTTTTATTTATTTATTTAACGACTGACAATACATCAATGTCTGCTGCCTGGCTTTGTTTGCTCTCATTCGGTGGAAAAATGCTGCATTGATCAGCTTTTTCTGCACTCAGACTCCTGTACGTCTCACTGTAGATACTTTTGTTCTTCCTTTTCTTCTCCTGCAGCTTTACGCTCGCGTTTCTTTGCCTCTGCCCTCTTCACCCTCTTTAAAATTCTCCCCCTTTCCTTCCCCCACCAATATCCTGTCCTTTCTCTCTTTTCTTTGCCTTGACCAATTCTCTTCTCTGCATCCCTTCCCCTTTTCTCAGCCCCTCAGAGCCCCTCCCCTCTCCCACCCTTCCATTATGTCTTTCTTGTGACTCTCTCCTCTTCTGTGCTCCGCTCCTCTTGCTGCCTGTGTTGGCAAGGTGGCAGAAGGAGGCGGTCAGAGTCCTAGCTAGCTGCATTAGCTCCATACATTATTCATGTGCCCTGCAGTCTGTGTGGGTCTAGGTCTTCTGCTGGCTTTTCACTGGGACACATGGGCCTCGTGAAAGAGCTCTGTGTGCAGGACACAGGGCCTGATGGAAGAGCTGCACAGATGGGACTACCAATTCCTTGATTTCTGCTCCCTCTTGTAGATGAAAGCCCCGGGGAGTGCGAGTTTACTTCACAAATCAACATTCAAGTGCAGAATGAGGCGGTTTCCTTGGATGAGATCAAGAATGTTTATCCAGCGTCTCTCCTAATTCAACAGCCAGGCCTTTCACAACAAAGCGTTCCCCGAGTGTGTTTTTCTCCACAAACCAGAGGCTAAGGTTTCAGCCCTATCTGCCCCGATGTTGATATGAAAGACTTGTCCTCTTTTATTATTGGCCAAGATCTCTGTCTGCCTGGCAGCGTCTCCCGCTCCACCACATCAGGATTCACAGGCTGTCCTCTTTGCTTTTAGAGCACGCCCAGTAAGAACTGTTAACTGAACTGGGTGGTATGAAATTTTAATTTAGACAACCAGACGGAGATGGAGTGCCTCGTCTCCGGATCGCCATGTGCTATTGAGGCTGCAAGAGAAAAAGCAAGAGAGAGAGAGAGAAAGAGAGAGAGAGAGAGAGAGAGAGAGAGAGAGAGAGCGCCTTGGGGACCAGAGGAGGGGCCTCTTGGAGAACCACAACCACAAAACTGGTTTGGACTCACATCTGCTTTGCTCGACGCGCTTGCATATTCACTCTGAAAACATCAACAACTGGAATATACTTCTGTTCCATATAAATAGGTCAGAAATCCAGAGCAGATACGGCTGATACAACTCAATCAGACTTACTAACTGGTCGCTTCACGCGTCGCTCTAATTATAAGGCCATCGTGTGGTTATGCATCTCGTTTATGGGATTTGACAGGTCTCCCTGATAGCGTTGCTCTGCTCTGCACAGGTGGCCGCACCAGATTGGGATTGGCCCTGATGATCACAAGGACCCCCCCTCCACCTCTTTTCAGCCAATCCTGGAGGGCCTGCAGAGCTGATGTCTCAGAGGACGAGAGGGTATTTGTGTTCTGGAGTCCTGAAGAGACAAGCCACATCACGGTGAGTCACACTCTCACAGTCTTTAGTTCAAATGTGGGACATAGTGCTGTTTTCTTAAAATATGCAGGCAAGATCGGAGCTCCTGAACATCTCGGTATGCTGAGAACTGAATCTTATTCTGCGTTTTCCAGAAGCTTTCTGTGTTTCATTTTCTAAATAGAATATTTAATTGTTAAAAAAACGCAAGCATTTCAAGGGTCGAACCATGGACACTTATGCACACTCAGCATGTTTGCCCTTACTTCTGCCTAACTATCTGCTTTGCAAAGCTTCAAAAACTGAACTGTTATTGAAGAGTGAGGAGAGTAATCCTCTTGATCAAGTGCTCAGGATGTGTGCATATATAGAAAAAGTGCGTGGCTGCTGCCCACAGAGACTGTCATCTGAGACCACTACCTGACTCGGCAAGGACAGTGAGGGTGAGACAGAGGGGGAGAGGAGAAACTAAAAGACAGAAGAGAGAAAGAAGGAGAATGACAGCAAAACACACCACCTGACTCAGCAATGATTGCAGCGCCACAGCACACACATGCACACCGAAACACCTACAAGCAGGCTGCACATTCAACGCAATGCAACAAAGTGTCTCGTATAAGTCCAAATGCGTTTCATGACCTATATGACGCTGACTGAAGTGACAGTTTCTCTCAATGATCGAACGCTTCCTCATGTGCAGATGTCAGCTACCTAGCCTCGCTCATCCACATCAATCTTCCTCAATCCGGATCAGCGGGAGGTGCTGAAGTGACACCCTGACCAGTGTGGACCTGTGCAGGCTAAGGGCCCCTAATCCTCTTAAAGGACAGACCTACGCTGCATGCCTTACTACGACTGAGGGAGGCTAGTCATCACTGGCAACAACCAGCGACCACAGAAATCCTGCCTTTTAGCTGCTGAAAACAAATTCATTTTGTGTGCTATCTCATGATTATGACTTTACTAACAGCAGCACTGTTGAACAAACTCTATTGATTGCAGTGCAGTGTGCATTGTTTCCCCAAAACTCAGAAGTTAAAGTACAGTCAGGTAATTGTGCTGAAATGACTTCACCCTCCTCATTTATTGGACAAAGGCATGTTTTAAAATCCCTCATACAAGTGTGGCAGATGGCCAGAAAACTGTTGCGTTTCATCACAAAAGTCCTGGCTTGCAGAAGACTCTTTCAGAGAGCTGATCAAACCAAGCTCTCCGCAGCCAGCTGCTGAGGCCAAGGTATGGATCATTAGGTTTCAGGAGCACATTCGTCATCGTTAGCCACATTGATCAGGTCTGAGTTGCTATTCTTCCAGTCCCTGCCAAAGTTTCCTTCCCTTTTCTCTGCCTCATGGGGTCAAACAGGCCAATACAGCCATGACCAGCAGATTAAGTTTATCACAAGACAGCATCAAAACAGCATCTGCCATAAACAAAAACACAAAGGGAACTTGATTCAACGCAATGCTGCAAACAAATGATTGCCTTCTTCCAATAATTAAAGGCGCGCTGAAATCTGCAACACATTCCTGCCCCTCTAAAATCTTTGTAGCTGCTATTTCCAACACAAAAGACACACAAACAAATATAACACAGCAACCCTTCTGGAGTATATTTTCTGCAATAGATAATAAGCCCTGTCAAGGAATTATCAGAGCTCAATGCCAGCATATTGATTGGCTGACAGAAACAAACCACAGTTGAGAGAGTCATAAGTCTTGAGATTTGGGCAGGATTCAGCGCTGACCAGCTTTGCCTCTCTGGGGTCCGACTGAGCCTTTCTTCATTTTTCATTATGTCCTGAACGCTCCCCTGTTTAAAAGGCAGGCTAAGCAGAAAGTGCACCACTGCAGAGCTGTAGCGAATGTGCACATTGTAGCATATTTATGTTGAACTCTTTGTGAATCCTGTTTTTGTGCGGCCGTGAAGTTGTTGAGGATCGGGTCATTTAGGAAAATGTGTGTGACATGTGTTGTTGTTCATGCTGACTACACCCCACCCCTCTCTTTTTCTCTCTCCCTTTCTTGCTCCCTGGTCACATATCTGATTATTCATCGTATTCAAGGCAGGCTACACTCTCTGAATATAAAAACAGAGCAGACGAGAGCACAGCTCTGCCGCTGAATGCACAGTCCGACAAGACAGTGCTAAACTCTGAACAGCTTCTTTTCTCCCTCCAAACCCTTTCATCATTGTTCCCCATCTGTGTTTTGCTTGTTGGGATTATGTCTGTAACTCATATCCGGCTTTCTCTTCGTCTCTTTAGATAAATGGAGGAGAAGGAGCGATGTAGGAGCAGGTCTCCAGCTCGACGGGCCAGTCGGGTGCAGCAGGTGGTGGGAACAATAATACGTCGCACCCGAGAGTCGCTCAGCAGGTACGGAATGAACGAGGGTCAGAGGTCAGGGCAAAGATCCTCTTCATAGTTCAGGAAATGTTTGTTAAAGTTAAAAGCTGCCATGGAAAACACTCTCGTAAGGTTGCTCCATTTTCTGCGTCCCACTTCATTATTCAGACAGTGAATTGTTGAATATTCACACATGAACGTGGGTCACTGCAGCTGTTCAAGGTGGGCCATCACGAGTGTGTTCTGAGTGGGGAAAATGAAGCAGATGTTGGTGGGAAAACACCTGAGTATGCAGAAAATGTTGGCACCAAACAGCCAACTGTAGCAGAAAATGCCGACCCCACACAAACCACTGCGTCAATAACAAATAAAACAACTTATGTAGTAAAAAAAAACAACAACTAAACAATAGAGTTTGGGACTCAGAGTGGAGAATAACAGCATCATCTAACGTCTGGGCCTTCTGCCAGATTCTGCAGTGGAGACAAAGTGTGGGATGTCTGGTATATATCATTTAAAATGAAAAATGTTTCTCAACAGATGGCTTGTTTTTATCACAGAACATGCCGGTGTTAAACAGAAATGACTCTAAAATGACATGTAAAAGTGAGAACGAGTGAAGTTGATTTCTTAACCTGTGTGAACACACAGACGAGATCCCCTCCCCACACCCACACATTCAGACGCATAACACATAGTTGTGTACATATTCAAAACATGACTGTCCCTCTCTCACGCACAAACACACCCCACAGTGAACCACAAATATGCTTTCAAGAGCCCTTCATTCCCTGGCTGAGCGGCTTCTTTTCAGCAGAGGAGGCACTGTTAGTCATTCTTGGGAAAATTTGTGACAGATCCCCAGATGATATATCCTAACAATGCTGGTGATCCCATGACAGCAGCAGCTCAGAGTTTTCACGTATTCTTTGAAACAACTTGACATTTAGGCTGCTTGATGGGTGGACACGGTGAATTCAAATGACTCTTTCTTCAGCAACACCATAAGCCCCATCAGTCCCATCAGGCAGTCTCAGCTGTACTTTGTGTTTATTGCTAAGTAGCAAATTCAAGTAGCAATGTCATGGTGAGCTTGTTAGTATATTAGCAGTGCTTCACCAAAGCATCACAGAGCCACTAACATGACTGTGGACTCTTATTCTTGCCTTTTTTTATGTTTTTGTGTCTTAGAGATCAGTCAATTCGTCAATTAGTCAGTGTTGATTTTAAAGCAAAAATGGCAACCATTTGCAGGTACCAGCCTCTTCAATTGGAGTATTTCCTGCTTTCTTTCTGTTTTGTATCTCTATAAACCTAAATTTATCTCTTGATGACCACACAGTCTCCAGTCAGGTAACCTGTTGCCCTATTTGACCTCCACAGAGAGCGGTTGCTCGGCGATGGGAGGTCACAGCGCTCCAACAGTCTGTCCAATCAGAACTTCCAGGCAAAGTTGACGCTGCAGATCACCAGGGACCCGGTCCTGGACAGCAGCACTGGACATGGCTTCGCCCTCACCACAAACGCACCCCTGCTGGTCAGGGACATTGCCACAGGTACACGGGTTGTGTGGTGGTGATGGTGTGTGTCTCTGTGTGTGTATGTGTCATGTTTGTCTGTGTGGATGAGTGCACTTTGTTTTCCTGCTTCCTCTCCAAATGGCCACCTGCTTTATGCAACGGTGCCTCGCCTGCAGCAAGACAGATTTACACTCTCTCTCTCTCTCTCTCTCTCTCTCTCTCTCTCTCTCTCTCTCTCTCTCTCTCTCTCTCTCTCTCGCGCTCTGACACACCACACACACACACACACACACACACACACACACACATTGACTCTCTCCTGGCATTCAAACTGCAAGGCACGGTGCCAGAGAAGCCACAGAAACAACAGAGCCACCTGCTCATCCTTTCTAAATTCAATCACTGCTCATTTAGGCAACTTTGATAGGAGAGAGAGATAGAGAGGGAGAGAGGGAGAGAGAGAGAGAGAGAGAGAGAGATGCTGATCCATTACTTTTATATCTGTTCTGTAAAATAAGCTGATAAATGCCCCGAGGGGGGTCTCACCCTGCCACCGGCTCTGTAATTGCTATCTGCTGCCAAAACGAGGGAACGAATGAGAAAGAGAGATTTAATAGACAGAGAAGATGCCAGCAGGAAGACCCAGCAGGGAAACAGACAACGACCAGAGTGCAAAGATGGCCAAAGAGAGCAAAATAATGAGTGTGAAAGTGTGCAGGGTGCAGGGTGCAGGGTGCAGGGTGCAGGGTGCAGGGTGCAGGGTGCAGGGAGGGGAGGGGGGTAGGTGACGCCTTTGGGTGTGGGAGGAGTCAGCGAGGTCCTGGTGGTGAGGAGGTGAATGTGAGAGGAAAGGGGTGGATGAGGAAGAAGGACAGAAAAGGAAAGAGAAGGGAGGGAGGGAACTTGAAAAACCGCAAAGATCAGGATATTGGCAGAGCTGATATGAAAGCTTGACGGGGTTGAGGGGGGTGGGGTTGGCTTGTTTGGCAAGAGAAAGAGAGAGAATATGTGCAAGTCTGGCCTATCTGTGCTGTGTGTGTATGCTGTGTGTTTATCTGCGTGTGAGCTTGCAAAGCAGTGTGGGATACTGTCAGTGGGTCAGAAATTAGGGACAAACGAGGCTTTGCCAGGCGGGGTGTGTGACATGGGCGTATGTGTTTACCCATGCACACACTTAGTATGTTTATGTATGCATGTGTTTGTGTGTGTGTTTTGACTGTGCGTCTGAGTGTGTTAGAGGTCGCTGAAACTGCTGTGCCTCAGTCGTGTTCTCTTGCCTGAAGATAAATGAGTATAAATAACTAGAGAAAGCAGAGCAGAGCCGAGCTGGATGAGACCCAGAATAACTGTAACCCCTCACATCCTGGAGAGCTCAGCTGAACGCTGTTGAATCAGCCATGTTGAATAACCATATGTGTCATTGTGTGTGTGTGTGTGTGTGTGTGTGTGTGTGTGTGTGTGTGTGTGTGTGTGTGTGTGCGCGCCTGTCTGTGAGTGTATCTCCCTTTATCTGAACTGAAAGTGCAAGCCCACGTGTGCAGCTGGGTTTTTGTTTTATGCAAGCGCTCACTGTTTTCATTGTGTGTGTGTGTGTGTGTGTGTGTGTGTGTGTGTGTGTGTGTGTGTGTGTGTGTGTGTGTGTGTGTGTGTGTGTTCCTGCGTGCAGGGAGTCCTGCAGATGGGATACTGTTCCCAGGGGACCAGGTGCTGCAGATCAATGATACAGTACTGGAAGATTTGAGCAATGAGCAGGTGGAAAACATCTTAAGGTGAGAAGAACTGTAGAGATCATCTATCTATCTATCTATCTATCTATCTATCTATCTATCTATCTATCTATCTATCTATCTATCTATCTATCTATCTATCTGCATTGATCTTATGGCATCCTTATGGGCTTTCATAAGGAAGAACCAAACAAGTTAACATATAGTATGGAAGAAATAAATACCTAAAAACTTTGCTATTCCTACATAAAACTGGTGATATGACAGCCCTGTAACATAAATGAATATTTGCAACCAGTTTATCTTAATGAATAATGTTATTTGTGTTATTAGTTTGTTAAAATAAATTCTTATAACTAATATCTGTGGCACCATTTTCAGCTGGAGTGATGATTCATGTATGAGGATGTTTGTGTGTGTGTGTGTGTGTGTGTGTGTGTGTGTGTGTGTGTGTGTGCGTGCGTGTGTTTGTGTGTGCGTGTGTGTGTGTGTGTGCGTGTGTGTGTGTGCGTGTGTGTGTGTGTGTGTGTGTGTGTGTGTGTGTGAGTGTGTGTGTGTGTAAGACTTAAGAGTTAAGAGCAAAGGTCAGAGGAGATAGTGCTTACTTGACAGCAAGACAGAACGATAATGATCTCTTGTGTGTGTGTGTGTGTGTGTGTGTGTGTGTGTGTGTGTGTGTGTGTATGTATTCTCTCTCCACCCAGGGACTTGGAGGATTGTATCACTGTGACTATTCTGAGGCACATGACAGTGAGTACAAAGAAGACATTGATGACCCCCGCCAACACACACACACACACACACACACACACACACACACACACACACACACACACACACACACACACACACAAACACACACATTCACTAGTCATTACATATAAGCTCTGTGTGCATGTTCTGACCAGACTTCATGCCCTCACAGTGCCTTCAGATTGTGATGTGCAAATTTTCACACATGTGTGTCGACTGTTTGATTACGGCTTGAGCTCCACAAGTGTGAGCCTCTTGGTCCACAGTCCAGCCCTCACGTAATGGACCTCGTGTGTGTCTCTGCGTTGCAGAATCCCAAGTCCTCTATCATGTCGGCAGAGAAGAGAGCTCGTCTGAGGAGTAATCCAGTTAAAGTGCGCTTTGCAGAGGAGGTGGTGGTCAACGGGCACACTCAGGTGGGAATGAAGGCTGTTGTGAGTCACTGGTGAATGACTCATTTCTGGTTCATTGCTCACATTTCTGATGAGCCTTTATTTAGTCATATTTTCTCAGCTGTCATGCGTCCTTCTCCTATTTTAATCTGTCCTGCTTTCTTATTGATTCCAGTCTAACCACAATGATATCTCTCACTTCCCTCCATCAGGGAAACTCTCTTCTCTTCCTGCCCAATGTCCTGAAAGTCTATCTAGAGAATGGACAGACCAAGGCCTTCAAGTTTGACAACAGTACCACAGTCAAAGTATGTATTAAACACACAGGAAATTTCACAAACAATAATAACTTTGGAGTGGTATGTTTAGACAGGGTGCATATTGATAAAGGAAGGCCAAAATGTAAACCTTTAAAGGACCTTGACTGCTGCACTAGTGGGTCACTTTTGATGAATCTTGAATGCTGGATGGGTAATTGGATGATGCATCTTTTTACTGGCTGGCCCAAGAGGTAGCAGCATCATTCATGGGCGGCTGACATGTTTGTCAATACCAGTGTGCTCTATGAAATCCAATGAGGAGACATCTATTTGACAAAACCTATGCCAAGCTGACGGCACCTATCTTAATAGCAATTAACAACCATTTGATTACATTATAAGAGTAGAGATATAAATCATTTTACTTCCCTTTTATTTAATGTAAATTCCTAAATTTTACTATATCTGATACGCTGCCTACATTATTTTCCTCAGAAGATCCATCGCCGGCCCCCTCAGTTTCTCATAAGTATTATGTGACCAAGAAATGGATCTACTGTAGAAAGAGAGAATTCAGCATAGAATGAGAGGCTTCCTTGAAAGAAGTGGGTGTTTTTTGCAATTAAGCACACCACAAGTTATGGTGTGATCGCCTCAAGGGTGTCATAGTGTGGGTAGGCTGTTCTTAGCTGTTCTTAACAGTGGAATAATACAAAAAAAAATAAATTATATAATATACTTTCTGGAGCAGGAAGCTATGAAACATTTGGAAGTCAGGAGAGAACAGTGAGAATCATTTGATAAGAGGGCAGATATCATCTCTCAGTCCAGCTGTCTGAGAGATGTACTGTATACAATCATCAGAACGAGAGATGAGGTAGATCACTGGGTCAGTGTTAGCAGGTTTTCTATTTGTATTTCAGTTTGTATTCGCAGGCTACGGGAAACTGAGAGGGGAATCAGATTTGACCATCTGCCATCAGCAGACGGGGATGAAGCATGTTTGTCTAAGGGGGTCTCAACTGTTGGTTTTTCACCATTCCAGGACATTGTTCTGACTCTGAAGGATAAACTGTCCATCCGGGCCATCGAGTACTTTGCCCTGGTGTTAGAGCAACAGTACAGCATCACCAAGCTACTGCTGCTGCACGAAGATGAGCTCATACAGAAGGTGAAGGAAACAATGGATGCACAAATCCACACACAAACATCCCGAGGTTGTGGATGGCTGTTTGCATAGTTTACTGTAACTTTCAAGCATAACTGTTACAGTAGGCCTACTGACAAGAGGGTAAAACCCAGTTGAGACTAGATGCAGTGCTGTTGGCTTTATTTTTAGAGCTTGCGTATATCTTTATACCTCCATTTTTTGTCTTCACCAGGTGGTGCAGAAAAAGGACTCCCATGACTACAGATGTCTGTTCAGGGTGTGTTTCACCCCCAGAGATCCCACCGACTTGCTGCAGGATGACCCCTCCGCCTTTGAGTACCTCTTTTTACAGGTCAGAGAAGGAAATTTTTCATCTGTTATCTGTTTCTGTGTCTCCTTTTGTGAGAGATTTTGTGTTCCATCTCAATTAGAAGATGTCCCCTTCTTTTAACTTACATTTGCAAAACAAGTTTAAATATTCATGCAGTAGTTCCCAACCAGTCCAATGTTTTCAATATACGTGGAATGATCTGGAAACTTGCTCTAGTGTGCTCTAAACCTGCTCTACAAACATCACAAAAATAGAAACGTTGGGAGTGCCACTTATGTCATGTTGATTTATTGTTCTGTGAGGACTCTTTGCCTCCTTCTGTGTTTGTTTTTGTTGTGTAAATGGCAGTTTTGGTTTCCCAGTGTTGGTTTACTTAAAAAGATGCTCACGAGCTGCGTGTTTTGCAATCTCTGACATAATGTATAATGATGTATTATACAAGTAAAGATAAAAATATGATGCTTTTCTCTTGTACATGGCTGTGCTTACTGTAAGGCACATGTGTATTTGTAAAGTCTGTATGGTTTATGCTGTGATTGTGTGTTTCCAGAGTGTTGGGGATGTGCTGCAGGAGCGTTTTGCAGTAGAAATGAAGTGTAACACAGCACTCCGCCTGGCTGCCCTGCACATGCACGAGAGACTAGATAGTTGTGGACAGACCAGGACCTCTATTAAGAGTATTACGTGAGTCATATGTGTTTGTGTGTGCATGTCATTTAAGGGTCACACAGCTTGCTCTACTGCTACAATCATTGTTATGTGTGTGGGTGCACGCTCAGTGCCTAATCTATTAATGTGAAAATGTTTTTGCGTGTGTGCTTCTCTTCTGTCTTTCTGTGTCTCTTTTTTTCACAATTAGAGGCTACAAATGCACAAAAACAAGATCCTCAGATCCATTTCCCAAAAGACCATCTCACTGACTCACCAGACCTAGATTAATATGGTCTTATTGTACGTCATTGCAGTCATAAATATGCTGTGTTTTGCAGAGGCAGGCTTTTTTTCCACCTCAAATTAAACTGATGATGCAGTCATGGTTACAGTTACACTGAAGTGGCACCCAGTTAGAATATGGATGTTAGTAACATCTAGTGGTAGATGTGGGGAAAAAAACAACAGCAGTTATGTCTTTTGTTTTTAATTTTTAGTTTGCTTACACTGCATTTGGTTATAATGCACAAATTTCTATGTTAGTTTGCTTACACTGCATTTACACTGCATATGTTACTTACTGCTAGGTTGGTTATTCAGAGATGAGGTCAGAGACTGAATAATTCCAACAATATGTACGCAAATCACTACGTTACTAAATTGTACATTTGAATGTGACAGTGTCCATATCGCCAACAAGTACACACTGAGTTGGTGAGCTAGATACGTAGAAATGCTAATGTTAGCCTCACGGTTGCCTTTAAAGATTCATTTGTGTATTTCAGTTCTGTCGTATCTGACGAATGGCTAGAAAGACATGGTACAATTAGAGTACACTCTTTTTTTAGTGAAATTGAGACCGTACCTGTGAGCCAGCATTTGCTACAGTCCGTCAAAAACAAAAGCTAGCTAGTTTATGAGACTAGCATTAGCTACGTCATTCTGAGTTTCTTACCTGTCCGACAACTCCTCATTGGTTGTGACTTTTTCCAAGGCTTCCTACACCTTAGGAATGCTGCACCAATATTTACTGGGTTTTGGGGAATCTAAATCAATGTGGATGTAGTTCCACTTTCAACGTCAGCATGTATTGAGGTAACAGAGTTCTTCTGTTCTTTTCATTCTTCTGTGTGTGGTGATGACAGGAAGGAGTTTGGCCTTGACAGCTTCATCTCTCCCACGCTGCTGGGCAACATGAGGGAGAAGGACCTGAGGAAAGCCATCAGTTATCACCTGAAAAAGATTCAGTCCCTGCTCGAGCCACGCCAGAAGGTAAAGACAGCCTGATGAAAGAGTGGAAGGAAGCATTGAGAGGCATGAAGAGATAGATAGTGACAGTTTAGTAGCGGCTTTAGGGTACTTTTTAGCTGACACTTACAGTGAATACTAATCTCCATGAGTTATATGGAGTGACAGGAGATTGGGAGGCAGATAGATGGTGGGTGGAGGGTAATTAAAAAGGAAGGTCTTGGGCTTGAAGTGTTCCTGGGAATATGAGTGGAGCATATTTGGAGAGCATTGCTTTGGTCAGTGAGTCAACCAGGACATAGTTTTCTTTCATGCAGACTCCTTGTCTGCATGTCTCATCCTTCCTCTTCTCTCTTCTCCCATGTCCACTGTGGTGTTGTAGGTAATATCTGCTACTCAGGCTCGGTTGGCCTACCTCACTCAGCTGGGAGAGCTCATCTCATACGGGGGACGATCATACACAGCTACAATGATGGTAAGGCTTAGGAACCTGATGGTAGCCTGGTGTGTCCATTTGCTAAAGCATACACCACATGACAATTCAAACAATTCAAATTCAATCTTGAACCGTTGCTACGTGTAATTATTCAGCACACTTATCAATGACCTCTGATGTATAGTTTCTCACTCTTGCCTACACTCAGCTTCAGGACAGGGAGGTGCTGGTCAGTCTGCTGGTGGGGGCCAAGTACGGGATGAGTCAGGTTATCAACCACAAGCTCAACGTGATTTCTACACTGGTGGAGTTCAGCAGCATCAGCCGAGTGGAGTTGCTATCAGAGTCAGACAAAGTCAGCCTACTGCGCATTTCACTTCACGACATGAAGGTATGGAAGACATAGGATTTATATACATGGTCATCGAGGTACTGGGCTCTATTATTCATAAACGTGGAGGCACTTATACACTGACACAGAAAAGTGGATATTCACTCACCACAACACATTTGAACCAAAGCTCATGCTAGAGTAAATATAGGTCAGGCATTTCTCCTCCAATACACAAACAGTATACAGCCTAAGGGGATGTGTGGGAGCTATATAAAGCTAATTCACTGGACTCAAAGGTGACACTCTCTCCCTCTTTCTCCTGCTCCATTGCCTTTTTTCCCTTACCCTTCGGCTTTGATCACTACCACTTTACCTTATCTTCTGCTATGCCCTCCCCCTCTCAGCCATTTGCCTTATTGATGGACTCTCTGGCAGCCAAAGACTTAGGGTGTCTGCTGGGAGGCTACTACAAACTCCTGGTGGATCCCAATGTCAGTGTCTTCCGTCTGGGGCGCCCAAAAGTGAGGGTGCACCGGATTCCTGCTGAAGAAGGTGTGTGTGGGAGGTTCGCCGTAATAGAGGGCGTGTGCTATGAATCCCTATCAAGTGAGCAAAAATTGTTTCACTTAAAATAATCACTTTCTGGCTTTGGCCTTTTGATAGACATTATTTCACATCCCATGTTGATGTATCACCAACCAGTACGGGTACGGATAGAAAGCCAGTCATGTTATACCAACATAATTAAAGTTTTATTCTGTTTTAAAAATGGACTAACAATCTGTTTTGCGATGCTTGTCTGGTGTTTGTGTATTTTCCTGGTGTTATTAGGTTATGTGTCTCGCTGCTGTAGTGACTCAGATGACTCAACAGATGAGGATGACCCAATGGATTCTCAGAATTACAAACGTCCAGACCCAGCAAGTCAGGACTGGGAGGAAAGGAGGAGAGAAGAGGAAGAAAAGAGGAGAGAGGAAGAAAGAAGAGAGAGAGAGGAGCACAAAGGCAAACAGGAAGTAAAGATAATAGTGACAACAGAAGGTAAGGAAAATGAGAGTGAAGAGGAAGGAGGAGCAACAGGAAGTGGTCTTCGTAAATTTAGTATTATGGATGAAGAAATGAACCGGGAGACCACCTGGTACCACACTGACCCACGGGTCACCAGCAGCTTCTCCAGCTTGTCTAGTGGCTCTTTGAGTGCTGCCCTGGAGGACAGCAGCGCTGCAGCAAAAGCCCCGTCTCGTCTGGATGCACGCCGTGGGCCACGCACAAGCGAGGATCTACCAAGCTTGGATGTTCACCACCCCTACCTCCTGGACCCAAAACGCCACCAAGGGCCCCTGCGACCCACCAACCTCAATTACCGTAGCAATGACAATGCTTGCCTTTGCTTTGCTGAACTCTCTAAGGCTGATTTCCTGCCTAGCCCACCTGAGGCTACTAGTGATGATGATGATGAGGAGGAGGAAGAGGAAGAGCAAGGAATGGAGGAACTCAGACGCATTTCTAAGATCCCTAGTTCCAGAGATTTGAGAATGATTGATAGCATGCCCTTTGAAAGATCACCAATTAAAAGAAAGAAAAAGATCCCTCCCAAAGTCCCATTAAGGACAAGCTCAATTCCTGGGCTCAAAGTAGGACAGGCTGAGCAGCGCCTCTCCAAGGATGAAGAGGGTCTATTCCTGACACCTTCACCCAACCCCAAGCCAGCTCTGCTTGTCAAAGAGATTGCCTCAGAGTCTGAGGATGAGTTTTTTGATGCACAGGAGAGATTTACTCCCCCAGTTCCTGATCTATCAGGTTTGTTTACAGCATGTTTGCATGACTTTGCAGATGAATAAGACAATTTGTCTTTGTCATGTTTTTGTGATAGCACTTTGTCTATGTTTGGTTGATGGCAACAAGTGACATTATTGAGACATTAATGTAATTAGAGGAGGTGGGGGAAGATATGTGTCAATCTAATGCCTTTCTTTTGATTTGTCTGTCTCTTACAGACGCTGAGCTGGCTGATCGGCGGAATGCTAATCGGTTGAGTGGAACCTGGAATGGTCTTCCAGGTCTCCCAGGGAAAGAGCCATCCTCCCCTCTTGCCAATAAAGCCCAATTCTCTAAAATCAAGAAAGAAGTGGAGAAAAGCCCCACAACTAAACTTACCAACCAACAGCCCAGTCCACCAAAGCCATCTCAGAAACCTGAAGTTAAGGTCAAACCACCATTGGCACCTAAGCCCCAGCTGCCTCCCAAACCTAAGATCATTCCTCCCAAATCCCCCCAACACACGAGATCATATGCCCACTGCAATGGAGATGCCTCTGGACGTCTGTCCTCTGAACTCCTTGAAATGGAGCCAGACACCATGGAATTCAAGTCTGTCACATCTGGGGCAGGTGGACTCCCTCTGTCATCACCCCTGATCACAGCAGTGCGCTACAGGAAGCAACCACTACCCATTACAACACCACAAACTGATGAAAAGACAAAGAGGCAAGAACACAGCCCAAAACATATTAAAGACGTGACGCACGAGAATGGAACGCATGTTGTTTCCAATGACAAAGCATGCATTCCTATTGAAAAAGAAACTCCTGAAGTTGAGGGGGAAAGCAATGGGACTGCCCTATCCACAAAAAAAACACCAAACCTACCCCCTATCCCTCGCTCAAATTCAGGTACAAAGCTAGCCATTCCCCCTCCAGTGCCCCCCAAACCCACTTCTCCCACAAATTTACATCCCTTATCACTACCTGCTAGCTCTCCTGTTTCTCCAACTGATCCAAGCAAAGGGAGCTTTAAGGACAGCGTCAGTCCACCAAATGGAATCCACCCTTGGAGCAGCCGCAATGGCAGTGTCCAGTCAGGACCCAGAAGGGTATCTTTAAGTCATGAAAGCCTGTCACCCAAAAATACAGATGCACCTCTCACCCTAACCACGTCCCTCACCTCAACCAACTCTAAAGGTGTTGGGTGCCTAGAAAGCAGAGAACCTGGAAGATCTGGATCAGGATCAGACCTGAGGACAAGCTCCTCCAGCCTAGGAGGCCGACTACCAGCTTCTGCCCTGAGGGGGAAGATTCAGGCTCTGCCTTGGTACATGACCCGTTCCCAGGAGATTTTGGGAACTCTAGATTATCCCTCAAGTAGCTCCATCAATGGAGATACATCTGGATTTGGCTCTGGTTTGTCTGTTGCCAGTGGTTTGTCAGACTTAAACAAGACCCCTGTCAAGGAAAAAGAGACTGTGACCTTAAAACCGGGAGGGAAAGGGAACATTTTAGAGGATGGAGCTGAGGTTGTCATAGCCACCATCAAAGAGGCCCAAGAAGTGAACTCACACATGAAAAAGGCCGATGAGACAAATGGATCCCACCCTAATCTGAGTTTTAAAGAGAATAATGCACACCGTGGAAGTGTTTCATCAGAGCAGCCTCAGTCACGGCCCCATTCAGCAGTGGGGTTGGGAGGTGTGTCCAGCATGCAAATTGGAGGTGAGTCACCAACCTCCTCACTCGCAGACAGTACTCCTCCACAGCAGCACCGCGAGGCTTGTGGCTGCCGCACTGTTTACGCCAACTGTTTCAGTGGAGACACTGAGGATGGTGTAAGCTTTGACGAGGAGCTTACCATTTATGAGTTCTCCCGTCGCACACGCCCCAAACCTGCCCGACCCGCACCTGTCTCTTCTCCTACAACACCCTCTTCAAACCCCAACATTCTGTCGCTGCTTAAGGACAACCCACGCCCCCTCTCTACTTTCTCCACAGCCTCCTCTGAACTCAGTCCCTTAGTTTCACGTCCGGTTTCGCCGACAACCTCCCTTGGTTGTCCACTTCGTTCACTTACCAACAAGAATTATGGTGGGCTCAAAGGAGGTTTTGCCTCCCTACGTCACGATATAGACCAACTTCTGCTGGTCTTAGAGAGGGGGGCACTTGAACAAAATCAACAAACATCATGTCAAGACTCAAAGCTGGGTGTCACAGGCATAAAAGTAGAGCCAGACCTAAATCACAATGGAACTGAAGACAGCACTATGCCAGCACCCAGCCCAGATTGTACTGGGACAAGCACTGCCGCCATGACAGAGGCTGAAAGGAGTCTTCTTCAGACAGAGGCTCGACGATTGGCATCTGGGTGTCAGCGGGCCACACGTGTAGGCTGGGCTCCTGACGAAGCCCTACGCTCTTTATCTAACAGCTTCAGTGCCCTGGTTCAGTTGTCAGCAGCCTGTCTGCGAACAAACACCTGCCCTGGTTGTGACATCTGCCATAATGTGAGTCTGGTTGGCAGGGATGAGGATGATGATAACCAGGAACCCATGGACAAACTAAAGGAGATAGTAGGTCTGTACCGGGAGTTTGTTGGGGCTGTTGAGACAGCTGGAACTGGTGCTGGGGTTGGGGGTAAGAGTCTAGGCCTCAATGGGTCTGGGCAGGGCCAGGGGGAGAGTGACGGGGTAAGGCTTCTTGCCAAGCGCTGCACTGTGCTCATCTCCTCTGTATTCGCACTCACTCAGCTCTTCCGGACACGCACACTAGACACCTCGGACACACCTGGACACGTACCTCTCAACTTTTGACCTGCAAACTTTTATCCACTAATAACCCACTGACTCAAGAGGTGAGACAAGAGCAAACAGCACAGAGTGATCTGGTGTGTAACCCCTGTGTTCTTGTACAGTAAGTGCCATGCACACCACAGCACACAAACAACCCACATTACACATACCCACATGGAAATCACATACACCAAACAAAACCCTAAACAAGGAGAGGAAACTTCAATGCTTGGCCTCTTGTTGGACGCATATGGACTATGCATTTGTACATATGAATTTTATAGTTATCTTACAATTCTCTTATTTTATGATACAATGTGTATGTATGTAAGGATGGATTACCCATGTATGTATTTATGTATTTATTTTTACAATATTTGCACCATGGCCTGTGATGTGCAGGTCTCTGGTAGAGAAAAAAAAACATGGATGTCACTGGAATTTTTATTTTTCCTTCTCTTTGAGACAGTATTGTTATCTTTTGCTGCTTTGAAGATTTCTCCACTCCACAAGGTGTAATCTGTAAATTGTCATTTTTCAAGTTGAGTATAACAGTACATTTTACTGACAAAATACAGAAAATATACTTTACCACACTTGCAAAATACAGTTATTAACAGATTTGTTTTATATGTGCAGGGATCGCACCTTTTTAAGGATTTAGTTTTTCAAGATTACAGTCACATATAAATGGGATACAAAACTATACCATTACAAAGCAGGGAGAGCACTTTTGACTGTTACAGATTGCACCTTTTTATGAGACACATACCCTTGTGTAAAGTGTTTTTTCTACCCTTCCCCAGTCCTGACTGACTTTGAGTGAATGCTTCTTGGAAATACTCCCATTACCCAAATGTATGCAGTATTATAACATTACTCTAGTTTTCATCCAAAGGACATTACATAGACAGTATATTTTCTTGGAATGTGTGGATGAGGCCCAGGGAGCAAAACAGGGGACCTTATTTATGTAGTTTAAAAAAAAAAAAAGTTTTTGACTCGGCACAAGGGTGACTGTTAAACTATGTCCAGATGTAGCAAAGATCCAAAGTCTTAAAACACTGAGCCACAACTGTTCCCCACTACGGTTTCCTCTTTGGGCACACCACTTTATTAATATCATACTGACTGAAAGACGGACTGACTGCTGTACGCTGGGGTCAGAAGTGTAGATATACATTTATATCTTTGTGTCCTATTCTGTCTCTACCTTAGTTTATGGCTATGCAAACATAAACTCCCCACCCCTCCACATACTGTATTCTTGTTTTTTTGTGCTAACATTAAAAACAACAATAGCTGCATTATGTTTGTGTGAATATAATGGGTGCTTTCTTTGTCTGGAATGTTGGCCTTTGTCTTGTTTTGGGAAAACTTAACTGCATTATGGATTGCAACGTTCTGCAAGGTTGCATGGCATTAGCATTTTTGTCAATATAAAGACTCCTGTCTATACTGATGTCTGTGAATTGTCAGTAAAAGGATTACATTGCTCGATCAGTTTGCTGATGTACAGTGTTCACTAATAAGCTCGTCCATATCACATGATGCCAACTCATTTAATGAGCCATCCGATTCAGAGGATTTACTTGAGCCACCTGCGTTGACAAAAAGGTAGTTAAGCCAAATCAGTCAGCAGTTGCTTATACAAATATGATAAGGGGGGATTAGCTGAAACAAAGACTGCTTCAGTGTTCAGAGGTAGCCGATGAGGAGATAAGTAGTGCATTTAATCTTCCACATAGATGACTGAGGGAAATTTTGTCAAGGTGGCCATGCTTAAAACAAATAAGAGAGCAGATCTTGTGAGATTTCAGAGCTTCCAGTTGCCATGGAGGTAATATCCGGTAGCAGGGTCCATTACAGCACTAACATCTAACATCAAGACATAGTGTATGCCTCAGTAGCATCTCTAGTTGTTCACCAAGAAGGCCCGAACAGGGAAGAGTGCCTGTGTCACCTACTTGTTTCATTTTGTTATGGAAAAATTGTACCAATAGCATTTCGTTTTCACTGAGGACATTGTGTTTCTACATGAGCAGTCATGTTTCCATACCCACATACAATGAAGTCGATGTACCAAGAAATGTATTGTTTGGGAATAAATTACACATTGACCTAAACTATGTTCAACATCTGGGTGTTTGGGTTTTGTCTATAGACTGGTTACTATCCCATTTCATGTACCAACTTCCAGCTCACATAAGATAAATAACATTGTGTCATTGCACATTTGAACATTTAAAAAAAACCTCTGAGAGAAGGAAGCTTTGGAGATATACTGTACCTCAGCAGGCTAAATAGCTTCTCTATTTGTTCCATCACTGCACTACTAATACTGTTAATGAGGATTACTGTGGGATTTCTTTCTCAGCACTTCGTGTACTTCCACGAAGGCAATGTTTATCAATTCATGTAACACCCACACCTCCTTTCTCTCGTCTCAGTCTTTCATGTGGCACTGGGAATGTCTGTAAATTATTTACGGAGAGTTAGCTGAGTTAGAGGGAGATTTCCACTCGAATTATTAAAACACACTCTTAAATAATGAATTGGAATGTAAAAATTTAAGATTTCACCTAAAATGATTGTCAAGAGGACATTTGTGGAAAGAATCAGCAAGAGAGCTGAGAGGCTTTGTAACTAGATCAGCTCAACCCTGCCTGATCCAAAGTCCCCATGTCAGATTGCCCTTAATCTGATCATTATCTGCAGTCTGACTTCTTGACCGAGTAATCTAGAAAGTCGCACTCTTCGCAAGTAAAAAAACCATGGTCTGACAGTGTCGTGCAGAGAGAGATTGTTGAACAGTGAATTTCAGTGTCTGCTTCATCCTTCATTATGATTCAGTGTTAAGTTTGTTCAGCTTGACTACAATACCTCACTGTAATGTTGATGCCATTTGTGTGATTGATTACAAAGAAGGGATTACGGTGCATATTTGGACAAGGGCAGGTCAGAGAGATGAGACGTGTTATTGTGAAATTCTTGTGACAAAGGTCATAAGACACACAGAAACCATACAGTTTCATCATGTATGGGTCTCTCGATTACATAACTAAAACATAACGTGTCATATTTTTGATGTATTAAGATAAAACAAATTTGACAAATGTATTCCCATAAACACCGACATTACAGACATATTCACTGTCAACAATTTTAATGGATTGATTTGACATTTCATTTGGTTGTAATTATTAATTTAACATTTTCATAGTGATCTTGTGCTTCATGGAAAGTGCCAATTATAAACAGCAGTGTCATGTATAAGCCAGGGTACCCCACTTCCAATACCTATGTCAATACAAAGTCTTATTTTTGAAGAGTAGAAAGAGAAAATCCTGAAAAGATCTTATGAAAGAGTACACTGTGGACAGGCAGAATGAAAAGAACTGAAGAAATAGACCAAGTGGTCCATTTACATGGCAGCTTGAGCTTTTTGTGCCACTGAACATTACCCTCTGCCCCTGTCTTCTCTCAGCACCATTACTGTTCAGTCTCTCTCTGTGGCCAAGCAGCATGCCTTTCCTCTTTGGGCTGCCGTACCCAGTGAGAGCTGCTGCATGGTGACTGCATCTACTCATGCTTGAAATCTGAGCCCATTATGTCAACAGATGTTACAGACAGAGAGGAGAGCAAGCGTGAGACAAGGAAAGATATACAAGGGTGAGCAGAGGGGGAGAGATACATGTATAAAACAAGTGATATTAAAGTTTAGAAAAAGGACACAAACACCGAGGAGCATTTAGTCTCATAGATAATAACACAACAATCCCAAAAATGAACAAATGCAGCTATGGTGTGTAGTCAGATGAATATCAAATGGACTTTTTCTAAAGCTGCAAAGGCTTGGTTTCAAATTTATATCTTGACCAAAGATCAAACAGTTTCTGTGGGATTATTTGTTGCAACAGAAGTCTAGATTCAATATTATATTCTCCCTTGCAATAAATTATAAAAACAGACAAAACCTGGGTGTAACTGTATGTTTTACTCACATACACATCAATGGGCACTTGTCAAAACTCAAATAACACATACACCCTGCCAGGAGCACTTCATAAAATAAACCAAACACAAAGACTTCCATGTAGCAAAGATGAATCGTATGTGAAAGCGCTTGCCAGACAGTATTTTCAAGAATATGTATATCACTGACTGAAATGTCAATTATTTCTTGAGAAGAGAAGTAAAACAGCCAACATTGTACTTACAAGTAAATCTTGGGATACTTCAATGGTCAAAAGCACAGGTGTTTCAGTCTCACAGCAGAAGTGCTCTCGGTCAAACAGACAGAATTTGTCAATAAGACAATCCATAGCACACGGCACATATGAAGAAAGCTTCCTCTACCTAACACTTAATCCAGTCAAGTATTCTTTGCTTGAAACTGTGGAAAAAAATGCACTGGAGTTCAGTTTACTTCCCCAATCTTGTGTAGACTGAGCAAACAAGGGCATTTCAATTGGACCCTGGCACAAATGTTACATAGGCTAAAGCGTGTGTCCTGTCTTTAATACTCTGACAACAGTAAATAGTAACAATGGCAGGTGGTTTATCTCACACTAACTGTTGGCCCCTTTCAGAAGTGCATATCTGTCAGTTGAGTGTATGTCTTTCAAGTCATGGAAACTCCAGTGTCCCAAAAACAGTGCCAGACAGGAAGTGCATCGGCTTTACTTGATGATTTTCCATTCTCAATAAACCAGCTGTATCACTCCATACAGGTTTTTCCCTTTACATACTTTCTCTTCCTCTCTAGATCTCATCTCTATTTCCCCTCTCACATGATCTTCAGCAGCAGCTCGTAGGTGGCATTGATGATCCCCCAGGAGAGGAGTGAACGGTGGTAGTTGAGGTGGGCTCCTCGGAAGAGCATAGCCACACTGCCACCTCTTTCTCTCCACACTGTCAGCAACACCTCTCTGCAAGGCTGGAAGGCTCCACCAACCTGAGACTGAGCTCGGGATTTGACCACATTTAATGGATAGAACATGATGCCAAGCGCTGCCCCCAACAACCCTCCACACACAAAATCATTCACCAAGTGACCTGCCCGACTAGTGGCTTCTGGGAGCTGCTCCTTGATGGGCCCGCGGAGTCCGAAGAAGAGCACATTGCTAGGGCCATTACGGAGGAGTATGGGCACGAGGCCACGGTAGCACTCCCTGACACCATATTCAGACAGAAGTGTTCGGAAGGTGTGGGCTGTGTTGTTGAAGCGTTCATGGTGCCGATGGTCTTGTAGGAGAGTCTGCACACGCTCAAATGGCATCAGGATGGCTTCTGCGGTTCCTGCCAATGCTGCAGCAAAGCTTCGGGTGACCAGCACCGGCACACCACTGCTACCGGCCCTGTCTAGTAAGACTCTGGAGAAGTCCTCATACAGACCAAACATGATGGCCACCGTAGTGGTCTTCTGGAGCAGTGGGGGCAACAGGCCCCGGTAAAGATTCCTCAGCCCATCCCTTTGGAGCTGCTGCACCGCCTCAATGGCCAACACACCGTGCAGCTGCTGGCGGAACAGCACCTTCTGGATGGGGAAGGTCACCACGATGTTGGTAAAAGCTGCAATGGAGCCGCATACATAGTGCTTGCCATGATGGCCCAGCTTGGCACTCAGAACCCCAGCAGGCAGTAGGGAGCGGCCTCCTTTAGTCAGGGCAGCCTGAGGCTGAGGTGTCCGGGCTGACTCAGAGTCCATGGTGCTAACAGCCATGGGAGGCTCACTGCTCCACAGCGTGTTCCTCCAGTATCACATCAGAACTGCTCTCTTCTGTGAAATACAGAGCCCCTGAAAGACAGAGGAAATATCAGATATCATTTTTAATCTTCATCATATTTTGGAAATTATTCTTATGCCTTTTTTGACATTGTGTGAGTGTGTATATATATTAATATAAGACTTGTGCAGACTTGTACCAAAGATATGTACATGTGTACTTCCATCAAAAAATGCAGTCACTGTAAATATAAAATAACATTTTTAACATTCATTTTGTTGGGAAATTACTAGCAAATATATAAAAAAAAGACTGTAGCACAATTTCTTTTCGTATATCTTCCAATATATGTGCTGAATGCTGACACAATGTGAAACTATTCTCTATAATATGCAATTTATTGGTTAGGGTCTAGACTAAATGGCTCATACATGCTTTATGTTGGCTTTAACAGACTGAGCTGTTAAAAAACTGCCACCTGCCTTCGACTTGTACAAACACGCTGGCCCAACTGGCCACAGATAAGAGTTACGACACAACTTAATGGGCCAATATGCGTTTTCTTGGTTATGGAGGGGGAGATCACGACTATGAGCCACAAGCAAGGCCCCACCAAAACAAAAATCACAGGCTAAATATGTTTAGTACATGAAGCAAGTTGTCCAGGAGTTTTCTAATTATAGACCAAGGAAGAGATAGTGGTGGCAAAGGTGTAAGGTCATTAGAGGTCACAGTAGAAGTGTAACACCCAAAATATCACTCCAGAAATCCTCACACACAGTTTGAGGTCAGTGTGCCGCATGTCTACTGACGCATGAAGGCCTGGTACAGAATTAAAAAAATAGATATAATAAAACTGTAATATTAAAAATAAACTATTATTGTGCTGTTGCAATTTGAATTCCGGAAGAGCAGCTACACAGTTGTTTTATCACCTTTATCAACGTACTTTTATCAGTATACTTTCCACTTTCACAGATAATTGCGTAAGCTGATGGTTCGGTAGTTTCGTTTTGCCGTGTCAGTGTAGACAGTTGAATACGGCATGCAAGTATTCCCCCATTATGAATAACGTTAAAAAGAAAAACAATAGCATTGTGATATCGGTAATTTTGCTAAATCAAAGGATTTAAGTAGAAGAAAATAACCGTATTGCGTAATGATGATTTTTCAATAGTGAATCTTTGGTGAACTCGCCCTCCATACGCTGCTCGGTATGTTGTCGTGTCATGCCTGTTGTCCTGGTTTGCTGTCAGTCTGTAGGTTCATTCAGACATACGGCCTGATCTCAGCTAACTGTTATATTACAATAAGGACACGAAGTAATATTAGTTACGAGCTAAAAGACCACCAAATCACAAACGGGTTAGCATGTTTAGCTTAATAGTTACGCCCAAATGCTAAACAGGTTAGCCAATTCGGCTATCTCAACAGTGCTAGTAACTGGGCCTCTTTGGTTATTCTCGTAACAGTAACTCATATTTGCATTCATGGTAAACACGAGAACAGGGTCAGATACAACGTCAATGACTGCATGTTACAGCATAATACTTGCCTGTCTAGCATGCTAAGTGCCTAGCAGAATCAGAGTTAAAATGACAAGCCCTGACTGATGATTGGTTGGAGACTTCGTTGACAGGAACTGAATGTCAAGAGGCAAAACAGGGTCTCTCAGTTTTGGTAAAGCAAGCGCAGGGCTCATAAATCAGTCTTTACCTGCCGTGTACACCGACCGCTGTCCTGTCCCTGGACAGATTACGTGCAGTAATTCGCACGGTAGTTGGGACACAAGTGTAGGTCGTGTCTGCAGCCCTAGCAGTAGCAGGTGACAGCAGAACTGCACCGTCAGCGCATGCGCACTACTTAAGATATGAGTACATGGATAGGACCACGGCTGGCTTCAAAGACCCTCTCTCACATTTGCCCTCATAGTTAATAAATAGTTTACAGTTTGGGTTGTTTAATTATCCAGGAGCTTTTACGATGTTGCATAAAAAGCTAAAACAAACATGTTTTGCTTTGTTTTCGTTGGGCTAACTAATCACGCAGCGCTTGAATATTGGTCGTAAAGCAGGATGCAACGTCGTTTTTTACGACTACAGCGTGACGTCATTACCGTAACGTTGGCCAGTGTGTCGGTAAACACAGGTTCAGCTATCTTTGACTGGTAACGTCGAGTTACCCCCAAATAATTGTTGTTCTTTTTTTTGTTGATATGCATGACTATTGTATGTCTGTAAGATAAATAAATAATAGAGCATGCTCTTGTGAACAACTCTAGCAAAGATGTTAATTAAAAATGTCATAGCTAACGCTAACTAGCTATATGTTGCTAGCCGCAATAGTTTGGATAGAACAGCTCTTTTTTTTTAGCTAAACGCCAACGTTGGCTACAGCTCAAACTTGATATTCATCCACTTGTCGGTGGAAGAGAACCGTATGCGTTAAACTAAGTTACAGTCTGAACTGCGTGAGGGGTCAGTTTGTCTCCGGCACCGAAAGCACAATTCATGAACAATGTCAGCACAAAAAGACTGCGAGTTTTTGGTGAAAAGAGCCCGGGAGCTGGTCTCTGATGATCCCTGTGCGGCCAAAGCCTGGCTCATCACTGCCAGAACCCTATACCCTGCAGATTTCAACATACAGGTAACATTAAGACATACCTCAGCCTCTTAGGATCTGTATGAATTTCTCCATATGTTTCAGTCCAACATTATCACGTGAGTAATATTTGTAGATCCTCTGTTATGAGTCCATTGTTAAACGTTGCTTGTTGCCTGTTTTCACAGTATGAAATGTACATCATTGAACGCAACGCAGAGAGGACAGCCTCAGCAGGGAGGCTACTGTATGACATGTGAGTTACAGTGTACAAACTCTGTGGTACTGGTGTTAATGTCAAGTGCCCTTTGGTAATTATGAGGTTACACATGTCAATGATCTTCCATCCTTTAGGTTCATGAACTTTCCAGATCAGCCCATTGTTTGGCGAGAGATCAGTGTCATCACAGCTGCCCTGCGCAGTGACTCTCAGGACAAACATGCACAGTTTCTACGAGGTGAGAGGAGTTTATTTTCCTTGTTTGAATACAAGTCACCATGTTGTAATGTGTACGTTAGTATACATTCCAACATCCTTTCTGTCAGCAGTGTTAATGTTTGGAACTCGGAATAGTGCTTATTTTTCTGTGTGTGTCTTTGTCTCTCTCAGGGCTTTTTGAGACACTACCTGGCCGTGTACAGTGTGAAATGTTACTGAAAGCCACAGAGCAGTGTTTCAACACTTTGGAGAAGGCAGAGATGCTGCTTCTCCTCCTCAAGCGCTTTCCAGAGTCTGTGGTCCAACATGGAGTAAGTAATGATAACATAACACTTGTGTGTTGACATTTGAACCTAGAGTACATTTCTGTACAGTCACTGGCAACATTTTCCCGTATGTTCAGGTCAGCCTTGGAGAAACATTGTTAGAGGCGGAGGCATCAGAGAATATGGAGACTCCTGTCAACTGCTTCAGAAAACTTTTTGGTGAGTGAGTGATTAAAACTAGTTTTTCATTGTTGCAAAAACCACTTACTTCCCGGGCGCCGGTCATCCTCGGGCGCCAGTTTTCCCCAGGAGCCAGTCGGATGGCAGCCCACCGCTCTTGGTATGCCACGGAGGAAGGACTTACCAGGATCGGTTAAAGGCAGAGGAAAAATTTCACCAGTGAATGGCTTGTGTGTGCATGTGCATGTAATGTGTGACGAATAAAGGGGATTGCCCCTCTGATTCTTCTTCAGTGCCTTTCACACGTATTTTTTCTTATCATTTCAGTGTGTGATGTCCTTCCCTTGGTCATAAACAACATGGACATGCGCTTGCCAGCCAGCCTGATGCAGAAGTACATGCTGAAAGCAGCCGAATTCTACATTGGCTACGTTACCCGTGGACCCTCACCTGATGTACAAATGCAGGGTAAAGCTGCACTGTGTTGATGCTGGTCTTTCCTTTCCCGTTAATCTAGTGTGACCGTTTAAACCTCAAACTCTGTTGTACTACATGGGGTCTATCCCCATGTTCTTTTCCACTCACTGCCTGCATGCCTTTTTTTCTGTGTCTCTTGTTGTGTGTGTCAGGCTCTCAAGAAGGTGGGTCTCTGAAGTCTCCCAGTGTGTCCCGGGGCTCCCAGCGTTATGTGATTGATGGCCTGTCAGAAAAGTCGTCAGTGGTAGCAGAACCTTGGGAGAGGCTGTTGGATATCCTCGCTGTGGTTGGAGCACGCTGCGAGTGGCAGGGAGACAAGGGACAGAGGTAGCCTATCTGTCAATCAGCCAGTACTTTTTTACAGAGTTTTTTTGTATTCAGGGGACTCTTGTAATATATATTAATTTATTAGGTGCACCCAATAGTGTTCCTTTTACTCAATCTACTTTTATTGATATAAATGGATGAAGACATTTTGCTGTCAGCCCATATAAGAGATATAAGAGAGTAGTTGCAAGGCAGTGCATATGTTTTCAGTACAGTACACACAAAACAGATAGATATGTTGAAAATTAATGTGGGAACATTCAAGATTGCAATTTTGTAAGTGCTACATGTTTATTACACTGTATTACAGAATGGCCTGTAATAAATATATTACATATTGAAAAAACAATATCAATAAACAATTCAATCTAACAGTTTTGGTCTATGAAAATGAGGCACAGGCAAAGAAATGGTTTGGACTGCTTGTATTCCTTGCAGGTGCTCCAAGATGTTATATACACCTCCATAAATGTAGCATAGGTAATTTTAAAGTGAGTATAAATGTTTTTAAAATGTGGTGTTTCTTTGTTTGTATCTGCACCTTCTGCTGTAGGAATTATGTGGACATGCTGCAGAGAGTGAAGGAACTGTGTCGCTACCTGCCTGGTCTGGAAGGAGACACAAGGTCCCGCTGCTGTAGTCAAGTGGTCATATGTGCTGCACTCGTCCTCTTCCGCAGTGCCTTCCTCTATGTCTCATCTGTACAGCCTGCACTGTTCCAGGGTCAGCCTCAGTCTTTTCAAGCATGCTGTGGTTCCCTGTTTGTTCATTTCACTCTAGTTCTTCAGGATATGCATCTCTGCCATCTTTTCAATAAATGGTTGAATGATCAGATGATGTGTTTATGTTTGGCAGGCTTGAGTGCATTGAGTTCGGGGCCATGGATCCTTGTAGAGGACTTGAGCTCGGTGTATAACGATGTGGAGGTGGAAAGAGGAATGAAACATGCACATAAGAAACGCAAACTGGCAGACGGCAGAGAGAAGACAATGGTGAGGACGACTCAGAAGTCATCTCGATGTTTCTACCTGATTTTTTGTGAGAGCTGAGAAAGACTCACACATCACCATTAGCGGGCACGGTTGTTGTCTGTGTTTTCATAAATAAGCTTTAGAATGAGTGTAGTGTGTTTCTGTTGTGTCTGCTTTTTTTGTTATTGTGTGTGTGTGCGCGTGCGTGCCGTTGCAGAGCTCAGATGATGAGGAGGGTTTGGGAAAAGGTCGAGGTCGACACATTTTAGTCAACAAGACTGATATGCCCAGCTGGTCAGAGACTCTGGACAGCTTCCGCACAGCGAGGGAAAGCTGGGACCTTCTTCACTCCCACGACGGCCTGGAAACCGGTAAACAGCTCCTCTGTTTGTCTGTGCTTCTGTTTCACCCACCTGGACATGGTCCAGGCACATATCATATTGGCAACCACAACAGCTGCACAAGTATTCTTGTGACTTTTCTAAAAAAAAATCTCGATACAACTTTAAGGAGGGACAGGGGGTCAAAGGTTTTAATCATTTGAATGCAACATTGCGTTTAAACAGAGTTCAAGAAGATCTGTGCCTCTTGGAAGACAGACAGCTGGCTTTGGTTCAGAATATTCCTCACCGACATGATCATATTCCAGGCAAGAAACACGTTTTTGTTTTCTGTTCATACATTCATTTCATGCTGGATTAAATCAAACTTCATTGAGCCCTGTGAGGAAATGTAATAATTGCAAGAGCAACAATACATGCATACAATACATACATCCATCTTGTTTTCTACAGTTTTTAAAGTATTGGGCAAATAGAGCTTATGAGACACACATGTTCATCTTTCTTTCCATGTACCTCATGTGTTGTCTTTGACTGTATGCTGATTATGTTTGCGTGTATGTGTTTGCGTGTGTCCAGGGACAGTACCGTAAGGCCCTCTCCAGCCTGCACCAGATGGCTGCAGTGCAGCAGCCTCAGCCTGGGCAGCAGAGCCCCTCAGGTCAGGCCAGTCTGGAGCACCACAGGGCCCTCATACAGCAGGCCTCCTGCCACTACGCACTGGGAGAGTACAGGGTACACAAACACGCACACACACAAATATGTACAACCGATCTTGTATATAAGGCTGGTAGGTGTCAGGAGACATGCATATACACACACAGGCTGCATGTATTCACTACCATATTCTGAAGTACACCTGGCTTAAAATGTATTGTACTGAGCAGTATTTGCTTTCCCGTTTGCATCTCGTGGAAATTTCTGATTTACAGTCTCTGTTATTCCGTGGATATCTGTGGTTCTAATCTAGTCTGTATTGCAAAAGGTTGTTTTCAACATGTCCCAAAATGAATGCATAACATGAACTGGCCTGAAGGTGGCACTGTAGTTAATTTTTAGAGGCACATAACTGTAGCAGAGTTAAAATTTTAGAAATTTGGTTTCAGACATTTATTATAACATAATTCTCACCTTGAAAAATATTTAACCATTTAACCAATTTAACCACTCTGACTAACTGATATGTAATTACCTTGCCCAAAAGCTTCTACATTTTTCAAACATTTATGCCAGATTTTGGACATGCATTGGTTTATTATGTCATTTTATTTGACATGCAGGCCTAAACTTGTGTACAGTCACCAATAATTTTCAGAAAAGGTTTTGGCTTAGCAAAAAGATATCCATAACACAACATGTGCTCACAACAGGATATAAAGAACAAATGCAGATAATTTACTCTGCCCTGTGCACACATATGATGTATGTATTGTGCTGTATCTGTTAATCAGATGGCCTGTGAGAAGCTGCTTGATGTCGTCAGTGGGCTGGTGCCCCCAAACCAAGAACCAACAAAGAGCCCAGAAGATCAGGGAAGAGTCAAGATCAAAACAAGGAAAGGTATAAAAAAAAAAAAAAAACAACCATCAGTGATCCTGACCTATGAACAGCTCTTAACTTGTTAACCTTTTGTGTGAAATTGACATCTCCATATACATTTTGTGTTAAGCACAAAAGGGTTTCAAATCTTGGCAGAAATGTCCAAAAAATGGGGACTTCCCATGTGTATGTATGGTGACTGATTGTTGTTACCAGTGACAACCGCAAGTTTCCTTTGCTGCACTTTGCATATTCATGAGAAAGAACTGACTATGTTGACACTGCTGATATCCTTTGATTCACAAATCCCATGAATGACATGATTTATCACATGAGAGAGAAATGCGTGTCTATGATTATCAGAACATTATGTAGTGATTCTTTTTTTGTCACATACAGGCAATGACCTGAGATTACTTCCCTGCACCAGCAAAGCTGTTTTACCCTTCTGTCTCCAGCTGATGCTGGCCTGTTTCAAGGTACTTTCACTCATTAATTCTGTGTAAATGTATGACATTTACATAATAAACCTTGTATAACTCACCTTCTCTATTTCTCATTTGGTCCAATCAGCTCCGTGCTTTCACAGACAGCCGTGACGACCTGTCCCTTGGGCATGTGGTGGTGCTCCTGCAGCATGACTGGCCACAGGGCGAGATGCTGTTTTTAAAGGCAGTGGATAAGATCTGTCAGCAAGGCAGTTTCCAGTATGAGAATTTCTTCAACTATGTCACTAGTATCCTTTTTTTGTAACCTCACACAACAACAATCGAGCTTGAGTGGATTGGAAAATATGGTATATGGATCAATTACTTTGTGGTTGTGTTGTTGGTGTTGGTTTCCGTAAGCTCATGATTTTTGTCAGACATTGACATGCTGGAGGAGTTTGCATACCTTCGCACTCCAGAGGGGGGAAGGATTCAACTGGAGCTGCTGCCCAATCAGGGAATGCTGATCAAGTAAGCCCCTCACATTCAGAAAGTCTTCAGCTGGCATCGTGACTCTGCACACTCCCGTTCTGTTGCTGTTTTCAAAGAGAACAGTGCTATGGAATGATGATCTAAGTAGACATGGCCTGTGGGGAAAGTTGTTCTTTGAACTGAAAATGCTGTTAACGGAGCGGGCATTAGAAGGAGAAGGGGTTTATGGTTAAAACAAAGCTTCTATCAGACTCCTTCATTCATTGCTGTAGAAGTTAAGCCACTTGAATGCGCCCTCACTGACTGACAGTTGTTGAATGTTGCTGTCCTTTAGGAACCCTAGTCCCGCCCTGGGGGTGGAGTTAAATACCCTTCTGCTACAAGGGGTGCAGACGATGGACAGGTACCCCAGGCCCCTCCTCCCACAGTCCCATCCCTCCCCCACACCAGTCACCCTTCCTTCATTCCCAACTTCAAGGCTTGTCATCTCCCCAGTTTTGATTTGGGCCTGACATTTTACATCAAGAGTTAGTCGTTCTTTGATTTCCTGTTGGCCTTTGTTTTTTTGAGCCATTGCTCATCTTTCTGTGGTCATCACTGTTGTTGTTGTTGTTGTTATTTGAGGATGATGTTAGTCTTGTTGTGCAGTCAATTTAGTTTTTTTTGCCTTTTCATAACACTTGATCTCATTTCATTTGTGGACACGTTTTATGTGGTTTTTATTTACAATATGATGATGATTTTACTGTGTAATCTTGAATGTCTGATTTATACATGTAAGGAATAAGGAACATGCTATTTGCATGCTATTGTCTTCACTGCACAGAGCTGTGTCTCTGCGTTTGGGACAGATCATCTCATGATAATACATTTCTGACCATATGTATGTTTGTGTTCATTGTTTTTTATCCTTTTATTTTTTTCAGACATCATACAGTGACTCGTGGAATCACCAAAGGAGTGAAGGAGGATTTCCGCCTGGCCATGGAGAGGCAGGTGTCACGCTGTGGAGAGAACCTGTTCAGTGTGCTTCACCGTTTCTGCATCAACGAGAAAGTCATCATCATCCAGTCTCTGCCATGACACCTTTTCATACGAACCTTTTCATAGTTGATAATTCAGGCAGTTTTAATTTAATACAGCTGGACTGACTTTATGACACCAACAGCTGTGTCCCAACACAGGATAGCTCTCTCTTGTCGTTATCACTGAACCCTTAAGAAAAAAAAAAACTTTTTTTTTTTTTTGGCTCATACAATTTTCATGGTGTGCGTGTGTGGTCGTCTTTCTTTGGTGTGTTAACCACATGTGCTTAACCACATTTCAGTGGTGTAATCATATTGTGACATTTTGTCGGAGTCAGTGTTGACAAAAGAATTAAACACATTTTTGATATTCTTCAGCAAAGTTTACTGTTTTTGTTAAAATTTGATTTATTACATCAGTAGTCAGTTCATCTTCAGCTCTTAGAACAACATAAAAAGTTGCATGCTACAGCTCAAAAAAGCATACGCATGTGTTAAAGAAGAAGAATAGAAAATGTACACAGTCTTCCTTCTTGCAAACTCTCCCTTCTGTTTCACTCATTTCCTCTTCCCACTTCCTTTTCCTTTTCAAGTCTGGCTTCCAGTCACTACTCTAGATCTGTGACTGGTGCATGTGGCAGGTCCGTCTGTAGGGCAGCCCTGAGGTTAGCCCAGAACAGCCTGTGCTTGGCCCTGTCCTGAGGCCACTCCAAGTATGTGTGGCGGCCCATCATGGACTTCAGCTGGTGGTACTTGGATGGGATCAGGTATTGAGGCAGAGGCTCAAGCAACACTAGCACAATGCTGTCCGAGCCGTGAGCAAGGCGTTGGTGGCTGGCGAAGTACAGCTCATAATGGCACCACTCGCTCTTGACAAAGTGAGCAGAGAGCACGAACACGGAACGGCGGCTTTTCTCCACACAGGTGACGATGTTGTCAACGATCGTCTTTCCTGGCACAAAGTTTTTCTCATGGTGGCAGATTCTGAGCCCTCCAGTTGGGCCTTCAAGGTTGGGGAGGAAGGAATTGTGCACCCATTCTGCGTCATGCTGGCTGTAAGACACAAAAGCATGAAACTCAACACCCACCAGATCTTCAGGTCGAACTTGTCGTGTTCTGGCACGATGTTTGGCTCTGGTCCACTGCCAGATCATGTCTATATACCAGGGAACATCCAAACGATGGCACAGGGTCAGAACTGCAATAATCACCACCACTGCTGGGCACAAGATGGTGGCAGCTAGAAGGCCAACATTACAGGAGACCTCTGGTACCCAGATATTGTTCAAGGTAGAGCCTCTAATGGCCTCTGGGTAAGTGCACCTATAGCCCGATGGCCAACTCAACAATTCAATTCCTGTGTGGCCCCTCTTCTTTTGAAACTTGATGCCAAGACTTATGAAATTCCTCAGAGTGCAGGTACAGATGAAGGGGTTGTAACTGACATCCAAGGTTTTCAGTTTGGGGCAGCTTTCAAGCTTGTTCACAGAGGGGGCGTGGAGGGAATTTGACACGAGCAGGAGTTCATTCAGTATGGGGAAACCGTTACACACTGGCAGGTCCCGCAGCCTGTTAGCATTTAGATTCAGTGATGTAAGGTATTTCAGATTCAAGATGGTTGATGGTACCACAGAAACCTGGTTGTTCTGGAGGTTCAGTGTCTCCGTTCCTTTTGGTAGACATTTAAAAACAGAGTCTGTCAGACTATTAAAAGACAGAGTCATATTGATGATGTTAGGTGGCCAGAGACATTCTTCCAGGCCGTCATAAACCAGGGAGTTGAAGCTGAGGTCCAGATGTTGCAGGGATTTCATGTTTTGCACGCGTTTGCTTAGCAAATGAAGACTCTTCAGATTGTTGCCTAGCAGAGTCAATTTCCTCATGTTACCCAGAGTCTCACATTCAAGAATTTCTTGACCCTCGACTCTGGAGAAGACAGAGTCAGATAGAGCACAAAGGGAGAAGTCAATCTGGAGAATAGGACTCTGTGACTTTGGGCATGTCATGTGTATGATTGAGGTCTCGGTGATAGCTAAACTCTCCACTGGCAAGTTGATAAAAAAGTTGTATAAAGCCTCCTGTGAAAAGAGGAAGGACTTCACTACTGCCTTGCTGGCCCTAAAATACTTCAGATTAGATGTTGCAACCACAGGAGTGTCCCTCCGTGGCGGTTTGTAGATGGCCACTTCAGTGGTGATCAGATGGGTAATAGATGTTTGCAGAACCACATTTACATATTCAGTCAAGTCAGGCCAGTCAATTGATATGTTGGTGAGATAAAGATGAGATGTGTGGATTTGTGCTCTCTCGCTCATCTGCTTGCCGAGGTCTGTGTAGCCTGTTATCAAATTCAACAGCTCCACTTCAGTAAAGAGTGACAGAGCATCACCAAACAGATTGTGGTCCATTGCTTGATTCCTAGTGAAGGCTATCTGAAGCCTCTGAGCATGAACATCCCCCAGACTGCCTGCTTCATAACCCGGATTATCCTCCAGGGAAAGGGTCAGCATATGTAATTTCACTTCAGCAATATTCTTGAAATCCCCCACAGAGATGTTTTTTGCTCCAAGTGCTAATATCTCCAGTTTTACCAGGGAGCTGAACTCACTCCCGAGTGTCATTGTGAGAAACTTGTTGCACGTCAAATTCAGTACCAGAAGGTTCACTGTGTGGAGCAGGTACCCCTGACCCGACAGGTTCTTCAGCCTGTTGTGTGACAGGTCTAAATCCTCCAGGACTGGCGTGTCAAGGAACGTCTCTGGGTGAATCTCATCCAAAGCGTTCCATGAAATGTTGAGGATCCTCAGGTGAGAGGCGTTTTTGAAGTCGCCTCGGTGAAGCTGCTGTATGTGGTTGCATGACAGGTCTAAAAACTCCACCTCCGGTGGCAGGTCTCTCGGGACAGAGGAGAGATTTTTGGATGAGAAGTTGACGATGTGGCCATCAGATGAAGCACTCAGCTGGAGCCCCGCCGACATGGCTGCTGCCCAGACAGCAGCGATCACAGCCCTCATCGTTTGCCTGGATAAAAGTAAGGACCCAAACATCTGTTATTATTGATACATACACTCAGTTGCCAGTTTGTTAGGTACAGCTATAGGTAAATCCTCTCTTCATCGAGGTCATATGTTTTCGATGAAACAGTTTTAGCGAGCTTGATTCAACTTCATGCTTATTTAGAAGGATGTAGTTTGTGGTGCAGTTAAACTGTACTGCAATAAACAAGAGGTGTGTCTTATATTAAGCCTACCTGCATTGATATAAATGATGTGGACAAAATAGTCTAAACCTGTTTCAACAAAACTAAAACATTATAATCATCATGAAGGAAGGATATGTTACAGGACTCTTTCATTAGAATGCATTGGCTATTGTTAGGTGACCCTAATAAACTTGCAGCTGACTGTTCATACCTCATATGTACTTTGATTATTTCTTCCTTGTTTGACCTGCAGTGTCCTCTGCTTGGCCATAACAAGAAGTATTTTGTTTGGCCATAAGCTGCCTTTGGTCAGTTGTAAGTTTAGAGTTACATATGCATCCTCATGTCCCCCCACACATTTAAATACAGACATTAATTTCTTTAAAGCACATCCACAAGTCACATTTCGAATACAGATGTGAGCAAATATGTTAACATTTAATGCAAAGTTTCAACTATTATGTTTTTAAAGCTTTTTTTGTGCTTCTCCAGACTCTCCATTGCTTCCGTCTCTGTGTGTTGACTTGTGTGATCTAAATTTTCTGCTATTTTGGCCACAGTGACATTTCAATCTGAACAGACCGATGCAATCTGGAAGTAGTTTAAATAAAACCCTAATAAATAAAGTTTGCTCTAATTCAAAATCTAACCACCATACAGTACATAAACAAAGAGTGCACTAACCTGTGGTCCACTGGATTTTTCAGTACGAGCGATGCAGCTTAATATGTTGTTTATTTGTTGCAGTCCATCATATTTGAATACTTTCGAAGCAGAGAAGCTCAATGAAAGGTATCTGTGTTCAGTCTTCAAGTCTGTAAAAATATCTCACTTGCAGAGCTTCAAAATTACTTAAACATTGAAAAAACATGCATAAAGACAGGAGACAACAGTCTTAACAGTTGGTCTGTCTGTCAGTCAAACAATCTGTAGACATCAGGGTCTGCCTGTTTTTCTCAGACGCAGCCTCTGCTGATGCTACAGTAAAACCCATTATGGTCATTCGTTTCGGTAAAAGATGATCCAGAGAGGATTCAGATATGGAAATGAAAGTAACTCAGACGACGTTTTTTTTTTTTTTTTAAATCTACATCCTCTTTTCACTTCCCTTTTATTTACTGGCAGGGTTTTTATTGAAGGAAGCTCCTGTATTTGTTAAGATCCTTGATAAGATTACATAAAATGATTTCAACATATTGGGAGAGAGATGGTATCTACTTGGTTGTTCTGACTTAAATCTATTAAGATTTGAATGACTGGCAGGTCTTTCTGTGCTGTTATCAGGCGGACTATGTTTAAAAGATGTCCATCCTCTTTTCAAAATCTTACAAAAGACGCTCAGTTTGATTTATTTACACAAAGAACCAAGGGCATCTTTTTCTGTGGTATCATAGCTACCACACGGAGGTCAGTGTGGGTGGTAGATGACCATTTCCTTATTCAATTAACTAAACTCCCATTAATGCCTTGAGGCAGAGTGTATCCTGGACAATTACACTGTTTACTCCAGACAGCTGTAGACACTGCCTTTAATGAAGGTGGATGAGAAGGTGGCCTTTTTGATGGGCTTTAACCTGTTTTCTTATGATTGAGAAGTTCAGTCGAATATAGTCACACAAACACATGCACACGCACACTTCCCAGCATTGCTGTTACTGCTGTTTCCTTGGGTCAATGACCGTTACTCATAAGGCAAGTTTTCTAAATTGAATAAGGTCATATGAGCTGGTGTCACTGTTCTCACCTGGTGTGCTTTGATCAAATCTTGGAAGATCACTTGAGGTGCTTAGCAGCTTCTGGCCACCGGACAACAAAGAACAGCCTGTTTTTCACTTTCAGGCTGCACTACATTGCATTGTCCTTCCTTCTTTGTCAATAAATGTCCTCAATATGTGTTGACCGTGTGCATTCATATTGGAAAAAATAGAACTGTTTACTCAAATGTGAAATGTGTTTTTCAGCTCAAACTTAAATACGTGCATTGGTGGAAGCAGACTGCAGTGTGAATTACTCGTTGGTCATGGAGCCAAGATCAGAGTACAAGCTTATTATTGACACAGGAATGTTCTGCTGTGTGTGCGTGTGTGTGTGTGTGTGTGTGTGTGTGTGTGTGTGTGTGTGTCCTCATAAGCATAGGTCTGTAATATCCTCTTACATGTTGGTCTTTTAAATGTTCTTTTTGTTATATGTTACTGAAAGATGACAGAGAGTTTTTGGAATAACAGGTGAAAATAATTCAGCAGAAACTTCTCAGAGGCACAGTAGTACAAGCATGTGTGGATCTGAGTCAACCTTTGTATGTGTGAACATAATGTGGTAGGGAGGGGCCGAGTGGGAACACAAGTAGGCTATGCTGAGGGAGAGATAGGGAAAACTGACCAGGTTGTCAGATGGATACTGCAGCACCTCGGCTCTTCAGCAGGGATCATTCTCATCTGTCCCACACTACCATGGATCTCTTGTGGTCAAGGGGATTTATAATATTGAACAGAGCGACTGCTCTGACTGACACCAGCTACCCCCTTCAAGCGGATTTATGAAACAGGGAAGATTCCTTCATTATGCTGAGCCATCCTTCACCCCCTACTTGTCAGTGCCTCTTACTCTCGCTCCTGTTGGTGGCATGTGGTTGGAACAAAGCAGCCTGCTCTCCTGGGGAGGGCAGGAAGATTTGGCAGCAGCCCAAGCCGGACCCCATCATCCAAGACCAGTCTTTCCTTCACGACACCTTTCCTTCAGGATTCCTTTGGGGTTCGGGGACGTCTGCTTTCCAGACAGAGGGAGCCTGGGATCGGGAGGGGAAAGGCCCGTCTATCTGGGACTGTTTCACCCACTCCACTGTTAATTTGGCAACTGAGACTGCTGATGTGGCTAGTGACAGCTACGCTCGCTGGGAAGAAGATGTGGAAGCACTGGAGTATCTCAGTGTAAGATCATACTCTTTCTCTCTCTCCTGGCCCAGACTCTTCCCTGACGGCAATGCCAGAGGTCAGCCCAACACGGCTGCTGTGCAGCATTACAGCCGTCTCATAGAGAGGCTTCTGGAAAAGAAAATTGAGCCCATCGTCACTCTCCATCACTGGGACCTACCACAAGTACTGCAGGAGCAATATGGAGGCTGGAAAAATGACACACTGGTGGGACTGTTTGAGGAGTATGCTGCATTCTGTTTCCACACATTTGGGAGTCATGTTAGGTACTGGCTCACCATGCATAATCCATACCTGGTGGCTGTACAGGGGTATGGGACAGGTGTGCACGCTCCTGGAGAAACAGGTGGTCCTGCTGGCTCTCTCATTGTGGCCCACAACCTCATCAGGGTAAGTTAGACAGGGTCAGTTAATTTTGGTAACGTGCCTGGGCTGTAGATGACAGAACGCAGAGACTTTATCTAATGATACAGACTGTAAACTTTGAACTTCTGCAGCTGTATCTGTTTATGATGGTCAATGACTGTTTGCATCCTCCAAATGATTTTGAGGTCACAAGACGGTGAAGCAAACACAGACTGCACCAATGCTTGAACTTTGTTGCAATCAAGTTAAATCAATGAAGACTATGTAGTTTGATTTAGTGCACTGTAACATATAAATGGTACAGCCAGGTGCAACACTGCAATGCTCACTTGTGTGTCTTCTCCATGACAAGCTGATCATATCACATTTTTATGATTGGTAAACAGGACACTTTAAGAGACACTGAGGTCAAAGTCCACCACATCAGCACATTTGTGCTAACACTGTATGACAGGAAGTCATGGAGATATGCCTCATTAATAATCACTTACGGTTGTACAGTCTAGCACAAATGGTATGTGCACACTGCACAGATAACATGAGCAAATAGCAATTCTCTGGTGCCTTATATATTGTTTTCACGATTGGGAGCTTATGTCTTCCTGTTTGTTTGTTCCTTATTTATCTGTTAGTTGGCAGATTATCTCAAGCCCAAACTGAGGCAGAGGAACAAATGATTATTTTCTTACTACTGCTTTCTTACATTTACAATTCTTCAATGAATACAATCTATTACATGATTGTCTCTCAATCTCTTTAATGCAGATCTAACAAATAGCAAATTCAGAAAATGATGCAACTGCGGCGGAGATATGTGAGATTCTGTGAATGCTTAAAAGTTTTGCAGTGTTTTCAAAGCTCAGTAGGCCGTTTTCACAGCAGACTTTTAGACTCTTCATACCAGTAATATTAATGACAGCAGGAAAATGAGAGCATGCACAATACCAGGACCCTGAAACTGAGGTTAAATGGAACTCAGCAATCATTCATGTTGTCATTTAGTCTTATGTTTTTCCTACTGCGACATTCTTCTGTGAAAAAGGCCTATTGTACTACTGTGTCTGTGTTGTAGACTACATTACAGTGCATCATGCTACTGTGTCTGCTATGATTTTCAGGCACACGCCAGAGCATGGCACACCTATGACACCCGCTTCCGTGCAACTCAGAAGGGTAAGATATCCATCATTTTGGGATCCCACTGGGTTGAGCCTCAGAGAGGCCAAGCCACAGCTGCCAATGTTGAGCATTGCCAGCAGTCAATAGAGGCTGTCCTTGGCTGGTTTGCCAACCCGATCTTTGGTGATGGGGACTACCCAGTCTCTTTAAAAACCATGCATGGAGCCCTCTTGCCCACATTCTCCCCTGAGGAGAAACTCTGGGTGCAGACAACAGGTGACTTTTTTGCTCTGTCCTTTGGGCCTAATAACTTCCGTCTGGGCCAGGGTCTGGTCCAGAATGGGCAGACTGTAAGCCCAGACCTCAGGCGCCTCCTGAGCTGGATAAAGCTGGAGTATGGAGACCCATGGGTGCTGGTGGCTGAGGGAAGCTGGTTTTCTCAAGCCAATGTGGAAAAGGAGGACACAGTGGCTATTTACTTGATGAAGAAGTTTATCAACCAGGTCCTGCAAGGTACAGAAGAAGTGCAAAGAGCAACCAAATAAAATGCATACAATGTGATGAAGTTAGGAAAAAAATCTCTCCACTTTTTATTGCTGTTTTCCTTTACAGCTATCAAGCTTGATGGTGTGCAGGTATTTGGCTACTCCGCCTGGTCATTGGTGGATGGCTTTGAGTGGAATAATGGCTTCACTGTCAGACGAGGCCTTTTCTACATCGACTTCAATCAACCAAACCGAACCAGGACCCCCAAGACCACTGCTCAGTACTATAGGCGTGTTGTTGCTGATAATGGTTTCCCTCGTGGTAAAACCTCCAGAGAGATCAACGGCCATTTCCCCTGCGAATTTCACTGGGGTATTGCTGACTCCACACTGCAGGTAAGAAGAGAGAGAATCTGAGAAGCCGAACGAATGATTTTACAGCAAAAAAAAATGCTGAATGAACAGCTATATACCCCTGATATTCTTTAATGTTTTTGTTTTTTTGTTTTTGTAGGTCCGCTACTACCCTTTCTCACCACAGTTTACTGACACCCATTTGTATAGGTGGAACCTGACAGGGGATGGATCATTGCATCCAGTCCCAGGGGTGACAGTCCACACCAGACAAGCCCAGTGCACTGACTACTTGGCCATTCGTGATCACCTTCGCCTGTTTGTGTCCACTGGGGCATCTCACTATCGCTTTGCCCTAAACTGGTCTCTGATTTTACCCCAGGGAGACCTCTCTAATGTGAACACTGAAGCTCTGAGGTAGAGATACACAAACACACAAACATGGCCTGTCACTATTTCAGTCTTCCCAAATTCAGCCCAATTCAAATCAATGCAACTCTATTTAAAAGTACATTATAACATAACCTGATCTGTACCATAGAATTTGAACAGATTCAGATCAATTTTAAGATATTTTGTGACTACACACATTAACCCTTTATTCTACATTCTGTTATAACATATAAAAGGTACTACCGCTGTGTCCTGACTGAGCTCAAGAAGCTGGACCTGGAGGCTGTTGTTATTCTCTACTACCCCACACACAGAGCTCCACATCTGGGCTTGCCTGGGCCACTGCATGCCTCTCGTGGTTGGCTCAACCACAGCACAGTGGAGGCCTTTCAGGAATATGCAGCACTGTGCTACCAGCAGCTGGGGTCCTGGGTTCCATACTGGATCACCATCAATGAGCCTAACAGACTGATAGATGTTTATTCCAGTGGGAAAGAGATGCATCAGGCAGCTCATAACCTTCTTCTGGCCCACGCAAAAGCCTGGAGGCTATATGAGAGGGAATACTCTAGTCAATGGAGAGCTTTGGTGTCACTTGCATTACATGCCGACTGGGCTGAACCTGCAAACCCCTTCCTGGAGTCGCATACGGCAGCCGCACAGAGATTCCTTTTGTTTGAACTTGGCCGCTTCTTAGACCCATTGCTGGGCACTAGATACAAGGAGAAGCATAACAAGGGGGGCTACCCACAAGAAATGAAGGCATACCTGGAGGAGAGAGCTCGCCTAATGGGCCTCCCTGGATCCCCTCTTCCAAGCTTTACTGAGGCTGAAAGAGAGGAACTGAGAGGCGCATTGAGTTTTATCTCACTAAACCATTTTACCACTCGTTTGGTCTCTCCATATCCCCACACACAAGCTGTTTTTCAGCAGAAAGAACCCCCTGATCATGGTTGTCTGATTCTTTCTGATCCCACCTGGCCCTCCTCCAGTCTGGGGCAGGCTCTTGTACCATGGGGCCTTCGGAAGATCCTGAACTGGGTGAGCCAGAGATATGGAAAGGCTCTGCCTATCATTATCACAGCTAGTGGGATTGATGACCAGGCTCCTGTGGAGGACAAACTCAGGCAACACTATCTCAGGACTTACCTGCAAGAGGCCTTCAAAGGTAGGACAAACATTGTTCTATCCTTCATCTATCAGACTGCCAATATGTAATGTTCCTATGTGATCCAGAGTGTTGTGTGATTTCTCAGTTGGAATAAAATGCAGTGTTCCGGGTGTTGAGAGAGAGGCACAGTTCCACAGCAAGTCCAGGTTTTATGGCCATATTGCGTCCTCCTATAAAACCTGAACTGAGAAACCATGAAGATCATAAAAAGAGAAAAGAGGGGAGGGAAAACAGAACAGTGACATTGCTGATCACTGCTGTGTTCATACTTTGCCCTTTATGGCCCTTAGCTCACCTGCATATGGGCACAGGTGTAGTTTTCTGTTATGGGTTAACAATCAGGCACGTATTTTTAACATTTGGTTGCTTTTTTAATAGTAAAATACACATTATCTTCATATTGCTCCAAGTGGAGGAGGAGTGATTCTTATCTCACATTTCTCCTTTATTCTATTTCCCTCCAGCTCGCACATTAGATGGAGTGAACCTGCAGGGCTTCTATGTGTGGAGGCTGCAAGATCGACGCGTCCCCCAGTTTGGCCTCTTCACCTCAGCCCACCACCAATCCAAAGCCAAAGCCTCCATCGTTGTTTACAGAGAGATCATCACTCATAGCGGTTTCCCTGAGGATAACACCACGCAGAGCTGCAGGCTCAGTAAACTGCAGGAACCTTGCTCTGTATGTGCATGGATGTTCAAGAACAAAGCCATGCTGGTCTTTGGAGGCTGCCTCCTAATAACAGCTGTTATGTTGGCAGTGCTTGTCATCTTTGTCATTATCACCAAAAGAAAGCAAACAAGAGGCAGAGGGAGGTGGGTGAACAGGATGAACAGGAGGAGGAGAAAGGAGGGTGTCCCTGTATGCTCATGTCCACCTGTTAAGTGCTAACTGTGGAGATACTGGCACTGTAATGTAGCAGAGTATGACAGAGAAGAGCAATGATTTGTAATTGTGTGTGGTCCAATAATGCTTGTATCTGTGCTTGTGACAAATGTGTGATCAGTTTACCAACAATTACTGCCAAGAGAAAGCGTCTCCATCCATTTTACTGTAATAAAAGGTTATTTAGGTGGAGGGTAATTGGTAAGAAGAATTGTAAAAGCTATTTTGTTTATACAGTGGCAATAGATTAAATAAATGACTCCCCAAATGCTGCGTCATGTTGTTCTTTTGCAAAAGTTGATAAGTGACTATGTGGACTATGCATTACTGTAAATGAGAAGAAATGCTTAATCTAATTCCTCACCTGAACTTTGACCTCCATTATGTACAAAATATATCAATTAAAGTAAGTCAGTGATGATCAAATTGTGTAGATCAGACTGAAATGTGACTTTATTGGATATCTTTTATGATGTACGATGGGTTTAGCTCAGTATCCTCTTTGCTCAAACACTGGACCACCATGTCTCCATGGGACAATGATGCCCCCTAGTGTCACAGTTTGCAACCCAGCCAAAACAAAGTGAAGCATGGGTGCTTTCGTTCAATAATGGGAAGAATGCCACAAAGTACCACGCATGCTGATGTTATGGCGTCCAGCAATGTTTGTGATTGTGGGTCAGTGGGATAACACTTCAGAAGCTGACATGATTGGTGCTTGGGGCTCTGCATACGCCATAGTACAGCTAAGCATGTTAAACATCTGGATGTTAACCTGACATGATTTCCACTTTTGATTTATGTACACAGGAGACAGACACACTGGTTTAACTGGGGTGATCAGATGAAGAGGGTTGTTTGTTTCTTTGTAAACTCAGAGCAGCAATGGAGAGCAACTTCATGTTCACAAGATTGCATGTGATGGCCTACAAACTTGAAAACTGCTCACCAGAAGTGTTGCCTAACTTCACTGTAGATCATTTTTGACTAAAATCAAGTGATCACATGGTAATGACCAAATGTTATCTGCTAGTCATAGTGTGGAACCGTGTTTACTGCTTGGGTTTGTTCCGAGATCACTTGTAGTTGCCATTAAAAGGTGATCTGAAACGGCACACTGACCGTGTTTTCCAATATACACCACCCCTATGTACATCACATGGCTTTAAATATTTTAATAACAATAATCACGACAATGATATTAATAATAAATTATTCATCGTGAACGGATCAGCCAATGGGAGAAGGCGCTCAGGATGGCAATACAGATCACATGACCCGCTCTCCTCCAGACTGCATGCAGTTTGCTATTAAAATGTTTTCAGTACCACCAACCATTGTGTTGTTACACATTTGAGATGATAGATACACGTTGAGCCATTTTAACGAATCACACCATCACGTCGATAACCGGGACTGACGCCACTCACGGTGAACATCGGTGCAGCTGTTATTTTTGAGGTTGTATCTAAAAAGTGCAGAGCAAGCTAGCTAACGGCAGTCAGGTCGGTCGGACGGCGGCGAGGCCCCAACCGGACGGGAACACGGGGGAACCATGGCCAACATCGCAGTTCAGAGGATAAAACGGGAATTTAAGGAGGTGCTCAAAAGTGAAGAGGTTAGTCGTCACGTATGACAGTTAATGTTAAAGCTTCCCCTTTTACTTTCTTTGACTCCGAGGCTGAACCTGGCTGACGCGTCGCTGCCTCAGCTGTCAGCTTTCTAATCACCAGGCTGCTAGCTTTGGCTAACGATAGCGATACCAGACACGACAGTGCATCCGGCTTCGCAAATAGCTACTAAAGCTAGCTATTAATATGCCACTGTGGGGAAGTTGGAGCCAAGGACGTTGTTGTCGTTATCAAGCAGTTTATCAGGGTATGGAAGCATTACCAGAAAGCTAAAGTTTGTAATGCTAACGTAAAAGGCTCCCTTACCATGCTTTCAATGGTAACCAAGCTAGCTGTGTTAGCATTAGATGTTAGGTGTTATCCGCGTGTGGTACAACAGGATTGCTTTCACATTTGTTCTTCTGGGTCTACAAAGATTGGTTTCAGCTTCCGCCAGAGGGCTTATTATATGTTGAGCCGTAAGATGTGTGCAACAAGTTGAGGTCAACTTTGGCTAATGCTGCGGGGGGTGTCAACTTCTGCTGCATAGGCAGGTTTGAGTTTGACACCGAGCTAGCTTAACACTTTGCGGTCTGCCTGTCTGCTCAAGTTAAAGTGCTTCTTCGGCTTTTCACCCTTTCAGACGAGCAAAAACCAGATAAAGGTGGATCTGGTGGATGAGAACTTCACAGAACTTAAAGGAGAGATAGCAGGGCCACCTGACACACCATACGAAGGTGAGGGGCTTACTAAGACACTAACCTGTTCGCATGATTGCACAATTTTGTTATGTGACACTGGGAGTCACTGACAGCAACTTTATTTTTGAGAAGGCCTCACCAACTAACTATTTCAAGGGGCTTTTAATAATGTAGATTAAAACAATTTGCATCTTAACATTCATCCTGTAATTGCATGCTTAAAACCTCCTTGTCAGGATTCTTAAATAATTGTGACACCTCTCTCTTTTTTTTTTCCCAGGCGGTAGATATCAACTAGAAATTAAAATTCCAGAGACGTATCCATTCAATCCACCCAAGGTAGGCATTAATGAGTGTTATTGCTAATGAGAACCATCCCTCTCCTTGTGGACATTACTGCTGTTTATTGCTGTGCTAATCCTTAAATTATTTTCTTCGTCCCATCTTCAATCAATCCATCAGGTGCGGTTTATCACAAAGATCTGGCATCCCAACATCAGCTCGGTCACAGGTGCAATATGTCTGGACATTCTCAAAGACCAGTGGTGAGTGAATGTGCTGCAGCATTCCTAACATTCTTCATCCATCATGAAATACTTTTGTAGTAGTGCAAGTAGAGTTTCCCCATAGCCATTTCTAAGTGGCTGATCGAGTGTCACCTTTATTTTCCTCCTGCTTGTTACAATACAGTATGACACATAGGTTTAACAATAGGTGAATGAGGCTGATGATGATGTGGAAAGCGTTAGTTGTCATCATTAATCTCAATTTTTATTTACAGCAATCTCAGTGTTCAGGCACACTTAAGGTACTTGAACTAGTTGGTTCATTATGGTGTGTATTGAAAGTATACCTCCACCACTCCCATGGAGCTCTGTGTGGAAAGTTGATCTTATTTTGGTGTCTTTGCACTAAACCTGTCACCTGTGTGTTCCTTCAGGGCAGCAGCTATGACACTGAGGACGGTCCTCCTGTCGCTACAAGCCTTACTGGCAGCCGCAGAACCAGATGATCCACAGGACGCAGTGGTAGCCAATCAGGTGGGTGTACATGTGTGTTTATATTCTGACTTTTGTTTGACAAACTTACTGTGGATATGTATTTCTAATTTTTCAAGCAGTGCAACACGTGCATGTTATTGTATTCATTGACACCAAATATCTTGTAGAAATACTGTAGTATTGTGATGTAGCTCAAGTGTTGTAAAGTGGTTGTAAAGGCAATTGCAGTTGAGTTCTCTGCTAATTTTGGAGAGCTGTCCCGCATATATTGTCCTGGTATAGTTGGGGATCTCTGTGTTTGATTGTTATAATAATGATAAAATGAACATTGAGCTCAACTGCAAACATACTGTCATAACATTGGAAGAATTTGTCAAAATCATGGTGATATTTGATGACAGTCAATGATAGTGTCAGTATCATTAAAGCCCAATGTGGCACCTGCCAGGGCAAAACATTGACTACAGTTAACCAGTGCAAGGGGCTTGTTGATAGACCGCTGTAGAGCTGCAAATGCTTGTTCAATGAGTCGATCAGGTGATTTACCGAAAATGAATTGGCAACTTTGGCGAGAATATTGTGGAGTTTTCACTGTTTATGAACGATTTCTTGAGGGGCAACAAAATTGTTCATTTCAGCTCCAGGCTGCTGTGGACTCGTGTTTTGAACGGGGAGCTTTTTTTTTGCTTTTTCTTACATTATGACATTTTTACCTTAAATTGACAATAGGAAGTGAAGGCATGCAGGAAGCATTGAGAGAGAAAGACTTGTGCTCAGTGGCATTACATGCAGGTCATGCGTCTGCCCTGCGAGATCACATCTGCCATGAGAACTAGTTGGACATTAAACAAATTAAATTGTTTAATTTTTATGCTGTCAAGTATCTTAAGTTTCCTAAATTAGGGTGACAGCTGTATTTTTGGAATACATGAATGAATGGAATGAATACAACCCTGTTAATGCTCATTGCATAAGCGAGTTAATTTTGCTCTTTATGTCCAGTTCACCTGTTTATGACCTGGATTGTTACCTTAAATACCCATTTAAAGGTGGATTTGTTATGCCGTCACCAGCTAGTTGTTACACTTTAAGCAATATTCAGTGCAGTGCAAGTAAAGTAAAAGTGTTGTGAAATATCATGTGTAGGCAGCAAGCTGTTTGCCCTACTCTACTGAACACATTATAACACCTACATACTATCAGTAATCCTTAGTGTAGTAACAGTCATCGTTTGCTTATCAACACACATCCCAATGTAATATACTTGAAGATGCGATTCAGTATAGTGCAAGATGTTTCTTGTTGTGTTGCTGTGCAGTAATGTTCATGTTTTTGAACACATTTTACTTTATTAAATGGAAAACAGTCAGACAGAACATGGAGCAGAAACCTGAGGCTGTTCAGGTGGTTCGGAAGGTGTTGGCCCTGAAATCCTCTTGTACCAGCACTTAAAACGCAGCATGAACATTTGACATGGATGATATTTGTTTAATTGTTGTGCTGCATAATGATCCTTTGAAATAAATTGTGTTCAGTCCAGAGGCGTTTATTTCTTTTATTCACATAACGGTTTTAACACTAATAGTTCATGATAATGGGAAATCTAGTCCTGCCTCACATTTCGAGAAGGCAAACAGCATTGAAACAGGATGCTGGGAAAGACTGACAGTCTGGCAGTTCTACTAGTTCCTCTGGCTCTGAACGTTTCAGCAGCCTCACAGTCTTGTTACGAATTATTTTATTGGCAGTCTGTTGTCACAGCGACATATACAGAATAGTAGAGAGAGGTCCGTGACAGTATAATAAAGAGAACAGAGCTTCCGGGTCTGAAAGTGCTTTTTAAACCTGTATTCTCCTCTAATGCAAGCAGCGACTCCGCTGGTTGCAAAAAGAAGTCTGATTTTATGTAGGCTTATGAGAAGATGTTCACGTCTCACTGGATTTATTAGGCGTAGCATTGCGTATCCACTCAGCTCCACCCTCTCGTCCAAATATGGTCACTTCTGGCTCCAAAAAAACGAAGATAGCAGTGACCATAATGTCATACTTATGGTTTTAAATTGTCAGTCCGCAAACCAATGAGTGACATCACGGTGGCACCATCTCCTATTTGTTATACAGTCTATGGATGGATCATAATTACGCCACTCTCCAGCTTGTAGGCTACGTGTGCTTGGGTTTCTAAGCCAAGTAGAAAAGCACAATGTTGCAGTTGTTGATAGTGGCATGCTGAACCTCTTTCACACAAAACTACTATTGTTTTTCCACATCTCTTCATCACACAGTACAAGCAGAACCCAGAGATGTTCAAACAGACAGCGAGGCTCTGGTCTCATGTCTATGCAGGCGCTCCCGTCTCCAGTCCGGAGTACACACGCAAAATAGACAAACTCTGTGCCATGGGCTTTGAAAAAGTAAGTATCGCTCAACTTTTTCCCTCCCCTACTGTGCAAGCATTGCACTGCTGGATTCTGCTGCAGAGTGAACGTGAATGGGTTTTGTTTTTCTTCTCAGAATGCAGTAATAGTGGCGTTGTCGTCGAAATCCTGGGACGTGGAGACAGCGACAGAGCTACTGCTCAGTAACTGAATCTTGACAGTCTCTTCATCTTCCTCTCGATCCCTAGCTCTCCCCCTCACACATACACACCCTCTCTCCTCCAAGTTCCTGCTGTCTCAAGACGTCTTTTTCCCCCCGTTGCACCCTCTGTTTCACAGTGGACTCCTCACCTCCACCAACCCCTTTATCAAACCCTTTGTGTGGCATCTCTCCTACCCTGCACCTCTGCTGTACCACACTCCAATCAGTCGCTCTGTGAGCTCTTATTTCTGGTTTCTTTAAGTTCATTCAACATTCCACTCAGTGCTACAATCACAAGTTCAACCACATCTCACCCCCTTTGAAGCAAATGCCAGACTTAAGACCCCGCCCATGCCCGCCTGTCTCCCAGCTTTCCTGGCTGTGTCCAAGAAGCGGCTGTCAGCGGCTTGCCTATGCAGTGCATTTACTTTCATTTGTGAAAACCTTTTGTAGGAGAGAGTCAAGCCATTCTAGAAGGCTCTTTTGGACCTGGTCATGATTTTTACACACTTCTGGGCAGATTTTCTCAACAGGGATTGAGCCGTGTCCTCAACATTTTAAAACTGGTATTTCTTGTGAAATTCTATTACACTGTTACCAAAGTCGCTACCTTCACGCATTCACTCATCCTGACACAATAGACCCTTTGTAGTGGTATTGGGTACTAAAGACAAACAAGAAGTTAAAATTTGGAGACCCTTTTGACTCGTTATCTTGTTCCATCTTTGGGAGTTTTTGAGGGAAGTGCATATTTTCACACTTAAAATCTGGAAAGTAAAGTGCACCAGGCGGCGAATGTGGGGTTATGCAGACACAAAAAAGGGCAAGGCTTATTCCCTGTTCTGGACACCAGCTCATAAAGTGTCACTGAGGTGTTCACACGTAGCCATACTCCTTTTCATGCCACGTTTTCCCCTTCCTTCCAAAGCTCCTGCAGCAAAGCCCAGTGCCCGAACCCCCACACCTGTTCTTGACACGGCTTACTTCACTGGCCCCTTTCCCCACATTTTTTAGAAATTTTATTTGGTTTTGGCCTCCTACAGGAATACATTTGGATTCTTGTTTTTAAACCGACAGAGAATAAACAAACAAAAAACAACGTGCAGCCGTAACTCGACCTATCACAAGTCTGGATGGAAATAGTTCAAAAATGAGTTTGAAAAATATTGCATCATCTTAACGACGCCAACAGATAAATATGTCAAAATGATTCATCTGTAAATAAAGATATTAAAGTCTGTGTAAATTAATCCACACTGTCCTTTCTGTGATGTGTCTTTGCAGCTGAGTGTAATATTTAATAACTGGAAAAGTGCCCCCACCCCCCCTCCCCAGGAAGCAAGCAACATATAAAACCTACCTGGCAACAATGCAACCCTCAGTCAGCATATCACAGTTAGTTTCCTATAAATTTAATGTGTCACACTATTGATGAACACAAAAACTGTTACTGTGTGTTGGTGATTATGATCCAATGTATGTTTATAGGCTTGTTCGGCTGTGCATACATTTTAATAAAAACTAGGCTGATGCACTATATTTACAAGACCAACAGACGCTGAACCTACAGGGAATTGCATTGCCAGTGAAAATGGAGCATGCAAGCCAATTTAGATGAATAATGTGCAGGCAGAAGCGCTGGTAGATGGATTATATATAGACTGGTCGTTTGCTTTTCTACACAGTAGTACTTTGGACTGCGGACAGAAGTATGACGCAGCTGCTGCATAAGGTTGAGCAAGCACTAGTGCATTTAGAGCCTCAACAAGGAAATGATACAGGCACTTAACGTAATGTTCAGATCACCTTGCTTATAGTAGGCACCCTGATAATGAGCACAACAACAGATGGCCTGCTTGGTAGCATGTTGTGCCACGCTGAACCTCTCCAAGAAACCCTGGCAATAATCTAAACACCCAATTTCAGTCTGCACGCTCTCGCTAAACAGGAGAAAAGCAACCGCTGATAGTCTAATCAACAGCAGTATGTAATGTAAATCCATGAAAGGGCCTCAGTGGTGATATTTAAGAGGATTTACAGTAACTGTACAGCCCTGCACCTGCTGCACGCTGAACCAGCCTCAGGTTTCCCAGGCATCCCGAGTGACAAAAGCTCATTTTGTATCCTCCCACTGGATGCTGGCATATCTCTCCAGTATATCTAACACCTGGAACGGCTCCAAGCATCCCGGAGCAGAGGACTGCTAAATAGGGCTGACTACATGAGACTGAAAAAACGAGCATGCCTCCTGGCTCATCTGATGGCACTGAGATAATCACTTCTCTGCACTATTAAAATGCACACAAAATAATGAACTAGTTGCATTATTAAAGTGTTGGAAGTTCCATAGGACTGACTCCTCCACAGCTTTTCTCCTTCGATGCACATTGTTCTAGTCATGCTCCAATAGATTCATTTTGGTGTTTGGACCCATTGGGAAATAAAGAGGACTCCCACAGTACTGCGATTGGGAATTGTATTGTCTGTGATGTAATGGTGAGGTAATAGTGACCTCTTTTCATCTTTATCATGGAGTAACTGTTAGATTAGTGAATGGTATTCACTTCTGTGTGGATTTGTGAAGTAGGATGAGTAGAATTTCATCTACTTTTCATCTAATCTAGGTCACAGTGACTCTTTCCAACCCATCCTGAAATAAGAATGATCTTAAACTGTTTTACTTGTAATCAGTATAACCTTCTTTCAAATAGCTGTTTATTTTTTCAAACCATAGTACAATCCCTGATGTATATGAAGGCAAATTCAATCATGTTAATATTTCTTTTGATGAATATTAATGTGTTTTGTCATGAATATTTGGTGTTTGTATATTTATTTTCTGACGGGCCCTGACTGACCCTTACTGCCTGCTCAGCATCAGTACCTTCAACGAAAACGATGATTCGCACTCAGATTTAACAGCAAATAAAAACAATTATGATTCACATCTTTTACTGTAGAAAGGACAACTTGCAGCGCACCCTGGCCGCAGCCGTTTGATTGACAGGTGAATAGCCCAGTGTGTGGCGGTGCGATGACTCAAAGGCATCCTGTTTCACTCCATGTGCTGATGCTATGTGATAGCCGGAGTTTTATTCCCTGTCTCAGTCAGCAGACATGCTGCCTCCCCTGCCAAGCGGTAAGAGCTGGCCTGGCCGTCAGGACGACCGGATGAGACGGTGCCCTACTATCTGCGACTGAGTTCAACTGGGGTCGAACGGGCATCATGTAGGCCTGATAGGGCATGAAACCAAAGCACCGTTAGATTGCTGGTCGCAGGTACCTTTTATTGCTGCTTGTGGGTATTGACAAATGCTCGAGATGATTCCAATAATCTGTCTGGCGATGCTGCTTCCTGAAGGTGAGTCAAATGAAGCTTTGCAGTGCTGCTGTTGATGAGTTTGTTTTAAACTTGTGCACACATGCTTTGACTTTGATTCAAAAAGGAAACGGGCATCGTTTATCAATGCCGTTGCCGTGTGCGCACAAACCGCTGTGCCCTTCCATCAAAGAGCAGATACGTTGCATGTGGCTTTCAGACATTTTAACCAAACAATCTGAAGAATCTTGCAATGCTTAACACGTGTGTTTTTGCTAATATATAGACAATTTTATTGTAAAACATTAAACAAACGTTAAGCAATAGTTTCTCTTGATAAAACAAACAAACAAACAAACAAACAAACAAACAAACAAACATATAGCACTTACGGCCTAAACATGGAAGGCACAAAGGGGCAATAATAAACATAACAGTTTTTTGAAATGTATTAAAAGGCACAATGAGAACAATGTCAAAGAAAAATACTGTTTAAACCAAGTGAGTTTTTCATGGTCTCCACACTTGATGATGCCAGACAATTTCAGAAGTACTGCTCCATTAAACTACGTTAAAAGGCACAGGGGTTGTTTTGTTGAAATGACTAATGACCACCTTTCCCCTCCAGTGGTTCACTCGGCTCAGGGTCACTATGCCCAGAAGCTTCTGAATGATTTGATGGAGAATTATTCCAGCGCCCTGCGGCCTATCGAGGACACAGACAGAGCGCTGAACGTCACCTTACAGATCACCCTCTCTCAGATCAAAGACATGGTGGGTACCATCTCATCGGACAGATCCCTTATTAACTGTACTGTATATTGCTGTAAGGTGTATATATAAAATCATATTTCTTCAACCAAGCAAAAAGTGGCCACAACTGAAACATTATTGTTACTAAATTGATTCACTGAAAATGTAAAAAAGCAGTCAATGTAAAATTTCTTGGCCAATCAATTAGTCACACTGTATTCCAGCTTGCAGTGAAACTATAGTTGTAAGTCACCATAGATATACTAAATGTAGAACCAAAGCATGAAGATGTTGAATGCGGATAGTACTGCATTTTCATGCCTGCAAAGAGAGCAATCACCAAAGGAAGCGTGTGTAGGTGTTGATGTGTATGAGTGACAGACCTCCTGCTGTACCGGCCGGGCCTACTGTTACTCTGCTGGCTCAGGTTCCTGTTCAGGTTCAGTGCTGTGTCAGCCCACAGTGAATAAGCATTTGGGTTGTGCACGTGTGTTTGGGTGTGTGTGGTTGAGGGGAGGATGCAGCTCTCCTACTGTCTGCAGGCTCTTGGTGGTGTACCCGGATGTCAGTCTGTTGTATTTGAGAAGACAGGGGTCAGAACCAGACAGTAAATAGTGTGTGCATTGGAGCGTCCTGTTACCCAAAGAGTTAATGTTTTCTTCGGTTCGATGCTTCAGTGAAGCTATGGCAGTGATACCAAAACCACCCCCACCCACCCCCGTCAGCCAGGGACTCATCCACCTGATATTGACAGACAGGTCTGGATTTCAGCTGTTGTGATAATCTGAAGAGTATCTGCCCTCGTAACGCTCATGGAGAGTTAATGAGCAACAGAGAAATGAGAAGGAGGTTACCCTTGAAGCTACTTGTATATGTCCATTGTGTGTGTGTGTGTGTGTGTGTGTGTGTGTGTGTGTGTGTGTGTGTATATGTGTGAAGGATGAGAGGAACCAGGTGCTGATTGCCTACCTGTGGATCAGGCAGACCTGGAATGACGCATACCTGAAGTGGAATAAAGAGGACTATGACGGGTTGGAAGTGATCCACATCCCCAGCAGCCTGGTGTGGAGGCCCGACCTTGTCCTCTATAACAAGTACGCCCGTACGTCACAAACACACACACACACACACACACACACACACACACACACACACACACACACACACACACACACACACACACACACACACACACACACACACACACACACTATAACTTTTGGATCTTTCTGTTTTCAAGAAACCCTCATTGTAATGGGTTAAGAACTCTGAGTTACTGCAGCATCATTCCAGCAAGAGGCAGGATTACACACTTCCACAGACATCACTTAAGGGTGCTTCACTAATCTCAATTATAGTAAGATTCTAATTATACTTTTACTGTAATAATCCTCTTAAATTAGACTCTTTACAACCGCAATCACAAAGTTCTTTAGTCAGAGAACAGAAACAAAGTAAAAGATTCAAATAAAAAAAGAGCCATAAAACATCTATTCGACATATAAAGTAGAAATGTAGAAAAATGACAAGCATATGTTTTAAAAATGTGTGTCATACAGAATTCATACAATGTTATGCATAATATATATGTTGTGTTTTGTAGTTTATTTTAGTACACCAGTTTGTGTATCATGTCATAAAATATGTAGGTTAAGGGTAATATTGCAGGAAATCTGTATTTAAGTGGCCATAATCATGTAATACACAACATACGCAAACACTGTATGATATACAGAGTTATCAGTTCATTAGGGTCTAATGGAGTCCACTACAATAGCCCTGCATTAAATGTGTCAGAGATCATGTGGAATCAGCTCTGTTGTAATTAATCAGAATATTATAAACCTATTAACTGTGGCTTTTATTACAAGCCTGTTGTATTGCGTTGACTTTTTCTCCTCCTCCAGAGCTGACGATGACTTCTCTGGGCCAATGGACACCAACGTGAGGCTTCGCTACAACGGAGAAATAACCTGGGATGCTCCGGCCATCACCAAGAGCTCCTGCGTGGTGGACGTCTCCTACTTCCCCTTTGACAGCCAGGAATGCAACCTGACTTTTGGTTCCTGGACCTACAACGGCAACCAGGTTTGTATATAAGCGACTGTGCTCACTGGTTACACAGTGTAGAGGATAAAACCACATCAATTCAGTTTATCCACCTTTTCAGGGTGTTGATGACCTATATTACCTAAATTTATCAGGTCAGTGGACTTTGTTGAATATTCAGGTCTGTGTTGTGAGGCTATGACCTCTGAGACTGAGACTGCCCAGCTTGAAAAAGAGATCAGACACACACCCACTCTTGCCTTGCCACTGACTTTGTCTATTCTTGGAAAATATCCGCGGGTGGAGCTGATGATGTGCCTCGTCTACACCTCCTCATCCATGACCCTTGATTCCAGGTAGACATCATTATGGGCATGGACAGTGGTGACCTGTCAGACTTTGTGGAGAATGTGGAGTGGGAGTGCCATGGGATGCCAGCCACCAAGAATGTCATCATGTACGGCTGCTGCTCTGACCCGTATCCGGACATCACCTACACGGTGCTCCTGCAGCGTCGCTCCTCCTTTTACATCTTCAACCTCCTCCTCCCCTGCTTCCTCATCTCCTTCTTGGCTCCTCTGGGTTTCTACCTGCCTGCAGACTCTGGAGAGAAGGTTTCCCTCGGAGTGACAGTTCTTCTGGCTCTCACTGTGTTCCAGCTGATGGTGGCTGAAAGCATGCCTCCATCTGAGAGTGTGCCCCTTATAGGTAAGAGTGCATTTATTTAGGACTGAGTTCAAGCCAACATACATCAAGTTTTTATGTCATTGTAGACATCTTTAGAATTACTATAGTGGCCTGCAGTCCTGTCTGTCTTAATGTACTTTTAGCTACTTGATGCAATTTGTACATTCATGGTCCCCAGATAGTGTATTCTAATAATGCCTCGACAGCAGTTAGCATTTAGCTCAAAGCCATGCTCAACCTCAGTACAGCCCAAAGACTCTGTAAATATACAGTTTGCATTCTCACAAAACTGCTAGCAAAACGTAATATTTGAGTGAAATTTCTGGCTAAACCATCATTCTGCAACTCTTCAAGACTGGATTCCACACCCAACACAAGACAAATGTTGATATATTGACATTAGAATATTTTATAATTAGAATTCTTTTGAGAGTTCTAACAGCAGCTTCCCTCCTGTGTCTGTTACATAGGCAAGTACTATATTGCCACTATGACCATGGTCACTGCCTCCACATCTCTCACCATCTTCATCATGAACATTCACTTCTGTGGTGCAGAGGCCAAACCAGTCCCCCACTGGGCAAAAGTCCTCATTATTGACTACATGTCCAAGATATTCTTTGTTTATGAGGTGGGTGAGAACTGTGCCTCCCCCTCCTCCTCCTCTTCTTCATCCTCTCACTTCCCCCAAGATGACATCCATCACCAGCACCACATTCATGCAAATGGTAAACCAGGGAGTCACAAGTACCCCAGACCTCAGACCCCCAAGCCACAACATCCTCCCAGAGTGAAAGCCCAGCACCACATCACTAGAGAGGACAGGAGCCAGCACTCCAACTATGCACCTGGTAAATATGAAGGCTTAAATGGGAAAATCCCATCAGATGACTGCTGTAAAGAAGACCAGAAGGTCCCCTGCTACCCCGAAGACAAAAAGCCTCCACCTCCAGGCCCCACTGTTACCTTTGGCCCCTGTGTGTTCTGTAGCCATGGCAGTGGCATCCCTGGTGTGGACACCAAGCTGGTGCGCAACGTTGAATATATCGCCAACTGTTTCCGAGAGCAGAGGGCCACATGCGCCAAAGGAGCAGAGTGGAAGAAGATTGCGAAGGTGATGGACAGATTCTTCATGTGGATCTTCTTCATCATGGTTTTCCTCATGAGCATCCTCATCATCGGCAAGGCACCCTGACCATGCAGTGATGCTACAGCTGCTTTTTATTATTTGAGTCAGTGCACTCTTTTTGGTCAAATAAGAGAGTCAATGGGACTATTTTGCATTTTATAAACATATTGTACAGTGAAAAATACATGAGCAAACTTTGTGGCATCTCTTTGGATAATAACCTGTATAGATAACAGTGTTTTGAAAATAAACAAAATTTTCTTTGCATTCACTGTTTTTGACCATGTACATACAGCACATGCAACGTTAAAACCCATGATTTCTTTCACACTATCCATAGCAATATTACGTTCTTTGGTCTTCATCCAAAACACAGGGCAAAGGGCCAGACTTTGATAATGTATGCAGGCAATGCAGAGAGCTCATAATGAAATAGATACATCAAATTAAATTTGTGAAATCATTGTGTTCTGCAGGCCGCTACTCTGCATTCATTTTGGCTACTTTGCTTCCTATACAATCCTTACAATCTCTATTGATAGCATGTTGCAAATGTGCATCTTATTAGCATTGTTGTCATCTGACCATTGAATACAGGTAAGGGCATCTGCTGTCAAGTTAGAATATGACCAGTGGAGACAGCACATATCTTATTCACTACTCTGAAATCGGATGCCTACGGCTGAGAGTTATGGCGTCAGTGCAAGCTCTGGATCTGCAGAATCATTTTTCTATTCAAAAAAATCCCGTGAATAGTTAATGAGCGAGCATTGTTTGTAGCACAGCCGGGGCAGTGAGGATGTAAGGTTATATGGAGCATCAATTATGTAACACAGCAAGCACACTCTGACAACCCCCTCTACCAAAAACCCCATACCTTGAACTTTGAAAGTCAAATGAATGTCTTCTGTCTGTGTATGTGTGGACATGGACATGTATTCCTCATGTTGTTGGGACATAGACCTGTTTACATAGACAGATTGTGGGTACTCTTTCTTATGGGGACAAGTCCTCATAATGTAAAACATCACACTTCAGGTTGAAGACTTGAGTTAATGTTAGGGTACAATTATTTTCAAGTCAAGGATAGTATAAATGTTCAGTAAGTACTGGTTAGGATTAGCGTTATGGTAGTGTAATTCTCCAAAAAGTGAATTTAAGTTAATGTCATGTCCTCTTAAGTGATGGAAACTGGACTGTCTGTCTGTTCACACATGTGCAACGTGGGAGCATTTGGAAAGACTGAAAAACGGGGAATGGGAGTCACTGGGCATTCTGGGGTGGTGCCGCCATTTTTTGAGGATATTTTACCAGCTGTCATTAACTGTCACTGTCACCAATCATTTGTCATCTGCTGTCTGTAAATAGTTCATCATCATAAATGTCTGCATGAAAGGCAAAAGGAAGTCTTGACAGACACAAAGGAGTGAGCATATTACAAACTGAAGTTAGTTAATGATGTTTGGGTTAGCTAATGTTATGCCAACTGAATGCTAACAAAACATCAGCTAATCGTGCATAATTAACCTTCCAAAATGAAACATTCGTCTACCTTTATGTCTCACTGTAAACTTTGAACCTTTTTCATTGTGTAGTGTGTTTGTGTAAGTTCAAACAGCCATCAGATGGCGCTCTTACTCTTACATACTTACTCGTACATAACCTTACAGTTATGCAAAGATCCTTTTACTCTGTGTAGACTTTTACTGTGTAATTTACTTTCACTTAAGTATTTCCATTCTTGTGCTAATTTAGCATTCCACTCAATTTCAGATGGAAATATTGTACTTTTTATAAAACACATGTTCCATTCAGAAATACAATGTATGACTGAATTTATCAGCTCACTGCATATAAAGTGGATAGAAAGTTAGATGTCACCTGAACCCACAACAATATTAAATTACTGCTTATATATTTTTTACATCAATACTCTGAAAGGGGCCATTTTTCCTGTCGAGTGCTTTAACATTTAATGCTTAAATACATTTTGCTGCTACAAATTCCACATATTTATTGAGATTTTGAGATATAGGATTTTATAGGAGTCTGTATTTTTGGTTGGTCTTAACAAATCTCATGAAAAACCAAAGCAACAATGTGTTAGTCCATCTCTCAGCGATGTCAGCTTTCCTAGCCTCTCTGTGACACTTTGAAACTGATCATGAATGTGTATCTTCATTTTTATTAAAAAAAAGAAAAAGAAAAAAAGAGGAAGCTCTCAGCTAATTTAATTTCTAATCCAGGCACTGTAGTGTTTGGCAGATATTGTTCAGACAGCGTGTTCTTTGGGGACTATTTTCAGAAGTGAATTTGGTGAGCATGTGTATTGTGATGAAACAATATGTCACACAGTGTAATAGTGTGGCTCACTGAAGTGTTGTGATGTATCAGACTTATACACCGGCAGCAATTCTTACTACTATCAATTCACTGGTTTTCATCTTTTTCATGGGACAATATGAGAAATATAAAACATCATCAGACTCATTCTTTAACTTGTGATTGAGTACCTTCACATTGTGGTATTTCCACTTTTATATAAGCAAGGGATCTGAATATTTCTTGTACCACTGGTGCACACTCATAAGTGAATTTTCCTCCTTCACAATATCTATACCTCCAATCACCCACTGCAGTAGGTAAACAATCAAAATTGCACTCACGAAAACAGGTTTTTCCAATAAATTTTTTCCTTAAAATGACAGTAGATGGCGCTCATTTCCCACATACCATTCTGGTGGCGGGTGCTCCAAGCTTCATGTTTCAAACTGCACCTCAGAATTATTCCCACTATCACACAGTTACCCACTCACAAAATTTCACTGCAGAGGAGAAAAGAAAAGAAAAAAAAAATCTGCAGGCTATTTATTAGTCCTCCAGGTTATTGTAGGGCAAGAGTCTATACGTCTCACTTGCTGCAATTCCATAATTAAATCTGGAGGCTAAGTGAGTTTGTCAGTAAAATGCAGCAGGCAGTGTGCCTGTTGATTGTTCTGCTGGGTCCCTCCAGTGCGAGCTCTGTTGAGCAGACATCAGACGGTCAGAGGAGTCATTGTCTTTTATCCTCCTCTCCAAAGTGATTGCCATGCTGAAGCACGATGCATCCGATCAGTGAGAATATCTCACATTTTCAGTCTGAGGGAAGCTGACTGCATTGCGTTCCATTAGTGCTCAGTGAGCCGCAGGGGCCACAGCAAGCTGTAATCACCACGGGAGACCAGGAGAAGTGTGAACCATGTAATGTGGACAGGCGTAGTAGCACAGGCATGGATGGAAAGACTGCTGGGGAAATTACCAAGTGCTTTTCAAAAATTCACTTGTAGGAGTATTATTTAACACCACTTAGATTTACAAACAGAATGGGAAAATCACTGTGATAATACATTTAATTCAGCAGTGACGAACCAGTGGTGGAATGGAACTTCCAATCAATTACTGTTAAGCACATTTGACAGAGAAATCCCCGTACTTTGTACACCACATTTATCGGACAAGCGTAGAGCCTCGTCCCTTTTGCAGATTTACATTTCACATACAAAACATGTGGTCAGCTTAAAGCAGTTAAAATTAGCTCCACCTCAACCAGCCACAACATTAACATGCTGCTGTCATATTCATTCATAGATCATAACAATCTGAAATGATATTGTAATACTCTAAGAGGGGCCATTTTGCATAATGAGTACTTTTACAAGCATATTTTACTTAAAAAAAAATCACTATTGTATTGTGCTTTTACCTCAGTAAAAGTACAATACTCTGTTGTGACTAACTTTGCTCTTTCACATAATTCTCTATCTTATTACAAAGAAGACATTTAAATTGTTATTTGCGACTCTTTAATTGGCTTTGAAAGCAGTGAAAAATCAGAACGGAATATTTGTGTGGGGCGGGGATGACGTTTACTGACTGGCCTTATTTGAAGTATTGGGACACTTAAACACTTGACTTTACCTCCAGTTTTTCCTCAGTATAGACAGATTTTGAACTGCTTGTCAAAGTACAGTAAAAGCATGCTGTCTGCAGCTGACTGATGTGTCTGCAGGTATTGTGTGTAAGTCTGAGTTTTACCTAGACATACAGTAGCTTGGATGATTGTCTCTGATGTAGTAATTGTCATTCTGGAGAGGAGGGGAAAGAACAGGGGGGCAGAGGGCCCATAACTGCGCGCTACCAGCGCCCCTGCGCTTGGCTGAAGCTTCTATCATGGGACCCTGGCTTTGAAAACAGCAGTTGCAGCCATTTGCGGCTGATTTAGATTATGTGTCACTGTCCACCAGTGTTGTCATTAGCTTTCGTTTGACATAATGCCCTGTAAAACTTTAACAAGCCCGCACTGTTCCAGATAGACAGAGGACATCCAGCGTTAAGGAGATTAATTCTCCATCCGTGAAGAACGGGACCTTGAAATTAGCATGCGGTTGCCATGGTGATACAGGCACGCTAATCCAAAGTGCTCAGCAGTGTTTACAGATATTTAGAAAGTTTGTTTTCGAGTGGAGACACAGCCCTATTACCTAAAGGCTCAAAGGCATTGTTATAAATGGACGATAAAGACTCCAGGGTATGAGCAGGGCTCGCAGTGAACATCAGTAGCAGAGCCAGATTTATAACGTGCGGAATTTATTGGCAGTGAAAACTTTGCGTCGAGTGTAGGCTAACAGAGCGGCTAACAGTTAAACCACATACCTGCACCAGTGAAGATGAAGAGTCCTGGATACGGACACAGTGTTTTCAGGAGGGAGAATGGGACACTCTTCTCATGAGGTAACGTGAATGACACCGAATTATTTTTTAGTTTCTCGCTGCTAATAGGCGCTGTCGCCATCTTTTTTTTTAAATCAGTGCGGTAGTTAGCTAAATTCAACCAATTATTCCGACTTTACCCAACGCTACGTTAGTTAGCGATAGCTATTTTAACGTTAGTCTGTTGTATTTTTAGCTATGCTAATTTAATAATTTACTAAAGCTAGCTCACAGTGTTTGTGTTTAAAGTGGTTAATGGTTAGCTCATTAGCTAACGTGAGTCAATTTTCCTGCAACCTGATAAACTAACCTGTATTAAATGAAACAAAGCAAATAAATAACCTCTAAAAAATGTACTAAAACAAAATTTGAAAATTATGCGTTTTACATCATGGCTCCAATGTGTGACGTCACTTATTTGGATGAACATTTTACAATAATATTTAAGGACCTTTATTTACAAATGACTTATTTAACCTAATGCACTGCAAAAAGTGAAACGTAAGTAAGATGAAAATATCTTAAATCAAGGCAATATGTACCTGTTTTTTCTGTGACAAGATATATCTTCTTACCAGCAGTTTTTATGTAAGAGCATTTCACTTGATTCAAGCTTTTTTGTTCGTAATTCTCTTAATAAGATATTACAGCTTCTTACTGAGATCTTTTTACTGGTTCTGGGTAACATTATTTGAAACTTATAAATCTGTTTCATCAACACTGACAAGTTCATAACTACTTTGTCTTGTCTTGTTTTAAAAACCTTGGTAGGTGAAATTTCCCTGTTCTGTTGGCAGATAGTTTTGCTTATTTTATGTAAGATTCCCCCCCTCCTTCTGCTTTTTTCTTATTGAGAGATGATTTTTTGCTGTGTGAGCCTATAAATTGTACTTACATGGGTGGAGTAAAGTGAAGTCAGTAATTGTGTTTTGAGTGTCTGAATTAAAATCTTCTGTATGAGTGGTTTGTTTATGTATTATTTATGTATTATTATTATTTCCTCAAAGTAACAATTGTATGCTGTATGCTGTGTTTTAAGGTGTCAGAGAGAAAACACAACTCTAAGAAGATGGTGAAAAATAAAAATATTGGACTGCGTCCCAGTTGCTCTTCCACATGCAAGACAAAAAAGGCTGCCGCCCAGATTGCAAGCAGCAAGGGCCAGACTCCTCTGGATGACCCCGTCGACATCACTGCCATTTCTCCAGAGCTCCAGACCACCAGCCAGGGTCAGCTGGGCTTTCCAGACAGGGTTTACCTGCTAGCGTCAGTCATCTTCCAGAATAACCACCTGGAGAAGCCTGCTGCCCACCGTTTGGTGAATTATGGCAAAGAGAGAGGGCTCCAGTTACCTGAAATCAAAGATGAGGTCATGCAACGTACATCTTATGAGCTGGCCTTCAATACACTTAAATGTGAGTGCGTAAGTGACTGGTTCAGTGACATTGGTTTGATTTCTTGAACGTCTTCTGTTACTATTTTTCCATTTTGCCTTCCGTGCTTTCTTTTTTTTCCAACAGCCTTGTATTTATGTAAAAATCCACACAATTTATACATTCATGTTGCGTGTTTTTGGCTAGTAACCCCTATTTTGATTAATTTCAGGTGCATTAAACAGGTAAAACCTATTTGATTCCAGGCAAACAAACAGGCATTTGAAATGAGAATGAATAGCCCTGGGGACGTTAATTGACATAGAATTGGATATAGATAGACTGATGAAGGGCAAATAGAAAGGGAAAAAATGCTTGAATGACCAGAGGGAATTCTGTGTGATGCTACAAATCAATCTGGCCCATAATCTGTTATCTGGGATTAGGGTGGGGTCTGGGTGACCAAAGTCACAGGACTGTGTAATCACCATGGTGATAAGGGAGGGGAGGTGAGTGGACTGTCAGTGCAGGAAGATGGCTGGAATCGATTTAATGTGTTCTCAGTGGAAGGAGAGGTCAGGGTAGCACAGGAACACCCTCGTAGCCATGAATGATTTTGTTCCGTCTAACTATCCATCCACTGAACTTGGATAAGCCTCGGGCTTCATGTCCCACAATTAATGCAGATCACTTCAAAATATCCATCATAACAAGCCCCAGCACCTTGTTGCAGTAACCTATATTAGTTTTACAGCTGTCGGTCTTAGCACTTACATTACAAGGTGAAATTGACTTGATTGCCAAGGGTAATAAGTGAAAATTCAGAGGTCTTATTGCCAAGCCATTTTTTTAATAATTCACCCTTTTCTTTCTCTCTACGAGAGGATTCCTGTACACGCTGACTAGGATGAGAAATGTGCTATTACTGCTGGCACATGAAAACATATTAAATTTGTGCATGGGCTGTATTGAGAGGCAAAAGTGCAACAACTGCAATATAGTGTATTTCTTGTTGAATTTAATCCACTTTTTGTTCAGAGTTTATTTTAAAGACAGATATTTTCTGTCTTATCAGTGCCACATTAATACAGTTCTCTGTACAGGTCCCATCCCCCATGTCTGACATTTCTATTATTAGTTCATTCGTAGAATTTCAGCTAGTGGGATACCACAAGAGAGAATCCTGATTTTTATGTTTTTTCATATGGACTATAGTTTAATCGAAAAAAGAAGTAGAAGAGTTTTCCTGCGTCTGAGGTGAAACCAATTTCCAAAGAAACAAATTGACAGTACATCAGTGTTACACAAGAAGAGCAGCTTGGTGCTCAGTGATGAAACTTTACTCCTGCTGTGGGGACATGATTGTTGATCGCATATGTATTTTACTCACATGTTAGCTTCACTCGTGCTGGCTGTTTGGTGAAATTGGGTGCAGCAGAAACTACACAGCCTTGAAGCCAATGTTAATCTTTCCTCTTCCTCCTCCTACGAACAGCCTGACTTTTGGTGCAGAAATTGATTTGCTAGTGACACACGCCCATGCTGGCAGTCACACACACACGCACACACATACAGACACAAGACACATGATTCGTGCATTGCCTTGGAATGACTGATCCAAAATTGTGCTGAAGTCAGTTAACCTAAGGAAGAAATGCTTCTGCAGCGAAATCCACGCAGAGCAAAAAGCCAATGAGCTCTGGTATTGATCTTGTGATTATAACTCTTATCTGGTTAAAACAAAAAAACGTTGCTCAGTAAGCTCCGTATCGGTGGCTAAGGACACTGCTGTGATTGTCCGTCAGAACTAAAATATGGAGTGAGAGTTGGTGACGATGTTCGCTCTGGTGTGGATTTGCCATTTTGACAAAGACGGAGCCGAAGTCAGCTAATTACAAATATTAGCAGTCAAGTCCTTTTTTGCCTTCGCTGTTCTGCCTGTCCTCCTTCACTACATTGTGTCTCTTGGGGCTGTCTTTAGGGCTTTTCAATTTCTTTGACCTCTCCCGTCTCTTTAAAAAGCCTTTTCACATTGGAGTGACTGATTGCTAACCTAGAGGCAGTTTATGTTGTCAAGGTTTCATTTCTTGTTCACTCATGCTTTGTGTTCTCAGTGCTTGAGGGTTGGACAGATGTTTAACAATGTAAAGTAATTTTTACTCGTGAAAATTTTGTTGACCTTGTCTCTGGCCATAAGAGCTGTGTCCCATTTTCCTTCTTCTTTTCTGTTTCCCTCTTTCTTTCCACTGGCTACTCCTCTGAGTATTTCTGGCTCATTGTCCACACTGTCCAACTGCACTGCCAGATGCCCTTGTCAGATGACTGTGGCTGCTTTACCACTAGAAAGGTTCTTTGGACCACTTTGTGTTAAGCTGGATTTAGAGATGAGAGAGAGAAAGACTGTCTTTTTTTTTTTGTCCTTGACCACAATCATAGCAGCACCATGCCTCAGCAAATATTAAAATGTGCAGGTGGTTAGTATATGGATATATGTAAGACAGAGTTGCCATTTAGTCCAAAGGTGGCTGCTTTACTTATGGCACGTAGCGTTTTTGACTGGCCCTCTGTAGGATTCATGTGCAATTGTGTGCAGTGATGTGGAAGATTGTGAAACAAAGACCTGACTGAAGAGACGAGGAGCTTGCATTCAGGTCTGGCTCTTTCACGAAGGATTTGTTTGACTCAAGTCACCATCAGTCACAGCTCATTGTGTAATACTTGGATGAAGGCCTGAGATGACCAGTGCCTCCTGCTGGTGTAGGAATAATTTCTTGTTAGACTGAGTTCAAGCCATTTTTTTGCACGTCAACTTCCAGAGTCAGGAGTGATTTGAGAAATTCTGTCTTGTCTCACAAGTTAAATCTGGCTGTGGAAAGATGTCCACTGTAAGTGATTTATAGCTGAATTTTCTCTGTATTTTACTCACCCTGCTGTGTGTGATTTATAGCATGTGGAAGACGATGACCTCTACAAACCAAACCATCATGGCTCCCTCTGGGGTCTGCGCTGTGTGCACTGTTGGTTATCTCTTCAGGGCTTATCTTTAAGGCTTTTTACAGGAATAGCCACTATTGTAAACCCCATTGACCTGCAAATGCTGTAAATTAGACCACTGCTGATGATATGCATTTGTTACCTCAATTAAAGATAAGCTCTATTACATGTAAAAATTCATTTGTCTACCTGGCAGTTTGTTTGTGTACTACATGTTAATGGAATTCCATGCAGATATTGTCCTGCACTACATACTATCTGCCCAGTGTGTATTTGGCTGAGACAGAGTATAGTTTGGCATGATTTGTGATGCTGTGATAAGTTAACAGCAGTGTGTGTGGTTTCCATGGTGTCGCAGTGGATGGGCTCTGTCCTGGGCTTACCTCCTATCTGCAGCTTAAGAGGTGCATCTTTGAAGAAAAAGATTTACTCAAGAAAGCAACTGTGCGTGTGTTCGACACATGCTGCACACACATGTTAACATTAAAGCCATGGTTTTTCATGCTTAGCTAATTTCCACCTTTTATTTAGACCTCTGCTGTACCGTATAGAGGCTTTTTCCAACCTCACCAGAAACATGTCCACGATAAAGAAATGAGCCTTTTTCCTCATTTCCAGTGTGTGCAATGAGCAAACACTGTACCTGCAGAGTGGCTTTGGAAGTGGCTGTTCTTTAATCCTAACACGATAAACTGGATCTCCATCTCCCTCACATTGAAATGGAGAGCCCACTGTTCACAGATGGGAATGGAAGGGATAAGTCTGTGTGTTTTTTTTTTTTTAATGTATATTTCAGAGAGAAAGCCTCCTGCAGGCTATAAAATTGCTGCCTTCATGATATAACAGGCAGGGCTTGGGGATGAAAAAACTCTATAACCCACACATACAGTAGATATCTGATATGAATGATGATGATGATAATGAAGGTCAAGCACAGTTCAGTTGTACAGCCTTGGAAGAAAAGGAAAAACAGACCCAATTAAAGTTTTATGATAGGTATCCGTATCTGCATAATATAAAAGTGTAAAATAATGAATAAAGTTTGTCCATCTAGTCACCATTAGGTCATTAGCAGGTGACGGGAATTTAATAAAATAAGAACAAGATTCACATGAACACAGTCCAGTCTGAACTGTAACCTGTTAATTTCTTCAGATATCATTCATGTCATTAGTCCTCTGATTACACACACCCACTCACCAAAGGCACAATAAATGAAAGGAATTAGGCAAGATCAGATTAAGCCTAATTAAGCACCAAATAAGCATTTAATCATGGGAAACTACCCCCCCCACACACAATTTAATTGAATTATCTTTTCAAATTAAATCACGGTCATTTGGGGTGCCTCTAGGTGCCTCTCTTGCTCCTTGTTTTAATCTTTTTTCTCTCATTTTTTCAAGACATCTTCTCATCATTCGATATGGATTTGTCCTTCGTAGCATATATTTTACCATTTAATGGATAGGAGTAATTTCTTGTGCCTCTATCTCATGCTCGAAATGAAGAGTCAGGATTGGTTTCTAGGGATAATTAGACACTGATATAAAAGATGGCACTAATATGCATCATTATCACACAGACACATAATTAGTGATGGAAATCTTCATCACTGCATTTCCATCATTCTACCTAACCTTGTTTTGCTTTTTCTGCACAGATCAAGAGCTGCTGGAGGACATCATGATTGAAAGCTGCTTTTACCTAAGTCAGACAATGGTAAGTGAGTTCCACAGGAGCAGTATGTTGTACTACAACAGTGGTTTAAGAGAAATAAACATTGTTATTACATGACAGGGAGTGATATCTGTCACTTTTAGTTTGCTGCTGAAAATCCCAAAAAATGATAGTTACACTTAAGATTTGGGGGTTACCAGGCTATGCCTTATCACCTTGTTTGCCTTGTGCTGCTCTCCTAAACTCATTTGCTCACAATCCTTTGACAGTGCTTTACTCAGTGGTCTCCAATATTCATGTGCTGCTGTTCATTCTCCGCATCGTCTTTGTTCGGTTCTCTAGACGTCAAGAACAGCAAAATTGATGTATTACTCTTACACTCCTTTCATCAACTTACAATGCACCTCTTGTCTTTTATATTCCCTACTCTAATCAATGACAATTGCTCCCTTCGGAGTAACGTGTAAAAGGTACTATGTGGTAGACTGTGGCTTTTCCTTTATTGCTTTTCTCAAGCAAAACACCCCATTAATTAGGGATGTTATCAAAATGCTGCAACATGCCAGGGGCAGTGTCTTTGGATGTGATGTCTGGGTGTATTCTGCACTGTGTCTATCCTACATTTGTCCTAGAGCCGGTGTGCTGAATGTTAGCAGTGATACTAAGAATATGCTGCGTAGTCGTAGTAAGAAAGATTCCCAGCACAGCCCTGAACCTGCGGCTGTTAGATGGTGGAAGAATACTCTGCGACTTAAATGAGGAGGTATCCTCTGGAGGAGATTGGCATGTACTTTTGCCCTACTTTTAACACTCCGCATAAAAGAAGCTGTGGAAACAGGAGGGCTGCTGTAGCATTGTAGCAACAGTCTGGATGGTGATAAAACATGCACAGAGCGCACAGAGTCAGGTAGAGAAGGAGAGTAATGATAGCATGAGGTAGAGAATGTGTAAACAGAAAACAGAGCTGTCACAGAGTATAAAGGTTATAGACGAACAATGTCGACTTCAGTGAGGGATACTGTGTACTGTATTTACAGACACTAATACACATGAGTGTGGGTTTGCAAAGCAATCCCCTCACTGACACACACATACAGTACACTCACATGGTAGCCTCATGAAATATGACCCCCGTGAAATGAATGGGTTTCCTTATGTGTCAGAGGCAGGTCGTTACTCTGCATCCCTCTGGCGACACAATAAAGCCCAGACACAATGAGACAGTCTTCAGAACTCACTCTCACCTCCTTTTACACTGCTGGCATCTATAAAGTTCAACCTTGATAGAGCAAGGAAAAAGAGGTGGGTGAGAGGGAATAGGCAGACTGGAAAAAGAGAGGTACATGAGGGTGTTGGGGGAGAAAAAATAAGAATGAAAAATGAAGATATAGATAGACTTGTGTGCTGAAAGAGCCTCTGGCACATTTGATCACAGTGGAGAGAAAATGAAGCGTAAATCTTGTGGAGGATGGAAAAAGCAATGGGACAATATGGATGTGAGGCAGGCATATTAGGCATGCTGGCACATTTAAGGTGCAGTAGGTCCAAGGCCCATGTAGAGTGAGCCATATAGCAGTTTGCTCTGTCCAACGTTAAAGATAAACATATATCAAACTGAGAATTATTATTAGTGTCTCATAGTCTCATAATACTTGATTGAATTTTGCCATTGGCCAAGTTTAGCATGTAGCATTTAGCAGCTTAGCAGTAACACTAACATTATTTTCAAATCCAGTTTATGGTTATGTGATAAAATTGAAAAGTAGTCAAAGTAAAGTGAAACCGAGCCAATGTCTTACGTCATAGGCATGTTTACTGTAGGCCATTTTCCCACCATGGGACGCTGTTGCCAGGCAACTTAATGTCTGGGAATTTTCCCATACCCAAGGGTTTCACCTTGGTAAAGGTCAAGTGGAACTTGAGAGATGAGAGAGGAGAAGTGGAGTGCCACAACCTGCCTCTGAAAGCGACCTTTCCAAAAATGAAATTAAATCCTCTGGAATGAATAATAAGTGCTGGCTAATTCCTTAGCTGCAGCATAAACCCTTGTAGCATTTGAGCTTCTCGGCCCATTAGCCCAGTAGTGAGGATGCTGCAAGCTGTTGCTGCTGTGGAACACCATCTGCCACTAATGTGGCTGGTGCCCTCCCACCCTTAGGGACAGAAAGGTAGAGAGAGAGAGAGAGAGAGAAAGAGAGAGAGAGAGAGAGAGAGAGAAAGGTATGGAAAGAAAAAGAGAAAGTAGAGAGCTGAAGGGATGGAGATTATAATAGAGGAGGAGAGGTAGAGATATAACTCAGGTGTCCTCCAATGGTTTATTAAGTGGCAGCAGTGGGGTCATGGCAGGACCTCCTTGAGCTACTGTATGTCTGTATCATTTTCTGCAAAGTGGATAATTAATTTCTAAATCAATACAGATAAATTGTATCACTGCACTGTACCCCTCATTAGGCAGCCAAAACAGAGCAATCACCAGTCCAGTATTTGCAATTGTCATGTTGTGTTGCCTTGGTTTTGTGCATGTGTGTGTTCCAAATATGTACTATATGCAGCTAACCTTTGAGGCGGAATTCAGCAAATAAAAGCTTGTCTCAGTCATGTTATTTAAAAAGAGAAATTTTGTCTATTAGGCGTGCAGCCTCTTCTTTTTCCACCTTTTTCCATTGTTCTCTTGTTAAAACAGAAGTCACCAATTAACCGTACTGTTTGTTCTTATGCTTTAGCCAGATGATCAGATGAGCCTTGTTGCCGTCATGCTGTATGACTTCCAGGATAGAAAGTTTGTCCCACGGGAACGCAAAGGCGAGGATGAGATCATACAGCGAGTTAGAGATGTAGAGAGCTACCTCCTCAGGTAAGCAAAGAAAAATAACAGAGAAAAGCCACAAAAAAAAGAAAGTCCCCAAACTTTGAGTGGAATTATACAAGGGAGTAGAAACTTAGAAAGAAACATAAACATCTTTTTCTTTTGTATGTGTTATATGAAGGTTTAAAACCAAGCTGGCAGCCTCTCTGGCCCGCTGCAGGATCAAACATGATCTCTTGTCCATTGAGTGTATCCTGCCGGAGAGTGTGAAGATGAAGCAGGAGAGATCAAGTAGCCTTCCACTTTACGCATGGGTCAACACACTAAAGAGCAGGTCAGCTGTGCACACAGAAACATACAGCACGCATTGACACACTTGGACGCAGATGGCGTACACCTGTACATGCACACCTGTACTCAAACACAGGAATGTGCTGTAAGCATATACAGTACAGAGTGTGTGCAAGCCGTCACACACAGACCTTTAACTTGGGGTGCTGCCCAATGCTTTATGGGCCAGGTGCCCAGCTGACATCCAATTAAACCACCGTGTGTATGTGTGTGTGTGTATGTATGTGTGTGTCTATGTGCCATTGTGTGTGTGTGTGTGTGTGTGTGTGTGTGTGTGTGTGTGTGTGTGTGTGTGTGTGTGTGTGTGTGTGTGTGTGTGTGTGTGTGTGTGTGTTAATGTGTGTTCTGGCACATGCCCCGACAGGCTGATTCAGTTAGGTGTAAATCCTGCTGCCTTGGACAGATTCAATCAGCAGCAACCCTCAGCAAGCACTGGGACTGTAAAGGTCACCTGTGGGACGAGTGGTGTGTGCGCGTGCATGAGTGTACCTCAGTGGCTTTTATAGCACATTTTCCTATAAGCGTCTTGTAAAAGGCCACATCGTGATTCTACACACTATTATTATCTATGATTACAGTCTTCTGCTTTCTTCCTCTCACCTTATTCCCTCCCTCCCTCATTCTTTCTCTTGGGCTTTCTTGAATCTTTTCTCCTGCTCCCCTCCCCTCCCCTCCTTTAGCCTTGATGAGGTCCAACGTGTGCTCAAGAGTGCGGGCTTCTCACAGGTTAAATCAGTTGGACAGCTGGAGGGCCAGACCTTCTGCCAGGATCTCCACTGTGGGGATATACTGGTGCTCCCTGCTCAGCTGAAGGCTCAGCTGAACTCCACTAAGCTGCTGAGTGACCACAAACTCATCATCCAGGTACAAGCTGCACAGAGAGAGAGGGGGAGATAGAGAGAGAGAGGAGGTTTTTGACAAGAGCAGCCCTCTCCCTGGAGACTTTCTCATAACTGTTGAAATCTGTTCAGCTCCATCAGTCTTCCTCGATATTTATGATTTCACTTTGGTAATGGACTTGCTCAAATTGATTATAAGACTGAGATCCCTTATGCCAACTAAGATTAGTTTTCCCAGATCCAAATATTTCACATCACTTCCGCTCACACTTCACTTGGAGCCATAAAGAATCCTCCGGTCGGGGAGGGGGAAAGCAGTTTAATCATTTAATTTCTTCTCCATTAAAGTCAAGCTGCCATACAAACTGTAAGCAGCACGCTGCACCACAACACAATTAAATCTGATTTTACAGCCAAATTCAATCAAATATTCAACACCACTGCCTAATTAATCACCTCCCTCTCTCTCCATTTTATGAGCTTCTGTCACACTTTCTCTCCACTATTCTTTTGTCTTTTCAAATGTCCTTCTTCTTCTCCTCCCTGGTTTGTCTTTCCCAACAAACCCTGTGATCTGGATACTAAGTACAGAAACCCAAGCCAGCTCAGTGGTTCCACAGGGATGCGTTCAGCACTATTTCCAGAAGGGACCCCATTGATTGAAGGACATTTCTGTTGTAATCTGACTGCACTCTTGTTCTGTCTCTCCACTCCTCTTTTGCTCCCTCTCCTCATCTTGCCTCCCCCCAGTACCTGCTTTGCAACAGCTGCTCTAACTCTCTCTCCTGCCTCATTTCTATTTACTGCTCTATTTACTGCTCCCATACACAACTTTTTCTTCTACTTTCTCTTATCCTAGTTTGCGTCTCATCAGTTTGTAGATTGTTTGTACTGTGCAGAAACCTGGTTCTAGAAGTCTTAGTTTGAGTTGTGTCAGTCTCTTTATCAAACTCACGCTTTTACTCAATGTGTCTGCAGGATAAATCTTGTAGCCTGGGACCAAATGCAGTGTGCTCCTTGCTACCAGAGGAAGGAGATGTTCTTATGGTGGGCTGCTTCTCTGGCTTCACTGTCTCCCACACTGCCTCCCTAATTGCAGGGAAACATGAAGCCAACGGCAACAACCAGCCCACAGTCTACGTTTGTGTCGGTGACCGTACAAACGGTCAGAGGGAGGAGCTGCAGCAGGTCATCGCCGCCATGGGCTGCAAGAGTAGGCATAAAATGGATGTGTCCATGAGTGCAGTGTCTGTTTGTTTGTGTGAGAGGAAAAAGAGAGGAGATAGACAGAAAGAAATGGAAGCAGAGAAAACAGCAGTCTGTTATTGTCTTTGTCTTCACGACTCCACAGTCTGTCTTTGTTTTCATGTGTCTTTCAGTTGAATGAAAGGGAAACAAGAAACTTAGAAACAAGACAAGGCCAACAATATTTCTTGTCTTGTTTCTTGTCTTTTTCAAACTAACTTTTTTTTTTTTTTTTTTTTGCAAATGGCCTATTATGGTTAAGTGAAGTAACTTAATCTTGTCAATTTTTGTTGACAGACTTTTTCATGAGATGACCATTTTCATCAAAGATTTGCAGTATTTATTTAACAACCAGAACAAAAAATGGTTGAAAAATTTGTAGTTGTCATTGTCAACAAATTCTCAGAGGCTCTTATTGACAGACATGGAACTGGATTCAGAGCTGTATGAAAAATATTATATGCTGCCTTTGCAGCCAGTCATTAGGGAAACAATTAAGCATATGTGACAAAGCTGACATTTTTATAATTGCAAAAGATGCCCTCAGGCAATAGATTTTTCTCCAAAGGAATATAGCAGGGCATCGTAAACAGACTTAAATCATTGAGCAAATTTGTGTTTCTCCTTAAACTCTATGTGCTTTCTGCTCAGATGTGAAGCTGATACCAGAGGACTTCCAGTCGCTGGACAAGCGTGGTGACAAGCGACTTCAGAGGGTGCGTGTCATCCTGTTGACCCCCAAGTGTTCTGTGTCCGCAATCAGTAACCCAGTCGAATTCATACTGCGAGAGAATGGAGGTACGTATGGATCTATGCACTACAGCAGTGCCATAAAGAGTACATATCAGAAATAGTAGCAGAATTCATTGATAAGCAGTGATTTAATACATAAATATAAAATAGAATAATTTCAATTGAACAACTCTGTCAGACTTTTTTTGACTTCATTAATTGATTTTCTGTGTTTAACAGGAGATGAAGAACATCACAGTAAATAACAATTTCCATTGAATACATTTTATTGATATGCTTCATCTAGTTTTGAATATTGTTGATAATTGTTGATCCGCAGTCTTCTCATTGGCTGCACTTCCCAACCTTCTGTGGATGTCATTGATGTTACAGTTGCTAATACATAACTCATACTTACACGCTGCACACTCAGATCAGTTAATAAAATCGAGATTACATTCTTTTGAAATGCTTGTTTTTCAGACACTGACCTGCTGCAGGACTTGTCCCAGGGCTCTATAGCCCAGAGCAAACTGCAGACTCTGGTAGCTCAGCAGAGGAAAGATATTGATCACGCCTTGAAGTGTGAGTGTGTCGAACCACCTGCTCTCCTGCTGACATGCACACACTCAGACACGCATCATAAGAGCTCAGTTTGGAGCATGTAGCATCTCTCACCTCTCTGACACAATGAAGCTTATACTTCCTAATTGTCTAATCTCGTGTGCCATTAGGCTGAAGCCTGTGTTCTCCCTGGGAGATTGTCTGAGTCTTAATTGGGAATGCTAATGTTGCTGTGCTCCGGTCAGCCACAGTCTGCTGCAGCATTCCTTGCATGTTTTAAACAAATGATTAGTGATTCTGTTTTTTATTGCAAACATTCAGGGGGACCTACTTTGTTAAGTCCCATCATATTCTATTGTATACAGTTCTGTTCTACAGTCAGTGCTTTTCTGCTCAGTTGAGTTCTGTGTGTTGTATTTTATTCCATTCAGCGGCATGTTAATCGGCATCCATGAGCTGCACTCATTAGCCACAGTCCATCCTGTATTGTTCAGCGCTCTTCTCTCTGTGCTGGCCTGGGTCATGTTCATCGAGCAGGTGGAGTCTCTCTGTCAGGGGCATTGAGAACCAGCTCCTCTAATCACACAGCCATTGATCGACCCTTGTCTGCATTTTCGCCAGTGTAGATGCTTTCTAATGGGACTGCTAATTAATGGTGGGTGTGTATCAAGTGCCTTAGCTTGGTTGAGTCACTGATCTCATTTCAGTGTCTCTACACACGGCACACGCATAAACAAATGCTCACACAGACATATACAAACACACGTCCATAGCACAAGTCCCAGCTGTGAGGAGGGTTAATCGTAGAACAGGTCATCTCATGCCTCAGTCCTCTCGTCTCCTTTCCTCAGTTCATCTTCCTTACAAACAACCGTTCTCATTCGCTTGGAGCCGATTTGCCTCATCCAAGCAGGTTTTATTTGCCATCAGCTCGGTGTTAATTGTTTTTGTCGGGCTATGATTAGAGAACAAGAAAGAAATCAAAGCTCAAATGAAGGAAATCAAATGGCAGATAGCTTCACAGATCTACAAGCCAGCAGCAGTTGCATAAGATGAGCCATGTACGTACGTAAACAGAGCGAAGAAATTAATATTCAAGAACCCATTTCTTCAAAGGGAGCGCTTGATGAGGAGGACAGTTCAGTTTGAATAATCTAACTTAATTGTCATAAAATGAGAGGAAAAAAACTTTTGAATGTGTGTTTGCTCATCTGTCCTTCTGCTTTAATTGAACATGAAATGAGTTTGTTGTTAGGAGTGCGGTCTCATGTCAATGAAGCAGCTTTATTTGAATGTTTTTGCATTACGGATTTATTTATTTGAATTATATTTGAATGTGCAATATATTTTCAACACACAGAGGTTAAGTTTTATCTATATTATATTTATTTACAGTACATGCAGTATGTTGATAAAATGCACACCTTTTTTGTATAGTCCCTAGGGTTTTGGCAGTGGTATACTCTACCTGTTCATCATACCCAGAGGAGAATGAGGTGGTGGTGAGCAGAGCTTTGGAGCAAGCTAAGGTCCAATCAGAGCAGGAGGGGGATCCAAAACAAGCCAACTTCAGGTCAGCCTCAGTGTCTGTACCTCAGAGCCTTGGTGCACACTCTGCATCTGTCTCTGTCATCGTCTTTCTTTGTCTGTTTGCCTCACTGTCTGTCAGCCTGCTGGGTTGTTTGTCTGTTTCCCTTCTGACGGGCTTCTGTCAACGTCTCAGCACACCTCAGGCAGGAACTGAGGGAGATTCAGTGAAAATATAATCAAAGGTGCCATTTGATGTCTCTAAATGCTGTGAAAAGGGCAGAAAAAAAGATTTTCAGACAGCTTGCCTTTGCACTGACGTACTTTATATTCTTTCTGTTTTTTGTTTTGTTCGTTTCTGTGTGTGTCTATGTGTGTGTCTGTGTGAGTGTCTGTGTGGTTTGAAGAACTTAAGACTTGTTGAAGTTTACCATTCCTGTAGACTTGAGTCCTGAGTGCAGTGAGCTGGCCTGGTGTGCTGGCCCTGCCTCAGGCCCATAAATAAAACGCAGAGCGTGCTTGTATGGATCCCACTGACTTTTCCTAGATAACTGCTGGATTTATGTGCATTTACTTACTTAGTTAAAGTGGCTTGTTTTAAGCTCTATTTTTAGCAGCTGCCTTTATGTGTTCTTTTGTATATTGTAATTTTGTTTGTGTATGTGTGTTTCATCTAGGCTTAGTCCTTCCCCATTCAGCATTCTAGACCATGCTGAGGGCCCTGAGGAAATAGACCCCTTTTTCATGTTGGAGTCTTCAGAAAAGAGCAATGGCTGCTTTCTGGCTGTTCTCAAAAGAGAGGTAAGCATCACATAAATAGAAACCTCATAGAGCGAAGCAGTGGTTAACCCTGATGAGCTGACGCCGATAAGATAATATGTGCATTGCCAATATACACTATAATATTTATCTTAACACTTGATTTATCAACCACAGGAAGTGAAGGCTCAATTTAACGTGTCAATGTTTTGTTAAGTATATTGGTGACTACAAGACACCACCATTGCTCAATGTTGCAGCAGTAAGTTTGAGGTGCAGTTTCTCGAGGTGCTGCCTCATAAAAGCAACAAAAATAACTGTAATAAGGAAAACATTTTTCTCATAAAATGCAAAGTCAGGATCTTTTTCTGCGAAGTGTCATAGTCTATCTGCATGATCATTTTGCTTCGTTAACACAATCTATTGTAGCTCATTCACAAAGTTCCTTCACCAGCTGCTTTTGGACAGCGCAGCCAGAGAGAAAAGCAGGGACAAATTTAGCTCATGTAGCATCCGACTCTGGCAAGCTGTCTGGTCTTCAGTGACAGGAGAGATCCAACATTAGACCTGCACCAGACCAGACATGGGCTCTCCCAGTATGATACCAGAGTCTTATTGGCTTACTGGTATATGCATGTGTGTCAGTGAACCTTTGTTCAGTGTTCAAAGTGCTGCAGAGAAAAAAAATCTTTGAGTATAATTTCATATATACACACACATGCAGTACCCACTGAAGTTAAACAGTGACTGATCCCGTCTGTCTGTTGAGAAACTCCCTTGTCCTCCACCTGCTTTCGTCTGGGCCCTGAAAAGTCATCACACAGTTGGCTCTCTCATGATACACACAGTGAAAGTTTGATTGGCGAGCTTTAAGACAAGTGTGGGAATTATGACGAAGCAGTGCCTCCTGCTGTCTGTCAAAAACAATCGATCCTCTGGGAAACTGAAGCATGTTTGTCTTCAAAGCGTAGAAACAGGGCTCTTTGAATGTCTTTGTTTGGGCAGAAAGGAGAAGGTGAGCTGGGAGCCAGGCTACTGAAGATGAAATCAGGTGAAAATGAGCAGCACAGACTGTGACAGGTAGTCAGTCAAGTCTTTGAGATAGAAAAAAAGTACAGGAGGAACAAGGTCAGGCGGCTAGACGAAATGGGAATGTTGGTTCACAGACGCAGGTGTCTCAACCGAGTCTGATCAGCAGTCAGAGAGAAAAGAGAAATCAGCTTTAGGAATAGAAATCAGGTATGGCAGGATGAGATGAAATGATTAGAGGAGTGGGAGAGGTTGAGCATGCAGTTGGAGCAGAGAATTGGTCTCGAATTTCATTACTCAAAGCAGAAAACAAGTAGGAGAATAGAGAGAAACCAGATCTGGTCCATCTTTCTGTGTGAGAATATGTCCATGAAGGTGCTAATGAACTACACTGGAAAATTAGACACTGCAGAAGAGTCTTTGAAGCCATTTGGGTTTACTGTAGCAATTTCAAAAATGTCTGTGTCTGAGAGGAGCTCTCTGATAAATTCTCTTTCATGAACACTCGTAATTGGGATGCACTTTGTCTCTGATTCTGTTGTGTTAGTCTGTGTGTCTGTTCACAGGCTTTCATTGCTTCACAAAGTCTCTCTCTTTCAGTTTTTAGGTTTCAGCCAAACTGACCCTCTTTCCCGCCTGCTGTCACCTGACCCCCTCTATGTCTCCCCTCTCTCCCCCTCTATCTCTATGTCGTTTTTGTTGCTGGTTGTTAAGTGAGACAGTGAGACTGAACCAGGAGGTAAACCCAGCCATAACTGGTTATAGGTGTAGTGTATTGCAGTGTATCCACAGGATTGGTAAAGGTGTATCATCAGGCCTGTGTGGTTAGGCTTTCCCCACATCCTCATAATCCACAAAATACTCCTTCACGTTATGAAATCTGCTCTCATGCTTATGATGCCAGCGCTGGGTTATTAAGCCATCTTCCCCCACCGGGTGTGACGGAGCTCTCTCGCCCTGTAGTGTCTGTTCCGCTCTGGCCATCCATCATGTTTTATACCTCCACAGATAGAAATGAAAAGATAATCAAACTGCTGTAATGGTGCCTCAAACAGGATTTTTCCTCCCTACCTCTAATAAACTCAGCTAATCAAAGGTTATTGTGGCACTCTGAAAAGTGCCATAAAAATAGCAATTATATAAGTGTTTGAATGCTGTCTGGCTTACATCAACTGTCACAGCGGCAGCCAGTAAAGTTCTTTATGAGCCCGCCGTACAGAAACAGCTGGGAACAATAAAGATAGTCAAGTGATGTGTTTCTGGCCTGATTTCCGAAGAATGCAGAGTACATCACAGGTGGACAGACCCCAACCTCTGAAGGACAGATTTGGACAATATCAACAGGGGATTCAGATCCCTACTCTTCCAACTTTGCCTTTGTTTTCCTCATTGTTTAGGATGAGTTTCATTTTATTTTGCACAGCTATATATATAATATATATATATATATATATAAGCTATATTGGATATAAGATTTTGGACATAAGTATGGGTTCAGCTCCAAGGTAGCCGTTGCACTTAGGTTTGGCAGAGTGTGGAAGGAAATGAGAGATTTACACGGAATAGTTGGTTAGAGGAGATGGAGAGGAAGTGAGATTTACAGGGGTGAGGGGAAAGAAAGGGAGGCAAGGGAGAGTGTTTGTTGAATAATTCACCGCCCCGTGTCTGTGTGAGTTAGCATCAATGAAGTTCAGGGCGTCCACCAAAGACTGCATTACAGCTGTGCTTCTGACGCATGTTTACCTGTATGTATCAGCACAATTAAGTTCATGCACATGTACAAAATGCACACTCCTCGTATGCACATGCACACTGTACAGTATGCATGGACATATACCTGTCTACATAGAATTACAGACAGCTTGTACAAACACATACGCATTTGCATTAAAGTACAAGCAAGCACTTAAAAACAAAGTACACACATAAACGCACGCAGGCTGCATGTCCCCGTAGTGTGCGCTGTGCTTGTGAATAATTCAGGCGTTGAGGAGAGCAGTTGGCCGCTGTGTGGGCTGGTGCTGAGGCAGCAGGTGACCCTGCATCCAGCAGCAAGGACATGGTGGCTTTCTCCTCTCCTCTCCTCTCCTCTCCTCTCCTCTCCTCTCCTCTCCTCTCCTCTCCTCTCCTCTCCTCTCCTCTCCTCTCCTCTCCTCTCCTCTCCTCCAGTATTGCTTATTTGCTCATCGACTAGACCATTAATTCTAATTATTTTTACTATGGTAAACAAATGTATTTTTTATTTAGTGTATCCATTAAATGTTGATCATATAACTTTGCTTAGTGCTTAAACAATATAGATTTATAACATAAGCCAGCAGTAAGGACATGGTGGCTCTCTCCTCTCCTTATTTCTTCTGTCCTCTCCTCTGGTCCTTTTCCTTACCCCCTCTCTTTTTGCCCTTTACACATTTTACAATGTGGATTTGTGATAATTTACTATTAGTATTTTGGGGTGTGTGGGTGGCCTGTTAGACAGTGAGTTCACCTGGCACATCATTCACTAACACATTTTTCACCCTAACAATTATTTGGTAATGTCTTAGAAAATAAAATCTATTGCTTTGTCGCGTCTCAACAGCCTGAGCCAGTGGTCAAAGAGGCGCCACACGTTGTGCTTGTCAGAGCAAATGCCAAAGGCATATTGGACAGGATCGGTTCCAAACAGCATACCAGAAAAGAGCAGCGTGGCCACACCAACAAGATGACAAAACCATCCCAAGCTCACGCCTCTGTCAGTATTCAATCCAGAAACCAAGGGACCAAGGGCAGCAATGGTACTACTTTGTGTGGACATCTGGAATTTACTAACAGGCAGCAGTCATCTCAAGGTGAGCATGATTATCTTATGGGGTTCATACAGCTGATTAAAGGAGACATTTTGGTAAACACGCTTATTCACTTAGATGAGAACATTGACACCAGTCTCAAGTCTGTAGCTTCTTGTGTAAATATGAAGCTACAGCTAAACTTAGCTAAGCTAACTGTTTCCTTGGCCATAGCTCCATATTTACACAAATATGAGAGTGGTGTCAGTCTTCTCTCTCGGACAGAAGTAGTTCAGCTCTCAATGCTTTTTGTCCTTTGGTCTGGTCCCCCTCCCTATGACCTCTATCTCTTTGTTTTTGTCCTTCAGGACAAGCCAAAGCACTGCGCTTGCAGGCCTTAAAAAACACTGTGTCCAGCTCCTTCTCTTCCTCCAAACCAGACAGCACACCCAAGAAAAGCATCAGCCCTGTCTTCAACATTACAACTTCCACCTCCACCCTACTTCCTCCCCCTCCCCCTGCCACCCCACTGGCCCCGCTTGTCCGTCCCCGCAGAGTTCATCAGGAGGTGCTGAAGCCTGTGGTGCTTGTCCTACCTCCCGTTCACTTCCCCAGCTTCTTCCCACCTCAGCACAGCCGAACACGATTCAGCCCCAGCTTCAACTACAACAAGTGGAGGAGCCCTGCTCAAACTGTACCCCCCTCCCGATCCAGTCTCCTGAAGGATGCTATGGTCAAATCCAGGCCTCTGTTTTGAGCTCATTAACACCTACTCAAATATAAAAGAAGTATTAACATTTGTGCCAAATTCTTACCCAAATAAAGCCAGTAGCATCTAAATCTAACGCCAAAATGTGTACAGTGTTATTGAACAGCAAAATGATATAGAACATGTGAAAGGTAGGTCACCTTTAAGTGCTTGTAGAGCCATTGTTACTTGTAATTATTACTTGTCATTATTACAGTGTCTTTGTGCACCATAAAGAACAACCTTGCCACAGTAAGAATCTAATCAAACTGCATATATTTATAGGCCCGGGCCAATGTCATTTCAATGTCACTACATGATGAATAGCTGTTAGACGGGGTTCCACTGACCTGAAAAATTAAAGGACATATTTGAGAAGCTAATACCTTTTTCTTTTGGTAATGCATTTATTGTCACAACAGATTACAATTACATGGTGTAGAGATGAGTGAAGAACAGAACTGAAATGATTTACAGCATCTCTCGTTTGTTTTGTTTTGTGTGTATGTGTGTGTGTGTGTCTTTTTCATTTAGATTGGACTGCATTCACAGAGTTCATGTCGAGTGCAGGTGGTGGCCCCGAGCCAAAAGAGCGGTGTAAAGATTTTGATAGCAGTGACAGCAAAGTGTTTTTTGCTGCTGTGTGTGTGTATTTGTGTGTGTGGGTATATTTTGTTTGTGAGTGGGAGTAGACTGGCTGGATTTACTGAGGAAGAGAAAATACAGTTAACCCTTACTGTGTGGCACAGATTTGATCTTTTCCACGCCATCCAAGCAGGGCAGACACTGTTGTGTACCACTGTAGCCACAAGCACTTCAAATCTGCCAAAGTCAAAGCCTGGATCTGGACTTTCTTGCTACCACATTAATCTGTATGCATAAAGATTCCTGAGGAAATTGTAAAGTTTGAACATAAGCAATGTAACATTCCTGAGCTCTGACACTCAGTTTTTCTATAATGTATGCAAAAAAAGTTACAATCTTAACTAATTTAAAGCTTCAAAATACATTAAAAACTGTTACCTTTCTTTTGCTGATGTCTTCATTCATCACAGGAATGGAAAGTAAAAAGTCTTGACTGACAATCCTTAATTGTAATTCTGTGAATGGGGCAGAGAATAACCGTATATTCAGGTATAGGTTAGGACGAGGCCGGATTCTTTGTGCCAGTGTAAATTCAGTCATGGTCAAGTGGAGATGACTTGTGCTGAGAGCATCTATTTCTTTTGTGTTCACCACTCTTCTTATTGAGACCCTTATTAACTCATCATCATAAAACTTATTCCATAAAGGAAACATGCAAAATCAAAACCCACATCTGTCTCATTTTCTGTCACCAACCCCCCATCTCCCCCTCATATCTACAAGTCTTGTGCCCTAAATTCTCTCTTCCTACGTACAATCATTTACACACACTTCATTATTACAATCACTTTTTTCGTCCTCACAGGAGATGTTGAGATGTTTTTGTCTGTTTCAAGTCTGTCACATGTCGAAAGGATCAAGACATTTCTATGCCATTTGGTGGGGTGGAGGCGTCTTGACAGGTTTTCTCTGTCTGATCTCGGCTGCTTTTCGTATTCACCTGTCAAAATCCCCTGACAGCAAGACAGCACCTTTTCTGTCCTGGAAGGCTCCTGTAGCTTGGCGTCTCTGATGTCCAGTCCAGGAGCTCTGACTGTGCTGCCGGCTGTTTGTACAGAAGGGAACAGAGCATGAACGAAGGTTGAGTAACCGGTCTGGTCAATAGAAACTGGATCTTTTCCTTCTGGATTATCCCGTATCCTGTCTGTAGAATGCTTGATCAAGTAATCCATCTGGCCCAGAAATCCACATACAGTAAGGGCCAATGAGGCGCAGCAGCGTTCAAAGGTCAAAGTTCAACCAGTGACACCAGCTTTTCCATTCCTCATGAAACCGATAAGTTTTCTTCTTTTTTTTTTAAATCGTCAGGCGTACTGGACGTTTGCTCCTCCTTCCTTCATCTGCGGTGGTGTGTGTTAACATGTATGTACATCATTGGTTACCATGACTGGTACTGATTACGTGTTGTTGTGGCGATAGTGTGTGAGTGGCGTCCAGGCGTCGGCTGGGGGGGGTGCTGTGGTCACTGGTGACGGTCATTGCTGGGGGAGTTCTGACGGCTGTTTCTTGGTTTTCAGAGTGTCTATGAGAGACTGGACGCCACGTTTCACGCTGGTGGTCACCCGGCGCGTCACTGAGTCTGGAGAGGGCGCGGAAGAGGAGCCAGCACGTTGGGAGGGCGGCCGTGCCACCAGACACTTCTGGTACCGCAGCTGAAGGAGAAGAAAATGGGGTGAAATGAGTTTTTATCATTTGGGTTTGGGTCAAAAGGGACAAAAACATTTGGCAAGATGTATGTTACCAGCAGTTTGTCTCAGTCAGAGAGTAACACACAACGTGTCATTTTTATACTTGTACAGATTATACAAACCCATTTTCAGTCTTTATGCTAAGCTTGGCCAACCAGCAGTCGCTTCATATTTACTGTACTTATGAGAGCAGCATCGATCTTCTCATCTAACTCTTTGCAAAAAAGCTAAAAAGTGTATTTTCCAAAATGTGAAACTGCTCCTTTAAATACAAAACCTTGTTTTTATTCATTTCAGGACAGTGACACAACAGAACTACATTTCTAATGTCATCTCATCTCACAGCAAAAGAATAAAGTATGAACCCACCACACATGCTGCCTGCACTGCTTCAGACACACTGCCTGCGTTGGGATCACACCAGAACACATGGCACTGGAAATGCTGGTTCCCAGTGTCCATAATGAAGGCAAATGTGTGCACATCCCGTCCCACGCCCATGAAGGACAAGAAACGTACACGGCACTCCACCAACACCTCCTCTTCCTCTTCCTGCACAGACAGCCGAGAGAAGAATCAGACTCTAAACTCTGCTCTATTAGATCTTCTCTCTAATTGACAAGCACATTCGCATCTTTTATTTATCAGATACCCCTCGGGACGACAACAAAAAGTCCCTTGCCTTTTCTTTGATGACAGCCAGAGTGGTGTCAGCAATGCTGAGGATGACAGGAGTCCAGTCCTCTTTGCCTGTGGAGGACAGGAGGCTGTCTATGGCCCCATTTATGATGTCCATACCTGAGGACAAAAGTAGATGAGAGTGAACACTGAGACAGTGTGTGACGACATTTTTTTTATAGGATGCAGGATGTGTTATGATGTGCGTATGGGTGTCAGTGTTAGTTGAGGTTTACCTATGGGGCGAGACACAGACGTCATACCCAGATACAGCACATGAAACTTCTGCACCAACTCGGTCTTTGGCATGGGAAACTCTGCAGAGAGAAAACACACACGGATTAAAACGCACAGGCGCAGATCGCCTACAGGGAATTTTATCACACAACAACATCTAACGCAAAGTTCCAAACGAGGAGTCCACACATGATAATTGGCTTAAACTAGAGAAATAAACAAACACTGATGAATATTTTAATATTTTAGGGTGCTGTTGACATGATTAGGCCATGATAAATATATTCACACACAAGCATGCAGGATTTGAGGGTTTTCTGCATGAAAACCCAGCTGTGCCTGCTTGTACAATGGCTTGCAGGCAGAAAGGATTGCCATGCACAGTGAATGACGATGATCAAAGATGGTGTATCACCTGCATTTCAATCAGCACAGACGTAAACATCTTTTACCCTCAGGACCTCGCTATTAACACACCACGCACTTACATAAGCTTGAGGTGATTTCTGACAAGGTGAAATGTAAAATACTGAAAGTGGTTAAATGTTTGGCTACATAGTTTAAAGATTATTAGTCCCCAAATGCGCTTAAAGACAAAATAATAAAAATCAACACAACAGTAAAAAGGGCATTAATGCAGAAAGCCCTTCACAGAGGTGACATAGATCAATAACAATCTGCTGTATCGCTTGTCAACATGGGTTTAAAAATTCAGGGGCCAGTTGCAACATCAAATTAATGATTATTCTTGAGACTGTTTAAATGAAACACTCATTGTTGTTGAAGGACACATCCAGTTCAGTGGGTAACTGAGGGCATTTAAATATAAACTGAATGACATCTCGAATGTATAGCTGTTACATTATAACTTTGATTTGGGTGCATCAAAGAGATTAAGGTTCTGACCATACGCTCCAATTGAAGTCCTTCATTTCTTATCATTTCTACTGTCGACCCCCCCATGAAGACTTAAAATGGCCAAACACCACTTCAGTAAATTGAGAAGTTAAACCACCAGAAGTGAGCAAAAACAGGATTATCAGGGCGTGTTAAAATAAACTTTGAATAGAAATTAACCAGCCCACGTATGATATACTCCTTCATTTTGAGTTTCAGCCCATTTTCCACAGTCCACATCTTCATTACTGAACTTCAGAGACGAACAATTCATCATGAACTCCGTGTGATTGGTATGGAAGGTAGGGAAATCAATCTGGGATAATGGCTTTTGCCTGAATTCACCTCATTAGTGTACTCCATGAAAAAGTCCCTCATATCCCACATTCAGGATGTAGTGAGTAGTCAGTAAGTAGAGCTCAGACAGGCCAAATCTGATGACGACAGCCGGCCATTATCCTGGTGGTGGAGCTGATCCCAAATCATTTGGTGCTAATCTCCTAAAATGTGTCCCAATGTGGGATCGCACACTCCCAGCTAGCCTGAAGAGATCCAATCCAGGCGGGAACAAGAACTGTTTTCCATCCACCGGTTTTGTTGTGAATGGACCTCTGGAGCTAATGGGCATCGCCTCTCACTGGATAACAACTGGTTCTCCAGTTGAAAGACTAGGAGTTCAACAAGTTAAAGCTTTAAAAGATGTGAGGGATGTTTCACCAATAAGTCCTTTGATCCTGGGGTTGGGATGGGTGCTGTGGAGCACCAGGCCTTGCCTCAAAGAAACACTAATTGGGTTTTAATGAGGTCGACTGCCTCTGTAAGTGAGGAGCCGATATAGTTCTTTTATATTCTGATGCCGGAGCTCCTTTCCCCCATGCTCAGCAGATACACACACCAGCTGAATTTACAGCGGAGGATGAATTGTGCTGCTGCGTTTTCCCTTTCTTCCTATAATTACTTGGGACTGGGAGGAACAAGCGGTGGGACTTAGCGAAATGGGAAACGGTGAATAGAATTAGCGCTGTGAGGATAAAGCTCAGTGATTGTGGAGCGAGGGGTTTTTCTGGATTCAGCAATATCTGTGTGTAATTGAACCAAACACTGCTATCTGTTCTATGAACAAATGTTCTCAGTCGCTCCTGAGGTGATAAAGTCATTTAAAAAAAAAAAAACATACACATGATTTCAGATGAGGAATGCTGTAATGTGAAACCACAGCAGGGAAGATAGCGTGTGGCTGACAAATCCAATTCTCTCACGAGGGAACTACAAAAGAACAAGACTCAAAGAAAAAGATGTGTGTGTGCATATGTGTGTGTGTGTGTGTGTGTGTGTGTGTGTGTGTGTGTGTGTGTGTGTGTGTGGACCTTGTAGGGGTACATCGGAGCTGGTCTGGGAGGAGCTGCCAGCTGCAGCCTTGGCACTTTTCCTTTCAGCCATAATCTAGACGAGGGGAGAGGAAAAATGGAGAGAGACAGAGATAAAACACAAGAAGGATGGGGCAGAATGAGAGAGGAGAAATAGAGGACCAGAGGGGTAGGAGAGAAAACGTTTTCAGCAAAGAATTACAGCTGAATCACATAAACAATAACATAATTTAAAGGATAAGGCTGCTGACATTCTATATTTTTGTTATTGCCAACAAATCTCATGAAAATCCCCAAAACACATCAGCATATTTCTCTGCTGTCCTTCCCTGTCTCATCCCCAAGCTTGTTTGTTTCTACTGAAGATCTTCAGGGTCAAAATTTTCAGCAGCAGGTGTTTGTGGGATTGACTGACCACAGTGCTCGTGTTGATTGTATCTTTATGGCACAGATGAATAAGCTGTATCAGGTTTCGCTACACAGGTAACACTTGTTAAAATGATCAATTAAGGCTTTTTGCCTTTTGTTAGCGATCCAAAAAAGGTAGCAGATATTTTCAGCCTTTAAAACCTCTTTGAAATGATATGTTTGGCTTGTAACAGTCTCAAAAGAACCTGCTCTCTTCCCTTTTGTCTTTCCTCTGGTCTTCTGCAGTGTACACACTCTTTAAAGAGTCATGAGGAGTGTGCGTGGCCCCTGCACCGAGCTGCTGCACCCTTCCTGCTAGAGATACTTGATTAATTGTAGGTGTCATTAATCAAAGTCTATGGTGAGTCTGCAACTCTTCTCACAGGGGAACATGCAAGAAAATGCATGCACTCATGCACACACATTCACACACACACACACACACACACACACACACACACACACACACACACACACACACACACACACACACACACACACACACTCACACACAGAGGAAGGCCTCTCAGCGCACTGCGCAGCTGTAAGACTCGGGTCACCAAGTTTCTCCGCTGCAGTAAGAGAAAACTACCACTGTGTTTAAAATAGATAGAGTCATGGTCACTCACACACACACACACACACACACACACACACACACACACACACACACACATACAGATACACACTCCTTCAATTTGTTCAATTTGGAGAAGGCAATAAGAAGAAATTAATGGAAAAAAAACATTATTCTGTAAATGGGCCAACGTGCCTCTCAGGGAGAAGATGTGGAATTCCAGGTAGATCAGGTAGATACATCCTTTGCAAGGTCACTGCGAGCCTGTGTGTGTGTGTGTGTGTGTGTGTGTGTGTGTGTGTGTGTGTGTGTGTGTGTGTGTGTGTGTGTGTGTGTGTAAAGGGTTTCTTAACAAGTGAGTTATTAGTCCAGGCTATGTACCGCAAGTACAGTATCAAGGTTCTTAATGTATTATATATTACCAGTACACTACATTATACATTAGGTCACTGTGAGACATTCTTTGACTTTCTTTATGTTAGAGAGAATGTTGGTATTCCAGACCAACGTTGACCAATGTGCTTCTCATACTTGTGATCGTACTGTGTATGACTGGAAAGTCAGGTTGTTATAGTTGGCTGGACCAGATTTCATACTGCAGTATCTTAATGAGCTGATTTATTATTTTATTATTCAACAATTCCAATAAAAACATCAAACCAACACTGAGTTAGTCACTATCAATATTTTCTGACTCACGTCCATTTGCTCCCATTGAGGACATACATATAAAACAGCTGGCGACTGTTGCTTTTAGCAAACACCACTCAAGCAATTCGTTTTGTACTCGTTTCTGCGGTGGATTAATACACAATTGCTCATTAGTGATTGTTACTGGCAGCAGACTGGTGTAAATGGGGTTGACTCAAAATAAAATATAATTCCCATGTTCATGGTAATGAAGTGTCAGCCAGTGCAACAGTGTGGCTCACTGGTGTGTTTTTAATAGTTTTTGGGACAAAAATTGCCTTTTATGGCACAGAAAAATAACATATATCATGATTTGACTATATAGTTAATACTTCTCAGTAGAATCAGCTGAGGGTGGTCTTTTGGGAATGATGGGGATGCCAAAGTTTCAATTCTGAACTGACAATGAGGATCACTAACGTTATGCATGTCTGTTAGCAAATTTTAGGGCAATCCACTCATTAGTTGTCAAGATATTTTCCTCGACCCTCAAATGTCAACCTCCTGGTGGCAGTGATCACCAATGTCATTAGGAGTCATCCTCTGGGTGCTGTGAGTGTGTGTACAAAATTTTGTGCCAATCCATCCTGTAAATATTCCACAGGATATATGAAAATTTTGACCTCCTGATGCTGCTACAGGAAAAGTCTCACCATGTCAACCTCATGGTGATGCTAGAGGAAGGGTCAAGAGACCACCAAAGTCCTTTTCATACAGGTGACGTGTATAATGCAGTTCATTAACAAACACTTCAGGAGACAGTTTGAGCCAAATCACTGCATCAGCCCAAATAGGGTATTAATCACTGTCTTCATTAAACCTCTACCACATCAATGTATCAAGCAGATCCAAGGAATTCACAAGTCAAAAAGAGTTGACATGCAGTTAATATATTACTGCACCCATCAATCAGTCTCCTTACAGGAATCCATTAAACTGATTAATTAATTCCTGCTTAACATTACTTAATATTGCTGAGTGTATTTCATTCATACCGTCAAAGAGTCGAAATCTCAACATTAATCCTCTATTCAGAACAACAGAGGACAGTGTGCACCGTACTATGTATATATGTCTTTAAAATTACAATATATTCATGTGCAAATGATTGAGACTGAGGATCACATCATTCAAAGAGAGGTGGAAATGCTGGAAGCTGTCAGGGATTTCGACCTTGAGAAGAAAAACTTGGACAATTTCGAGTTCTAAGACCTTTCATGTGCTGCCTTTAAGATGCTGGACAGGAGCCTCTGGGACCAGATGAGGGAGAGAAAAGGGCTGTCATTGTCTCTAAATGAAATTAGGCCTGTCACACACCAGCTGCTCTTCACATCAGAAGCCCTGAAGAGTATTGGCATCCTTCATACAGGCCTCAAATGTGACAATATTATACTTGTCAACCAGGCCTTCAGAGTGAAGTTAATCGACTTTGATCTGGCCCTTCCAGTGTCCAAAGTTTGGTACGAACAGGCAGCCTTGCGTGTCCACGTCTCTAGAGGTGGGTCTCCTGATGTGTGAGGACTGGGACGTTCATGGCATTCTTGTATTTTGGCATCCGTCTCATCCCTGGAAACTCCACATATCACATGATGAAAGCTATTGTACACCAGCTGGGTCAGCCAAGGGAACGCTGGCAAGAACATCTGGCAGTATTTCAGCAGGGAACAGAGCTCCATCAATCCGGAGTGGAGGCTCAAGTTGCCAGATGAATATAAAGCATCTACAAGTTTCACAGAGGGTTTTTGGCATGGCCAGATGAGGATGATGGATGATGATGAGATACCTGAAGAAAGTAGACCTCATTCAGAGGTGGCATTTCCAAGTCTACTTAAAGGCTTGCTTCATCTGGATACTGAAAAGAGAATCACTCCCAGCATGCCCTAAGGCACAGGTTTGTCACAGTGACTCTCCTGGCCGATGACATGAACACCAGCTCTCATGCAGATGCTGCCCTTGAATTTATGATTGTCTGTCCCCTGGACCACTGAATGAGAGGATTCTGTCAGCTACAGTGAAGCCGATCCAGAGTCAGGAGGTGACAGAGCTTCAGCTGTCACTGACTCATATGATAGAGGCTCAGACAGTTATGGTTCCAGCTATAAATCTGACACAGAGTCAGAAGGTGACTGTCACTGGTTCATATGAAGGAGGGACAGACACGCTGCTTTAAGCTTTAGCCACTGCTGCAGCCTTTTACGGAGCTTTAGTTCACAGTGCTTCAGAGGACAGAGATAGTTCCAGTGACAGAGGCATCACCGGAGCTATGGACAATGTTGGGGCTTCAGCTGTCACTGACATGACAGGGTCTCAAGCTACGCTACTTCCAGTGATACAGATGTAGACACTGACAGTTCCACTGCTAAAACCAGACTCAGAGCTGCTTTCGATGACAGAGCTTCACTGGCCATTGCTTCCAGTGTTGGAGCTACAGCCACCACAGAGCCGCGTATGCAAGACATTTAAAACTCTGAGCTCTTTTTTTGTGGTGGCGCACAACCACTATGAGCAGCATTCAGACAGATTGGTGTGTATCAGTTTGTGGTAGCATGGTGCAGTGCGCACAGTGCACATGTGGGAGGAGAGGTGCAAACAGGTGGGAGGATAGACGTCTAAGAACCATGTCAGCTTCTGGAGAAACCAGCTGCTGCCAGACTGTCTGCTGCATGTTAAAATCCACGATGCTGGCTCCTAAAGTGGTCCTGTTTATTACTGGTTTGTTCTTTGACCATATATATATATAAACTCACTGTATTCTGTCATAAAGTTAGACTTTTTTGACTGCAGTGATTTTTTTTTTTTTTTGCTGTTTAAATCTCTCTACAACGGCTGTAATCTCTGTGTCCAGGAGACAGACAGCAGTAAGTAGAATTACTGCTCTGGGAGAGGAGGGGATTACTGATTAGTCTGTGTGTGTGCGTGCGTGCGTGCGTGTGTGTGCATGTGCGTGTGTGTGAGCGAGATCAAGAGAGAGAAAGTGTGTGAATCAAGTGTGTGTATGTGCTGTGTGATGTTGCAAATTTAAAGGATCTGGGGTTCCCTGTCCTTGAGAGGGTTAACACTGTCACCACTAGCTCTCTCTCTCGCATGCTCACACACACACACACACACACACACACACACACACACACACAGCGATACACACACACACACATAGAAATACTGCACAGGCTCTATAACCTGAATCTTATCTCCTCTTCTCACTGTAAAAGCCCTTCAAACTTCCATGTATCTCCTTCCTAAGCTCTGATGTCTCTCGAAAAAGATAACAGATATCTTGCCAGGGCTCTTCCACAGTGTTTTCCACTCCTGGCCCTTCGTTTTATATAACATTCATGCAGGAGCTGCATCTAAGTTACAACCTTAAAAAGTAGCTCTTGATGACTGCATCAGTAGAAAAAAGATTCCCTTTCTCTCTCCAATGGTCACCTTGATTAAAGCTTGATAGCTTGTTTCAGAGGAGCAGATAAGCTCGTTCATGCGGAGCCGGAGACGATAATGACACCCACCTTGGAACAGATTTCGTGGAGACTTGTGGCGATGGCTGCGGCAGGAGTATCACATCGGAACACGTGGCACTTCAGCACCCGCGTGTTTTTGTCTCTCGCCACGTAGGCAAAGTCCCTGCAACACGGCCAGAAGACACACAGGAATTTTCATACGTGAATTTCTAATGCAGGTAAGAAACAAACCTCCACACACCTCTGCAGCAGATGTGCCTTTGTTAAAGGGGCAGTAAGTAAGAATCTCTTTTATCACATACGATAGATGATTCAGTGAGTACAAGTGAGTGATCTTCCAGCCTGTATGCTTATTTTTCTCTGCACGCTCCCCAGCTGCCCTCTAATGTTTATGCTTCAGTGTGGAAGGAAACCTAAAAGAGCAAAACACAAAGAACTGACGGAGAAAATATAACAATAATTTAGAAGAAAAAGGAAAGAGGAGAATTTAAAAAAAAAACAGAAAGCAGGTTGTTTCCTCCATAATATGTGACCTCATTGCACTAATAAGCCCATTGCAGGATTCCACTTCTTAGCTAATTTGTGTTTTTTTGCTGAAGTGACATTTGTTCCATCTCACAACACTTCTTCATTCCATATATTGTATGTGGGAGAGTCGGGTCTTATCTTTTATCTGCTATGAGCTATTCAGTGAATAGATTATAGTTTTCCTCTCCAAGCCTCCTGGTATTATACCACGGAGAGCCACTTTTGGACATTGTTGCATATTAAGATTAAACATTTCTTTAAAGGCTTCAAACACCTCTCCCCAAAGGGCACCTAGCTCAGGGCCAATATGTGAATATGATTGCCAATTTGTATTTTACATTCCTTTGAGCATTTTTCTTAAGTTCGCAGGGTTCAATTTTGGCATAATCAGCATCGTCTGGAAATATCTTGATTACTTTCCATTTGAAATCCCTCCCAGTGATTTTATTCTCACTTATTCTCATTCCCCTTATCAAACATCAAAAAAAGTCCTTCCTTGGACCTGTTTGCTGTTCTCAAATGAAAACTTTCCAACCCTCGCTGCACCTGTTTGCACTGTCAGCTGTTCAGCAACAGAGTAAAGAGCCAGGGTTGCAAGAAATTTCACGCAAAAGTTCAAAAAGCAAGTGACAACACAACATTATCATTACCCCATTTTGCATCATGACATATTTACCTTTTCTCCAGACATTTGTTGTTAGAGCTCTGCTCTAATTAGCTCAATGCTGCTAATGTTGCTTCATTATTTGTGTCCCTTAAAAGCTGCCATAAGCTTTGCTGGCTTATTGCTGCAATTCCTTGTACACCAGTTAAGGTTTATTTAATGGCTAGATTACTTAGAGCCCCCTTAACATATGGCATAGTGTGTGCTGTTGAGCCATGACAACAGATTTCTCTGTCTGTAGTCACTCCTACACTGACTACAATGACACACACACACACAAACACACAGATACACATAAGCGTACAGCGAGGCAGATGTGTGTCCCAGTGCCCGAGGAAGCTATGTGCTGAGTGTTTCACAGCGGTGCCACCTTGCAGGGAAAAATGACGAGTATGGGGGTGAGACTGAGAGAGGAAGCTCCACCGTGAAGCAAACTTGATGCAGAGAGTGGGTGGGAGATCAAACACAGCTACATGTGGGAGATACTGCACACACACACACACACACACACACACACACACACACACACACACACACACACACACACACACACACACACACACAATGAAAGATAGGCACATTTCTTCCTCATTAACAGGTGAGTCAAGCTGCAGACCAAAAGGTGAGAGGATGTGTCGAGCCCGGACTGAAATGATTGAGTAAAGCGGAGTGAAAGAGGGTGGGGACATGCAGAGAAGCCAACTGGATGGCAGTGTCACCAGATGCAGCTGAACAGCTTCATGCACATGTGCACACACACACACACACACACACACACACACACACACACACACACACACACACACACACACACACACACACACGTACAGTGCACACTCCCAAATAACCATAGACATAAACAGAAATATGGCAAACACAGCCAGCATTTATCACAGTGGGCTCTTTGTGTTTATGAGTCCATTATCCGGCCCGTCTCTTCTGCATAATTGTGTGCTCACACACTTTGAGTTGATAATGCTCCCCCCCTGCCTGTGGCCAGAAAGGAAAGTGCAATAGGATGCGTGTGTGTTGCGCGTATGCGTCCAGTATACACTTCGTTCAGGGACATTTGAGCAGTGTGTCACCAAAGCAGCATGAGTGGCCTTGCCTCGCATACTACAAATGGCTCTTTTATGACTTCTGTACCCTCTCTGGGGGATCAAAACGCTATAAAACAGCATGCAACTCTTAATAGGAAATAGCCTGTGGCCAGTCTGGCTTGCTGATAATTTAACATCAATGATTTAGACCTTCAGCAGAGGCTGCTGCGCTCCTGTACAGACCAACAGTGACTCTGGGCAAAGCAAAGCCACTGATTTGATGCCTGGAGTGACATATGTGATTGCGGTAGGGGGACGTGTGGTCTTGACACAATGATTACTGAAAACAATGGAGAAGCAGATCACACTTGAGCACACCACCAAGAGCAATTACCTTTCTCTGGGTCCCGGGAAGCAGAGGGAAGTGAGAGGGGATGAATGGAGGGTGATGGGGGAAATAGGAAGGAAATAATAAATGAGTTAAAGAAAGAAGGTGGAATGGGAAGAGACAGAGAAAACAGAAGGATGAGAAAATTGTATTGCGAAATATGAAAAGGGAAAAGAGAAACGGGAGCAGAAGGAAAAAGCAAGGGAAAATAAACAAGAGCAGTGTTAATACATGCGGCGAGTCAGAAACAGACTCAACGCTCTTTCACCTCAATCAGTCTTCCTGTGAGGTGTGTGTGTGTGTCGTATGTGTGCTCTGGAGCTCACTTCTGTGTACTTTTCATTTCAGCGGCTTAGCGTTCCGCTACATTATGACACAGCACACCTTTGTGTCAGATGTGCCAACATGCTCACACACACATGCAAACACACACCTTGTTTCTTACTGCAGCTTTACCTTCCCATACTCCCCGTTTCCCTCTGCCGTTTCCTCCTCTCAATCTCTTTCATCCCTCTCTTTGCTCTCGCTCTTTTAATCTTCCTTTCCCTTTCCACAGCTCTCTCCATCTCACGCTCCTCTACTCGCTCTCTTTTCTTCCCACAACAGCAGAAGCCCCCCCCCACCCCCCCACCCCAAAAAAAAGATGCAACACAGAATGATTCAGATCAACAGTGTAAGTTATCACAGCCGCTCTCTTGCATATAGTCTGTGACACTCTCACTATTATCAGGAAGACTACAAAAGAGGCACAGGCTGAATAAAGAACAGAGGGCTAATTCAAACATCGACTGCTTTGATTCTTTGATGATCCACTTAGCAAGAAGCAGTCTGTGTGTGTGTGTGTGTGTGTGTGTGTGTGTGTGTGTGTGTGTGTGTGTGTGTGTGTGTGTGTGTGTGTGTGTGTGTGGTAGCAGCTGGCAGCTTATTTCAAACAGGAGTCAGAGCTCCTGCTTCAACTTGCTCTCCCCACAGCCGGTGGTCGCCCACACATGTACGCACACGCACGCACGCACGCACACAGGCACGCACGCACGCACGCACGCATGGAAGCTACATCAACACGTGTATAAAGTGCCTAAAAGCTCTCACTCGCCTCATGTAAATGTCTGTCATGCTGTATGAAAATGCAACTCTGTCTCTCTCTTTGAATCTCATTCATGATTTTTTTTTTTTTGCTCTGAGTCCATTTACTTCCTATTCTACTTCCTCCTGCTCCTTTTCAAACCCAGACACTATGCTTTCTTCACTGCCACTCACTTCAGCGGAATTGGATTTTTGCTGTCAAAATTCTCAATGGCCCAAAAGCTGCTCTCCATTTACTGTAACACTACAGCCCATTCTTTTCTCTCTACAGCTAATTTGCATGTCAGTGTCAGACTGAAAGCGTTGCAAATGCTTTATTACTGATGCTTAAACCACATCACACCTGATTCAAACCCAGAACAGAACCCCACCTCCCAAAAGAACCTACAGTACAGTCATGATCACACTGACCTCATTTGACCGAGGATGAACCTGCTTCACCGCCAGAGGAATCCTTCTCTCTCTCTTTTGGCCTTTGTCTATGATCGCTCATTTACAATGTCAATAAAGCCCATCGCACTAAACAGGTGCTCACATTAAGTCATGCTTACTTTGCCCTCACAACCATAAAATGGGAATTTGATGAGCTCAGGTAATACTGTTGCTTAACGGGCAGCATTAAGGAGCTATCATCAGCTGCCTGAATGAGAAACAAAGAATGCATAAATATGATAACTAATGCGTGAGTTGCTGGGCACAGCGGTTATGATGGAGATTTAACCAACTGAGACTCATTAGTGTCTGTGTCTGTCCAAAACACAGGGCTGCCGCAAGGAGAGAAAGAGATTTTTCAGCACTCGTCACCCAAACCCTGCACACTTTTTTGAGTAATGAAGAGAATGAATTTATCTATTGATTTAACTCTTCAAATTCAAATATTGCATTTTTATTTTCTGTTTTTTTTTTTCTATTCTTTTTGTATTTTAACTTAAAAAAAGCCTGCTGTGGACAATTTCACTACAAACACTAAATACAGCATCTGATGCTTTTGTACACAAAAAAAATGTATTAAAATATTTAAATCAGCCATAAGAAAGCTTACATGTTTAATAAGAGTGTTACTGTAGGATGTACAGTCTGCGTTACAAATGACAAAATTTCCAGAAATAGGATATGACATGACCTCATGGCAGGACATGATCATAGTAATAATAAATGTAGTAATTTTCTGTTATATTCTGCATTTTAGTGTAGACAGAGGGTTTTAGTGTGGAGACAGAAAAAGAGGACAGTGAGGAGTGAGAGTTGCTGGTCAGTTGTCCCTGACCTCAGTTAATGGAAGAAATGACACATAGTAGAGACAGACAGGCAGCGAATCAACCAACAACCGAGGATGAATGACACACAGGGCTCAGTGATGTAGGGAGAGTTTTTGGCAGGAAAGTGAGGAGGGAGGATGGATAGATAAAATGTCGAGAGAGAGGAGCGATAAAGGCGGGAGGCCAGAGAGCCAAAATGAAAAGGTGGGAGTGTAGCAGAGAGGAATGGGAAATGGGAGAGGTGTGAGACTCACTGGGGGCCGGATGGTGGAGAAAGCGGTGGAGAGGAAAAAGAGAGGTAAAAAGAGGTATGAGATGAAAGGTATGAAAGCACCAAAGCAGAGAGATGAGTTAAAGCAAGACTCCCACCACTCATGTGTTCCTTTCTCTCTCTCTCTTTCTCTCTCTCTCTCTCTCTCTCTCTCTCTCTCTCTCTCTCTCTCTCTCTCTCTCTCTCTGTGCTCCACATATTTCCAGAGCTGAATAAAGGATGACTGACTCACTACTACCAATCTCTCTTTGATCCTGATGGCTGTGAGGCAGGCTCGGCTGGAGAGGATGTGTACAACTCGGAGATTAAATGAGGTCACGGCTGCAGATATATATTGTATACTGGGTTTAAGCAAGTCGCACAGAACTGTCAGCGTCTGCAGCTCACACATCACCCACCCTCAGTAGTACTACCAGCGCTGTGTGTTGTAGTAGTATTAGCATATGTACAGCTGAAGGAAAATCCCACCCTCGCATATTTAAACACGGTTTCAGTTTGTGACATTCAATGCTTGATCACACTTTTTTTTTGATTTCAGCTACATGTTTAGATCATTATACCTTGCATGATTATCCCATTCATTAAATTACAAATAAATCCACTGAACAGGGTGCAGGAATATTGGACGCTGCTGCCAAATGCTGATGACAAATGGAAGAAGAAGAAATGTGAAAGGAAAATCTATAATGCAAAACACGGTAGATGCTGATGCTGAGGTTGGTTTTGAAACTTGTGTCGTTGCCTCCTTTATAATGGTTTTCTGCATAAAACAGGACTATTGACTGTTTGAGTACATGCATAAAAGCCGCAACTGAAACCTGAATTTCCTGATAACTCATGTCTGAAAAGTGGTTCCTCAGATCTGATGCAGCTTGTAGCTGTGATGAGCTGCGATGGCTACCAGCTGAGTTTAGATCACGAGTAAGTATCCCTCTTTCTAGACTTCAAATTATCTGCTTGTGGCCTAACCACAGAGGATTGGACCAGTCAGCATCCTCTGAGGAACTACTGGCAGCAATGGGCAGGTGTGGTGACAGTGAGAGAAGCTACTGTTCATTTGAAAACGACAAAGGTGTTTCCAAAGGCTGCTATAGCATCATTTATATCAGAGCTGGAGAGTATTTTCACTAAAAGAGGAGCAAAGAATGGCACTGAAGGCTTTCCATAAAGAAAAGCTTGAACAATGTGACTTTGCAGGAGTCAAATGGTTTGTTGGTCTGATTGGTAAAAAGTTAGCCTGTGATAGATGGTGATGGACAGATGGATCATCCAATCAGCTGCCAGTACCTACCCTCTTCCAACAGTTTGCACTGTTTTGCCGGAAAACTGATACTGAAGCCCGACGCTGTTCCATCCATTTATCCTGGGGGCACAGCGAGCACGAGCCAACATGTTTCTCACCAGGTACATTTATTTTTCTCCTGTTTTTTCCATTGACTGCATCCAGACAAATCTGCAGAGTGCTAGATAATGTTGGCCAACATTATCCTGCCAAATCACATGATGCTTCACGTCAAATGCTGAAAGTTACGGCAAACGCTCAAAATAGTTTTTCAGATAGCGAGGCTGCTGAGGAGGTTTGTGTGTTTGCTGAATGGAGTCAAGCATAAAATATGATCCTATTTTGTGAGTAGCTAAATTTATACATACAGTGAGGAGTATAAATGGCAACAGAAAACAAAATTGTACACAGAAAATGAGGCGATTACTTCTGGTACAAGTCTGGACACAAATACATACCCAATATGAAATAAACTGACAGCGGCTTCATGTAACTCTTCTGCTCCTCATGAAGCCACATTGTTTACTCTAGGCCAGTTTTCCATAAAAATAAGACACTCAAAACAGTTAACAGCTAAATAGACCCAGGAATGGAGGCACAGCAGCAATAACTGCTTTTGGAAGTGCTTCATCCTCTCTCATTTCTGCCATAAGAATTACAATTTGCAAATGTGATGCTCAATAATAAAGATAAAACACTGTTTTGACTGATAATACTGTATTATTAAAATTCAAGTAGTTTCAAATACCTTTATAGAGAATAACTTGACTGTGCATCTTCAGGTGCTAAAATTGGGTAATAAAACTGAAGTGCCCACAACTGCTGCAGTAAAAGAGGCTTTTTAAGAGGCAGTGAAAACAACACAAATGTTACTAGTCCCTCGCCTGCTCTGCTCTGTAGCTTCCAGTATCACTCAGTAGAGACTCGTGTCCTCTCCGAACCATCTGTCACGCACACACACAAACACACAGAGAGCACCGTGGCATCGAACACACTTCAAACAGACTTCAATTATCAAACAGCTTTACAGAGTGTCTGGGTAGTGCCGGCTGCGATGCTAATGCACTTACATATGCTAATTGAACAGCCAAATGCTGATTAGAAATGTCTGAGGAGGAAGCTCGTGTGACTCTCCTGTCAGCAAAAAGTAGACAGGGCCAGGTGTGCGTACAGTGTGTGTGTGCGGGGAAATGTGCTATATTCACTGATTGCAACTGAACTGGTAATGCTATGATTGCTGACAAGGTTGTGACTTTGGCTTGGGTCCAAAGTGGATGTGGATCTGATCCAGTTTCACAGTGAGATTTAACGCTGAACTGTGACGTGTGACAGCAACAATAGCTGGATGGTGATTTAGAGGAAAGCCCTTTCATCACACTGTAAAGAGAATGACAAAACACCTTGTGAGTATATTTAGATTTAGCTGCTGTTTCCATCCATGATGTAAGCAGTACAAGGGCGAAATAAACACATAATGATAACAGCTATGATAATATTTTTGAGTGGTAAATCCAGAAAATCCACCCTGAAGCTCTCTTTGTCAGACACATTTCTGCTGTCATGGCTTACAAATGCTTTTTTTTAATCTTGACTGATTCAATTTTTGCTGATGGACCTTTACAATCCACATGTGTTCTGCTGGAAGATCCTCCATTTGTCCAGACTCAATAAACATTGCGATAAACTGCTGTGTAATTTAAAAATAGGACCCTGAGTGCTGATAATTGGGCTAGAAAACAGTGAATATTGCCTTTGACAAAATTTAATTGCAGTTTATTGTAATGGAATGTAGAATGTGGCGATAAAAGGTCCAATAAAACTCAAAGATAACACTCGACACAAGAGATGCAAAGTACACACTTTACACAGCCATTAATAGGACTGTACAGAGCTGCTGACAGATAATGGGTTTGTTTTACAGTAGTGCACTACTGATGGCTGTGCAAAGTGTCCACATCTGGTATTTCCAGTTCTGTCTATAGTACGCTTAGATATCCGATATTCTAATTTGAGCCTGACCAGTAATGGCTGTGTGAGGCCAATACTGTTATCGAATTCCAAATAATTTGGTGATGATCTATTGGTGAATATTCATTTACAACATAAAAATAGGATTTCGAAGGATTCTTTTTGTTTGCTTATTAACCCTTTCAGCCCAGCGTGCAAGTAAGCGTCCATGGGACATACTGCAACAAGTCAGATCCATGGAGGCCCCAGCTAGCAACCCACAGGACTCAAAGGATCCACTAATGCCCACTGACACCACAGGACACCGGGTCAGAACCTTATTGGATGCTCGATCTGAGGTTGATGCCCTGAGCTCTCGTTCCTCGGGCCATTCCTGAGCAGTTTTTGCTGTAGAGGAGACTGCTGTCAGGGAGTGGTGTTAATTGAGGGGGTGAACTTGGTCTTCAACAGTGTTTGGGTGGGTGGTGCGTATCAAGAGGATTGTGATAAGGTGATCAGTGTTATTCACTTCACATGTCATCTATCTTCTCATCTAACTTTTCCAAGAAACCAAATTTCCTAAAGCATACAGTATTTCACAAAATATTGAACTGTTCCTTTAATGGTGAGGCAGCATGATGATAAAAAAAGTGTCCATGGAGCAGGATTTTGGAGCTCATTTGGATCTCACAAAAAGTCACACCAGTAAAACCATCCACAGCAGCACTGGAGTACTTTAAGGCTGTGTGACAACTGAGTGGGGCAAACCCCCCTGCGACCTGGTGAATTAGTCATGGCCCACAGCCATTAGGCCTAATGTAGAATGTCTGTACATAATTACCTCTCCACACCGTAAACTTGTTTACAGCACCAAGATGAGCAACAAAATGAGCAACCAGGGCCAGAGGGCACAGTGAAGGAGGAGGAGGAGGAGGAGGAGGAGGCTGGTACCACACAACACACACTCCCTGCCTCTCTACACACACATACATACACACTCACAGGCAGACAGACAAAAACACACAAACATAATCACCAATTTTGCCCAAGGCAGCGAAGAACTAGGACAAAATCAAGTCGAAATAAAAAATAAAACTGTTGTCTATGGTGTATTAAACAACGTACACAGCACACGACGCTGGCTGTGTGATTTGAGCAGACAGCTGATGTTGTTTACAGCAGCAGCAACGCCGCAGTTTGATTTACCCTCCGTACCTCTGCATCATTTCCAAGAAAAATGCACAGATTTACGAAGCGAATAGTGAAAATGGTGACTTACTAAAAAGGCAGAAACGCGCACAACCCGAGTTTATGTTCATGCAGCTTTATGACCCAATTCCAAGCATTCGGTGTGGCAGAATGAGGGAGGGAGGGGCAACAAGCTGGGGAGGCACACACAGTACCCATGTGTCAACAGTCGCCGTATTTCATTACATATTTAAGAGCAGAGATAGGTGGGTGGGTGGGTGGGTGAGATGGAAAGACAGTGTGTGTGTGAGGAATGAGGGATGAGGGGGAGAAAGCGGGATTCTGGGTGGGCGAGAGAGGGAGAACGATGATGTCCTGCTGTTCTCCCCGCTCTTGATCATTTATACATCACACTGCTCTAGAGTTGTGTGTGTGTGTGTGTGTGTGTGTGTGTGTGTGTGCATGTGCGTGTGTGATTTTGTACACAAGCGCTGATATTCTCGACTGAGACAAAGCTTCAGTGAGATGTCACTTCAGCAAGACGCCCCCATTCATGTATCTTACTAATGTGTGTGTGTGTGTGTGTGTGTGTGTGTGTGTGTGTGTGTGTGTGAGAGAGAGAGAGATAAAGAGAGTGTGTGGGAGAGCGCAGGGATTTGGTGAGGAGTTAGTGTCGAGTTGTGCTGAGCTCTACTCACAGATCAGTTTAGATCATACTGTATGCATGTAACCTAATTAGCTGCATATGCCATAAATCATTATGTCTCACGCACACAGCATACTGTACAGCAATTAGTCGTCTCTCTCTCTCTCACTCTACTTACAGTGAACATTTTTAAATGGTCGGTTCACACAATTTACAAAAATAAACCTGTATATTGAAGCAGAGCTGAAATTGTTAGTCAATTAATTGATTCACTGATGAACAACGCCCTTGATCGAGCTGCCTTTCTTTGTCTTATGTGATAGTAAATTGATCATTTTTGGGTTTTCTATGTGATTTTACAAACCTTTACTGAGGAAAATAATAGTTATTCCTCACCTACCTCCTGTCGTGTCTTCTGCATACAGATAGTTTTGGGTTTGAGATATTCAACTCTGAGATTTCTGCTGTGATTAATTTTCATTTAAACTTCCCTCTGTTCATCGTCGCTCCGAAAACTGTTGACTTGGTGTTATGTGGCTTAACAAGAGAAGCAGGAACCGAGACAAGAGAGAGAGAGAGAGAGAGAGAGAGAGAGAGAGAGAGAGAGAGAGAGAGAGAGAGAGAGAGAGAGAGAGAGAGAGAGAGGCTGTTTCTGGAAGGAAATGTTACTGTTGAGTGATGGAGGCAGGAAGCTCAAAGATGATGTCTCAAAACCTGCCAAAATAAAGCCAAAACTTACAAAAGGTAAGATTCATTCCATTTATTTATTTTTATCAAACTAATCTTTTACATGGTAACAAAGTTTGACAAAGTGGTACAAAAATTGCGTTGTTAAATCAAACGCTTTTATTTGGGAAAACAATCTCGCTATTGGGTCCTGTTACTAGCCATTCTGGAGCTTTTGATCAAATCACATGATCTTCATCTACTGGAGAGTTTGTCCAGTTGACAATCTAATTCATATGTTCAAATAGTTTCAACCAAACTAGACTTGATTAGGTTCCTTGGCTGATCACTTGAAATCCTTCTTAACAAATAGATTAATAAACATGTTATCAGGTTTGGTGTTGGTGTTTTTAGCCAATCAGGGTCAAGCACTGTGACTCTTTGCCCTGTGGGGACCTCATATTAATTTCTTGGTTAAACTTTTTTACTTGCATTTGTTTTTTTAACTTTGCAAATCTTTGATTTGTGAGTAAAAGAAGCCTGATCATGAGCTGTGAAGTGATAAATTTGTACCTTTAAATCCAAATAAACCATTTGAATAAAGTGTGATTTTGATCCTGAAATAATGGAGAAGTTAATTTACCACCTAATACATTTATTACTATAGGTACATCAACAGCTGCCCCACTGAGAATGTAATCAAAAACCTATATCATGCACTTCCAAACAGTATTCAAATGTATTCATCTTAAGCAGTCTGTGGCCACTTCGGGCAGCCGTGGTCTGACTAGATGGACGGGCTACAGGCAGACGCTGACTGTGCCAGCGTCCTGCCGTGTTCAGCCCTGTATGATCAGCGAACATCAGCATCACCTCTCATTGCTGTCCGCCACGGCCCCCGGACCGATGAGTGTTTTATCGGGAGGAGATTTATCGGTTGGTGGGGCAGGGGAAGGGATCTATAGGAGGAACAGGAGGAGTAATCCGTCAGGAAGACAGGGATTACAGCAGGTGTGCCTAACAATGCTAATGTAAGAGAGAGAGGCGGAGAAAGAGAGAGGTGGTGAGAGAGTAAATGCAAGAAAGAAGAAATGTTTGTATTTTTAAAGGTTTTTGTATACCTGAGTGTTTCTTTGTGTGTGTGTGTGTGTGTGTGTGTGTTTTTGTGTGTGTGTGTGTGTGTGTGTGTGTGTGTGTGTGTGTGTGTGTGTTTGTGTGTGTGATATATGACTCTAGGTTGGAGAGTGAGTAGGGACACAGCTCCCACCATAATGACCCTTTAGAGAATGAGGGCTTCTGGGAGGCTGGGAGGACATATCCTGGACATGAGGCGTGTGTGTATGTGTAGAAGTAGGAGTGATGGATTGTGGGAAGATGGAGGGCACTGACGTGGAGGAGCAATGACTTGCAGGGAAAGAGAGGTTTGTACGGGGCTCAAATCGGAGCAGGAGTGGGAAGGAAAGGCCATCAATCACTCTGGCATCTATCGAGTGGGTCTAGGTTCCTGGGCTCTGTCCCTGTGGGCCATCACAGGGGCCTTGCATGTTAATTAAGCACAGAGGGGCCTTGACATCAGCAAATAAAGCTGTGGTCCAATTGGGATGTCGTGACTGGAAGTACTGGAGGAGTGACTGCCACAGCTGAAACATGCACATACAAATGTGACACAAATGGAGGTGATCGCTAGAGTGTGTTCAGCATTAAAATATTAATGACACTGGAAGCTTGCGTGTCTCTCCTCTTCTCTTCTTTCCTTTCCTGTCCTCTTCTCTCCTTTCCTCTTCTCTTCTCCTCTCCTCTCTTCACACCTCTTCTCCTCTCTCATATTCTCTTCTCTTCTCCACATGCCACAGCTGTCCACAGAAGGTCAGCAATAGGGGGAATAAGTGAGACCCAGAGGGAATAAGCAAGCAGAGCCCCACTGCTGCCCGCTAATGAATATGAATGAAGCATGGGATCAGTGTGTGTATCTACAGTTCCCTTTAACAGCAGGAAACACACACAGACATCAGGGCTACGCAAAGACACTACAGCATTAAAGGCGCACATGACATCGGCACACACCCTCAGCTTTAAAACAGTGTCGCCTCAGTTCTAATAAGTGTCACACGCCAAGGACAAGAAAACAAGCAGGAACTGCCCCCCTCATGTTGTAAATCATTTCACTTTGGCTTTTGTTCTTCGCTTAGTGTTTCCCTTCTCATCCCTCATCCTCCTCCTCCTCCTCTGCTTCATATGGTAGATACTCAAAGAGAGAGAGAGAGAGGGAAGGGCATATGCATACAGTGAAGGCATTTATCATGTGCACACATGCACACATACCTTTACTTAAGCATGTGACCTCACTTACACCAATCCAGAATGCAGCGCAAGATGTATTATGTCAAAAATGGTAATATCTTTGCAGAACACACATGCACACACACACACACGCACGTGCACACACACAAACACACACACTCATAGACCAATTGCAATATCAAACAGCTCCAAACAGCCGTGACACACACTTTCAAAAATCCCTGCAGCACATCCAGACGCTTTAATCCTGTCTTTCTCAATCCCCCCTTTGCTTACTTCATCTCTCTTCCTTTCTTTCACTCTTATGCCTTTTCCTTCTTATCTGGCTCCCTGAATGTCTTACTCATGTCTGTGTGACTCCAGCTGCAGACCTGCTGCTGCTGCCAGCCTACATCCCCACACCTGACGGCTAGTCGGAGAGAGAGAGGAGAGCGAGGGAGAGAGAGAGGAGACACAAAGTACACAGCTTGAAGTCAAACACACAGCAGGAGACTGAGAAGTAAATAAGTGAAAAAATTAAAGGGGAAGCTAATGAATGACAGTAGGTCTGACGGCTGTGTCCTCTAGGCGAGCAGAGCAGTTAGAAACCAACAGAGCAGAGAAACGGGGGGTGATGTTGAGAGAGAGGCAGTAATGGATGACTGTGAGTAGATGGATGGATGGATGGATGAGGCTAGAGGAGCGAACAAATAAGAGATAGGGGTACTCACACAGGCGGACATGCTTGGCCCGTTACAGATGACTACTTCCCTGCCTCGTTAGCTTCTTCCGCCACGGTGACATTGCTACAGCCCCGTCGCCGCGGTACCCGGGGGGAAATCTCTTCTCGTCTGCCTCCTCTCTTTTTCTTCTTTTTCTTTTTTTTTAAATCCTCTGGGGCCCCCTTTCCCCCTCTTTCCTTCCTCTCCGCCCTGCGTCTCCCTCTCCTCCTCCTCCTCCTCCTCCTCCTCCTCCTCTTCCCTCTGCTACACCTTTTCTCTCCCTATCTTCCTCTACGGGCGGCTTCCTTTGCTCCAGTCACCCGGTCCGAAGAGTCTCTTGCAAAGTCCTGTTTTGTCCTGCTCAGTGCAAGCAGGGAAGCATGTGCTGCCTCTTCCTCCCTCACCGGCTCTCCATCGCTCTGTTTATACCCCCCTCTCTCTCAAAAGCACCGCCACTCTTTTTTTTCTTCTGCACTCTCCCTATTTGAGCATCTTCTCTCCTCAGTTGCTGCTATCTTTGTCTCCCCCTCTCTCGTCTTACTCAAGCTGAAGAAACAGGAGGCTTACACCCCGCTAAAGTGCAGCGGCGGGACAAACAAAGAGAGGCAGAAAGAAGAAGAGGCAAAGCTGTGCAGCCAATGGCACAAGAGGGAGGCATAAAGAGCGCTGGAGACAAAGAGTAGAAATAGCGCAAGAGCATTACAGACAGAAAGAGGGGATGGAGAAGTGTGGGGAAACACAGACACACCCACTCATTCAGCATCACACACATACAAAGAGCGCTCCAGATATAGACCTATGACTTCATCAATTCAAGCCCGCATGTAGACACACACACGAAAACATGTGTGCGCACACAAACGAATATGCACATAGGCGAACTTGCTGAGTGCTCCATATATAGCTTCATGACTTCATCGAAGAGCAAACCCCCTTCCCCGCCCCTCGTCCTGCCCTGCTTAAGAGACAGGGGGACTCATTCATATTGAATCAAGTTGAAGGGGAACGAGAGAATATTCAGGAGAAGACTGGGAATATTCCTCAGATAGATGGATAGAGAAAGAGACAGGAGACAGACAGAGAGATGAATGGAGAGAGCTAAGGCAGACATCTCTGTCTCTCTTTCTTTAGCTTACTTGTTAAAATGATGTGCTCCCTTTCTTCTTTACTTAATTCAGAAAGGTGTCTTTCTTGTTTCTGCCCATCACCGTCTGCAAGCCTCAGTCAGTTAGCTTACAAGCATTACCTGTCTGATTTAAAACACACGCACGCACAGTGTTCAGGCAAGTCAGCCCGGTCAGCACACAGCTTCTGCGTTTCTGAACCCAGTCACACACTACGCAGTATGAAGGAGTATGGGGGAAAGTATGTGGACCATTGAACTTTACATCCATATGCAGTTGCAGAACATCTCAAAATATTTATGAACCCAGCTGCAGGGTTTTGCTCCCATTCAGGGGTAATAAATCGATGTTCCAGTACATCCCCACAGGTGTTGGATGAGGTTGAGGTCAAAGCTGTTGCAGAGCAGTCAAGTTCTTCCACAACAGGTTTGTTTTTTCACTTTTTTTTTTTTTTAAAGAAAACAGAAAATATGAAGACACACAATCAGAAGAATCTACCAGCACAAACCAACCAAGACAACAACACCATCTCTGTCCACTGTCACAGCACCAGCTCGGCAGACTAACTTCATACAAGATAATCAACAGAAAATATTCATGACTGTACTATAAATGAAGAGCCCACTCATGCAAAGACCACTTATGTATTAAACAAATCCAGAGAGAAATAATAGTCACAACACTAAAATAAACTGTAAGCCTTTCACATCCCATTCACTGACATACAATGAGCCCTGTGGAGAGAAAGAAAGCCACCTACACGCCAGGAAGCAGACAGATGATACCAATAACATAATGATCGCATCCTAATACATGTTGCAAAGCTCTATCACAAGTGTCTGCCTCCTCCACAACATGCGTTGTTACACACATAATCCCCAGAGGCCAGGGTTAATATCTGTTTAATCTTCTCCTTCGATAAAGGACAAAAAATTGTTCCAGATTCACAAATATGTTCCTTATAGTAGAGCCTGTACCTATCCTGTATATACAGGATGTTAGTAATATAATTTAATACATAAACTGACAATCAATAGTTCAAAATATACCTTCTCTGTCTGTATATTTCATTAAAATAACATTTATTTATGAGCCTGGCTTTGTTCAAAGGCATGCTAACACAATAAGGCCCTTCTCAATCTCCTGCCACAAAATTTGAAGCACACTATTGTCTAAATTATTATTTTATGCTGTAGAATTAAAATTTTTCTTTGGTCTGCCCAAAAAAGAAAAACATCTCCGGACCAAAAGCAGATCAGAGGGGTGCCCACATACTTTATGGGCTTGGCTGCACTATATGAGCTTCTGTGGATGCACAAACTTTGATTATAGTGCACTCTAGTGGCAGAATTAAGCTATTCCAACCTCTGACAAATGACGTTATTGTCTCAGATACACACACACCATCCCTCTTCAGATGTGGGGTACTGTAAAATAATTTGCTGCATATATGGAAAGAACATTGTGGTCTCAGAGCATCAAATATCTTCTAAGTCATACACACTCCCGGCCAGGGCAGAATTATAGCACATTCAAAGTCATGAGCCTGAAACCAAACAGATGAGTGCAGGCTGCAGATTTTAAAGTGCTGGTGGGAGGAAAGGATGAGAAGAGTAGAGGCTGTAATGCTGTAAGAGAGAGAGAGAAATAAGGATAAGAGGGAGAGCTAGCCTGGGCCCTCCCCCCTTCTTTCCACTACACGCTTTATCCATTACCGCTGAGAGAGACAGCCACTGAAAAGTTTCTCAATCCTCTGAGACGGTAGAGGGTGGAGGGACTCTCTTTCTTTCTTTCCCTCTTTTTATCTAACACACACACACACACACACACACACACACACACACACACACACACACACACACACACACACACACACACAGCTAATGTTGTGGTGGTGTTGCTGTTGAGGGACTGAAAGTAGAGAGACAGGAGGGAAAGAAGAAGAGTGGGACGATGCATCCCACAGCATCCCTATGAGTATGGCAGCACTTCAAAAACAAAGAGAAAGACAGAAAGAGAGAAATAAGAAAAAAAAAAGGTAACAAGACACTGCGAGTGCAGGCCAGTGAAGTGAGATCAAGCCTTTTTCACAGACGCTATTTTAAACTCCATTTTCACCCAATCCCTTAACAGCTGATTACACATGTCAGGACCAGACAGCTTCTTGCACTGCAAACCTGCACTCGTCTCATTTGTACGGTCATCGTGTGACGCATCTCCAGAGTGAATCTCCCAAAGTCTCTCAGCTCTTAGTGGTTTAACATTTAGGATTGAGAAAAGATTTTCACAAGACTCCTGTACTGTTGTCCGGATAGTGTGTGTATGTTAAGCCTATATGGGAAAATGCACCCACACAAATAGGCCTGCATGTCTCATACATATTAAATCTATGCATGCATGTATTTTACATCAGCACTTATGTTGCCAGATGTGTATGAGCTTTGTATGAGTGTTTGAAGTGGTTGAAGGCTGCTCCATGAGTTAATGGAAACCCAGAGGGGTCCATATCAATGAGGGTTTAGCTTGTCCCCCCCATTAGCAGCTGTGCTAGCCTCAGCACACTGTCGGTTCAATAGTGAAAGGTTAAGACCGTGGGACATTGCCAAATGACTGAAGGCCCCACAGGTCCTCAATCTGCAACGGAAACATGGAGCAGCGAGCATAATCATAGTGTTTTGAATGCAATTTGTGCAAATATGCATGAAATAATAATGAGTGTGATTCCATTCTCTGTTGATTAGTTAAAACCCCTGCATCAGCATCTAACAGCGAGAATATTCTGCACATGCTCAGTGTGTTACTGTATGTGCACATTTATGTGTATGTTTGTAGCCTGATTTCCATGTTTGATCTCATTCAGATTCAAGGAGAAATAATACACTTGGAATCAGTGAAACAGTGGGATGAAATTTCCAAGCATACTCCCAAATGAACTCCACAGACCTGTCGTGGTCCCGGCCGACGCCCCAGACACGGATGTTACTGATTGGCTGAGAGTGGAGCAGGCTGCGATCATCTGGGTCAACCAGGGTCAGCATGCGATCCTGAAGCACCAACAGCATCCCTTTACCCTGTAAGACCACGGAAGAAGATACACTGAGCTTAGCTCACAACCCAGGAGGGTCAGGACCCCCCAACGGATGGAAACGAAACGAAAGAAAAGAAAAGAAACTTTTTGCAACATCTGGTCATGTTGCAAAAGGTCCTCTCCTCTCTCTGGTTTACATACGGTGTGTGTATGTAGGCTGTATGTTGACACACTGACCTCTCCCCAGACACCGGCTGAGTCTCGTATGTCCCTCCTGCAGTAGGACAGCTGTCTGATACAGTGGTGGACGGCCACACTGCTCCTCCCCTCACACAGGTCCTGTTCTGCCATCTCCACCCAGCCCAGAGATCGCACTGGAAATGACTGGAAGGAACGCAACACACACGTTTGTTTCGTTACACTTCACTCCATATTCTTCCCAGCACAGCACGTGGCACATGGCACGGTGGCACGGTGGGACGGTGGCATGGTGTTGCCTTACAGCTGGAAGGTCCCGGGTTCAAATCTCACTGTGGGCACCGGGGGCTTGTCCTCCACCATGCCTTTGGTGCCTGCTGCTTGAGGAAAGGGGCCTTTCTGTGTGGAGTTTGCATGTTCTCCCTGTGTTCACCTGGGGTATCCTCCTTAAAATACCCCAACAATAAACATGCAAGAAGATCACCATCTGACCAGTGGTGACGAAAGAGACTGGGTCCCCGGGGAGCCGGTCGGATGGCAGCTCACCGCTCCTGGTCTGCCGTGGAGGAAGGTGACCAGGATGTGATGAAGGTGGAGGACAAATTTCACCAAATCTGCATGGCGTGTGTGTGATGTAGTTGTTGTGTGACTAATAAAGGGGATTGTCCCTCGGATTCTTCTTCTTCACTTGTTCATAACTTCATAGTGGCCAGACAATCAGACGGGTTATAAACAAGCCAGATCATCTAAAACCACTTTGTAACAATTACATAAATAAAAACGCACTTTGTTTGAAGGCAAACATATCACAGAAAATCCTCCATTGGACAGGAAAACTGTTAGGGAAGGTACATTAGCTCAAAGGTGAACTGAGCCACTGGATGATGACAAACAGTTTGGGTAATTATAAGTTTGACTAATCTGTGAAGAACTAAATGCCAAATGTAACAAAAAAACCCAAGTTGGAATAAACTGGGACTTTCCTTTAAACCTTTTCAGATCAACCTATTCTTAAGCATGTTTTTAATTTTTTAACTCAATTAACTAGAGGCCACATATACTTACACATTAGCACAGAGGCACAGTGACTGAAACAAATTCCTCTTAAAGTTGAATTTGGCTTATAGAGGTACAGCACAGTCGGCCATGACAGCTACTGTACCATCGCAAGCCAGCCATCAGAGCAATAACTGAGAGAGGTTTGACTGGGGAAGACAACACATGAAATATGAACGACTGTGTGTGTGTGTGTGTGTGTGTGTGTGTGTGTGTGTGTGCGTAGAATGCCTCAGGTCAGCAGCTATCACCATGCTCTCTCCTCTCTTCCTTTAACTCTTTCTCTTTCACCCTCTCTCGCTCTTCTATGCTGAGGAAAACCTCAGGACAAATTCCTCAAGCCCTATAACAGCGTGAAGCAAACACACACACACACACACACACACACACACACACACACACACACACACACACACACACACACACACACACACACACACACACACACACAATCTCACATCATCTCCCTCTTTCTTCTGCTGACCACACATTAAACTTTCACACAGCCTGAGATCAGATCTGAATGCCCACACTTCTCCCCTGTGTTTTTTTTTTAGGTCCCTCTGAGGCATCGAAATAACTCCAGTTTTTCTTTCACTTGAATCTGAATTAGTGAAGATGTGCATGGCACTTTTGGTTTTGGAATCGAAAATATGATTTGCCATCACTTTATGCCATCTTACTGCAGAAATGTGAGCAAGCAGTATTTGACATTTTAATGATGGATTAATATGTACTTTACAATAATGGTGTAATTGTTTACTATCAAAGAGATCCATCAAACTCTACAATTTTCATTTTTCTGTTATGATTCCAAACAAACCTGACCAAGAGATGATGACTGTCTGTTTGTCTTTTTCCAAACCAAACCCTTTCCTTTACTCAGCTCATCCATCTACTGCTCCTACGTTCATTGCCATCATCCCACACATCTGCTGGTTGAGCCTTTTTATAAGACATTTGGCTGTAATATCACTACTATGAATATACACTTTCACCACAGATTAGTTCACAAAGTAACCACTGAGTGGCGCCGCAGCATAAAGAGAGGGAGAGAGAGAGAGAGAGAGAGAGAGAGAGAGAGAGAGAGAGAGAGAGAGAGAGCAAACAAAGGCTGGTGACTTCTCTTCATTAACAAATACATGATGTGGTGAAAAGGTCAGATTGACTTAACAGAGGAATATGTGCTGATTAAATGTTAGAGATATTGTCATTTAAAGATCGTATACTGTGTTACTGAGTACTGAGTCTGCTTCAGTATGAACGGCGACAGAGTTCAGCCTTTCGCAATGAAAATTTATGATTTTGTAAAATAAGAAGTCCCAGCAGATGAGTGTTCTTGGCCATGCTGTTAATTTATTCACACATATTAAGCATGTTGTTATGTGTTGTTACCATCTTACCATTGCCTCTGGATCAGAGAAGGTATTGTTGAGGTCCACTGTCTCCAGCTGGGCTGGGGGGCTGCAGAGAAACATCAGCCACAACAGACAGTCACAGTGCAGTCTTACTGTACAAACCGGCACATGAAAAAAAACAGGACGACTCAGGCTTTGCAGCACAAATCTAGCTGGAAAGATTACACATAAATCTCTACTGTAGAGTACATCTGTGTGTATTACTTGAGTTTAAGTGAAGCATAGCGGAGGGTAGCCCCTTCAAACGCCTTCAGACTGGGATCTGGATAGACTGGATAATCCTTCAGCTCCTGGAGCAAAACAGACAGACAGACAGACAGACAGACAGACAGGCAGGCAGGCAGGCAGACAGACAGACAGACAGACAGACAGGCAGGCAGGCAGGCAGGCAGACAGACAGGCAGGCAGGCAGGCAGGCAGGCAGGCAGGCAGGCAGGCAGACAGACAGGCAGGCAGGCAGGCAGGCAGGCAGGCAGGCAGGCAGACAGACAGGCAGGCAGGCAGGCAGGCAGGCAGGCAGGCAGACAGACAGACAGACAGACAGACAGAACAAATTATTGAAATGGAACAATGAAGATTTTTAATATTGGCAGATTGTAATACTGATTTTGAACTTATTTGATCTATTTGCTTTGTCATAACTGAAAAGGATAATACTCATTTTAACTTAATATGAGAGATATTAATCTTTGTTGAATACGCACTTCAGACCGGACAGGCATTACTGTGTGCTCACTTCAGCTTAATAAATGCAGCAGTGAAAGCAGAGATATAGCGATAACACTTTAGCTTTTAGGGGAAAATGCAGACTAAAGTCAGCCATGCGAAGTGCTCCTCTGATGAGCCAAAGCTAGTTTGTATGTGATGTGTGATTTAGGCTCAAAAGCTATATTTTGTACCTGCTGCTGCTGAGGATACCAACACGCACTCTCATTATACTGAAGGAATATGTCACCCTATGCAACATTATATACCAGTAACACTTGAAATAAAGTGTTTTTCTTTAGATATTAAACATTTCAATAAAAGCATAACAAAGTATCACACAAATGGACTCTTACAGAGAGAAACTATTGCAACAAGTGAACACCCAAATAAACGTGACTCACGTTGGCTGTGCAGGTGGTGATGTTGAGATTCGGGCCAGAGCAGGTGACATCATTGGAGGGGGTGGAGGAGGAGGAGGAGGAGGAGGAGCCAGTGGGTGAGGGGACGGGCTCCACTGAGCTGTCAGATATCAGACTGCTGGGGCGCTGTGGGAGACAGAGAGAGAGAGGGATGCAGGATGACACAGACACAGACAAGTTTGCCAGTTCCAGTATCACCCTTTGATATAACTGAGATTTCTCTCTGACAACAGCCACACAGAAAATGTCAAAACTGTCGTTAACTTTTCTTTAATTCACTTTAATTTTACAATTACGTCTTTCAAAACTTTTCTACATCTCAATAAAACAATCTTAACTCGACTTACGAGCTTTTTCAATCACATCTCACACTGGCTGAACTTGATTAGGTGTCAACTATTAAATTAATGACCAGTTCTTTTGATAATACAGTAATTTTTAGGAAAAAAGTAAAAATTCTCAGATTCCACCTTCTTAAATGTGAATATTATTATATTATTATAGATAACTGATTATCTTTGGTTTGTGGACGAAACAAGATGTTCTACAGCCCAAACAACTAACTGATTAATCAAGAAAATAAATGACATATTAATCAGCATTGAAAATAATCATTACTTGCAGCTCTAGTTAAGATGTTATACAAGAGTGGAAGCATATACTGTATATTAGTGATGTGACTGCCACTCCACATGACAACATCATAACTTTCCTTAAATTCCCAGATCAAGGCTTCAGTATTTGACCTTTCACTCAAAGCTGGAGAGATAAATTCAGCTTAATAATGTTTCTCAGCAATGTATGTATTTTGCCTTTACATTTGCTGTAAATTTACATATCTACCTGGGCCAAAGTGTGCCTCCTCACAGAATGGTGTGTGTGGCTATGCAGGTGTCTGAATTTCTTATATTACACTGAACATTCACTCTTGAATAAAACATAGACATTCGCATTTTCTTAAAGCATCTCTGTATAGACAGCCAGTTTGTTTGCTTACCTTTGAACCTTTAAACATGTAGCACTATTATCATTGATATTCAACAGAATAAAAAATATTCCTCAGCTACAATAAAGAATAAATACTAGTACTTAAATAACTCAGACTGGTTGAACCTGGGCTTGTAGCTTTGTACATGTAAAGTTAAATCTAAATGTGTTTGACCACAAGGTGTCTTAGGTCTGTGGGTCCTCTCACCTCGCTGGGTGGCTTGAGGGAGTCCTGTGGCTCCTGGTGTGGGTCATGCTCGGTGTCTGGCTCAGTGCTGGGAGAGGTGTGCCGGTTGCCAGAGGCAACAGGTCGGTGGTACTGCGTGGTGCCGGTGGGGATGTGCCAGAAATAGACCTCTGAAGAGTCTGAGATCTCCCGCCAGCCTGGGGGCAGGTCCCCATCACCCCATACGTCTGCTGATGGAGGACACAAACACATATGTTTGCATGCATGCACACTGGCGGGCTCTGCAAAAAAACATGTGACTGTGACATATGCACACACAAAAGTCTACACACACACACACACACACACACACACATAGACAGGCGATGGACATGGTACATTTCAGATATGGTCAGCCTGTCCCTACTTAGTTTCTGTTGTCATAGCAACTCTGGGGCTCATCCCCTGTAGCAGGACCCGCAGGGCAACAGCATCTCTCCCTCCCTCTCCCTCCTGGTTTTCTTTACCCAGTCTGCCTTCTTATATTTCTCTCCATACTCTCACACTCTCTATTGCTTTGTCATACATCCCAGGCAATCATGGCTTGCTAAATCCAGCTCTGCTTTTTTCTCTTTCCTTCCTTTTTCACACCCAGCTATCTGCAGTATCCGATCCCTCTGCCCATCCTAATCACTCTCTGCGCCATAAGGTGGCTCACAGGGGCCTTAAAGGGTCCAGCAGTATTGCTTGCTTGCTTAAGAAGAGGCTTTTGGTAAATTTCCAGATCAGACAGTCTGTGGGAGGTAGAAGGAGGGGGAGAGAAAGAGGAGTGAAAGGAGGGTGTAATAGAGGCATGATTAAAGGCTGATACAGAAATGTAATTTTTCTCAGATGCAAAGACCAACACACACATATCGAACCTGTCTCCCTTGGAGTCTGAGGAGAGGGTGTCTCCTGGGACAGGGTGGTCCAGCTGGAGTCTTCATCCTCTGATGGAGTGTCAGGAGTCATGTCCATTCTTAAGCCCACTTTAGGGAGCCCAGTCTCTGGTTCAGGATCTGGTAGAGCAGGGGGAGCCCGGCTCCTGGTTGGGGTGTTCCTCTCTGCAGCGCGGGCCTGTTTAGGGGAGGAAGGTGGATACTGTTGCAGGAACTGGTTCTCATTATTGGGGTGCAGCTCCACCTTGATCACCCTTGGCTGGGAGCTCCGAGGAGGCTTTGCAGGACTGCGTGGACTAGCCTGAACCTGAACACAGAGCTCCTCCCTGACCTGGGCTGGAGCCTGGTTCTGGTTGTCTGGGATCCACTCTGGGCTATTGGTGGAAGAGGAGGAGGTGGAGGAAAGAGGGGCTTCCACCACCACTGGTAGAAGGGGCTGTCTTGGTGTTGGTGTGGGGTCATCTTCCTCTTCCTCCTCCTCCTCTACCACTGGCTCCACCTCCTCCTTCTCCTCCTGGCAGGTCTGCTTGCTGCTGGTCTTCTCCTCCTTCTGGCTCTCCCTCTCCTTAGCAGGGCTGGACTGCTCCTTCTCTGGCGAAGGTTGCTGCTTCTTATCCTCCTTGTCCTCTTTCTTTCCCCAACTGAGGTCCAGATCCCAGCCTTTCTCATGATACTCCAAGAAGCTCTTGGTCCTTCTACGAAACGGGGGCAGCTGTGAGTTGTCTTTTCCAAATTCTAGCCAATCAGAAGTGGGGTTATTGATGAGGTCGTTGTGAATTTTGCCCTCTGTGTTGGCCCTGCTCAGCTCCAGCTGCTGACTCTCAGCTCGTCTTTGCATGTTGGCCCCATTCTTGGCTAGTTTGGGATTGGTTGTATTACACAGTGAGGAGGAGGAGGAAGAGGAGTAGAGGGCAGAACTTGAGGAGGACTTGGTGGGGAGACCCCTCCCTCTGGTTACGGGTTGGTTTTTAGAAGACAGAGCCAAGTTGTCACTTATCCCCATGGCGCTCCGCACGCTGGTCATTGTGTACCTCTGACGGCTCTTTGGTAAGGTGGCCGAACTGCCGGTTTCCATGGACTCCTTGATGACATCTCGCCCGAGAAGCTGGTTGTATGACGAGCGAAGGCTGAGGGAGGTGGGAGGGGTGGCAGAGGGGGCGCTGCGATTGGCCAGACCCACACTTGAAGGGGAGGAGCCAGAGCGGGAGAGAGGAGGAGTCTGTACTGACATCATGGCGGACAGGATATACACTGGTGTGATAGAGCTGATAAGAGAAGAGACACAGTGTGAGATGTCATGTGACAGTATAACCTGATGAGCTTTACAATACAGACCAACTGAAACAAACACATGACATTAAACATAACATTTTTGATAAAGATCCCTTAAGATGGATTCATGTATGGTACAAAGGGTTATCACAGGACTCCACATACCTGCATGATTTATAGTTTAGCATCAGATTTCACTTGCTGATAGTACCAGTGAAGGCGTAGACTGATGTTCAAAGGTGTTTAGCCCACATCGTGCTTTAATTATATTTCCTACAGTATCAATGTTTACATTCTGTGATACAAAGCAACAGCGGGCTACAACACACTTATAGAACTGGAATTACATGAAAGCAGCTTCTGTTTTGACATGTTTGTCACTGAACAAGAGACAACCACTGTGCCATTACTGTGCAGCTGCTGATGTTCCTCCACTAACGGTGGAGAGCAGACGATGGAGACGGATTGCAATGGAACGCTACTGTGTAGCTACAGCAGCTAAGTGAGTAATCCTTAACTGTCCAGCTATAGATCAACCTAAATATGTTCTGAAAGTTTTTTGCACTGCATTGATGCAGCACATCTGCGATGAGCTAATATCAGCCAGTTTATCAGCCTGGCCAATGTATCAGTCAGGCTCCAATTCATCTGTCACTTCATGCATTCAATGAAGTTCATTTTAATTAATTGAGCTTCATTGTCATGGCCTGAAATCCGAATACATTGAGATGAAATTAAATAATTAATTTAGTAAATACGGCACAAGAAGTAGATTCTCTGGGTGTTTTCCTCCGTGTCTCTTCATTTGTCTCGAGCATCGTCACAGAGCGGTGACATCATCAGGTTCAGTAGGGTGTCACTCATTTTAATTTCTCTGATGTTACAACTGAACATACAGCTGATAAAACATCTCGCTCTTTGCATTTGCATGATATTGGGAGTGAGTCAGACCCTCGATGTATTCATCCAGGACTGACATTCAAAGCAGGGCTGAGCAGTAAGCCAGTCTGTGGGGAGGAGAAGTGGCAGCCAGCTCCTGCTAACTAGCTAGCCGTGTCTCTTTTATCTCTGGGTGGATCAGACCTGCGATGCAGAATACAGACAGATGGATGGCAACAAAGACAGTGGCAGAAAATCATTTTGATCGCAAGACATGGCACATGTCTGGGTTGCGTCACTTCTGTTTTTGAATGATTTCATTTGGCTACAACCTGTGGAAAGCTGGTAAACAGCTGAACACAGGTAGAAAAACTTATCCAGGCACGCAAGCATAATGTATAAACATCCTGTCCCCCAATCATAAACACACACACACGCACATAACAATGCTGCAGGCATCATCAGCGCCTTCTCCCAGAAACATGGAAAATACAAACGCAGCAGATTTGAAAGCACGATAAGATCTTGGGAAAAGACAGATGCAGGATTTTGAAGAAAGCAGAATCCCTGGGCAGTGCACTTTGTTCATGCGGGGCCCCTATCGGCTCCCCTCTCCCTGTGTGGCCATCTTGTTGTCCCTCTGTCACTGAGCCAGACAACCACAACAACCTGTTTGTGCTGAATCTGCGCACACGCTCCAGGCCTGTGACTCAGACACAAACACACGGTCAACAGGTACAAACTACCTGCATTGAACGTTGCGGTCTGATCAGAGTACCAGCTATTTTTAATCAGCAATACTTATCGCTATTGCCACATACTGTAAATACCCTGCAACCCAAATATTTATGACGCGCACCTTCACTAATGGACTATATTGCCACCTGGATGTTGGGGCTTTTAAAAACCTTTCAAAATAAGATGATGTCTAAAACACACTGATTGCAAGCTAAAATCCTCAAAAGCTGGAGATAGAAGCTTTCCACCCGACAGCTACAAATGTTGTGTGTTGTATGACTCAGTGGACGATTACACATCTTGACACAACCTCCAAAAGCTGACAAAGAGGAATAAACAAACAGCATTTCAACATTTCCCTCTCTCACATTTTTCTTTACAGCATCTAAGAGTTGCAGACAAACTGGATCATGTAGACCCCCCCCCCCCCCCATCCAAATACTGATAATGCAGCCAGATATCCATTAGTTAAACAAAGTGGGGCGAGGACAGGATGAGAGGGGAGTGGGGAGGAGGAAAGGATGGTTATTAGAGGGAGAAAGCGAGGAGAATGACACAGCAGTTTGCAGGACAGTGGGGCACAGTCAACACACAGAGGTAGTTGAACTGTTGTCCTCAATAAATCTGTCGTGCCCTCCAACAGCAGAGGTCATCCATGGGATCCATCCATGGCATTTTAGAAGCTGCTCACGGGACAGAGTGTGACCTGGATACTAAAAAATCAATTATGTCTCCTTAATCGTTTTGCTTTTTGTCTTGTTGCTCCTTTTCTGCTCCTCTCATTACAGTAAAATCAAGTGATATATGACAGAAATTAAGCAAATCACGCAAGCAATGTCTACAGCTTTGCTCGCATGAAAAACAAAATTAATGGAAATAAAACTTGTTGACAGACAATGCTCCCTCTTTTTGGAGCAATGTCTCGCAACAAGATCCTTATTGGCTCTAGTTGTTTATACTGTCTGCTCACCCTGTGTACAGATTTACAGTGTTTTCACCTGAAGGTCACCCTAAAGAGGAAGATCAAATCCGAGTAACTTCACATCAGTGGTATGCTTTGGAGGTTCATCATCAGATATTAACAGAGGTCTCGGCCTGTCGGAGGAAAGCATCTTTGATCAACTTACTCCCTGTAATGGCAGGCCTCTTTCCTCAACTCTCAACTAGGCTACCGCTTCAGAAATGAGGTGCAACAGATGAAAGCACGAGCTGGGGAGCAAATGAACTTGAAAAAGTCGATGATGTCATGGGTGGAGTATCCTAGCCCCTCGTTTCTCGCTACCACCTTAATAAACTCCCTCTCTGATGTACCAGAAACACCGTTAGAATATCTTTAAATCCACCGTAACGCCGAGGATGCATATGTGGAGTTGCCAATATTGCGGAAGCAAAGCTGTCGATATGTGAGACGCAGTAAATCTTCAGCATCCAGCCCCTCTCGCTTTAGTCCCATCAACACCACCGCCGCCGCCGCACTGGGAGGGGAGTGCATCCCATCGAGAGCATCTATTTACATCCACTCACCGCTCTTCGGTCAGCCTGCAGGCTTCTGCGCCGCCGCTCCCACGACGACACAGGCAGTAGTGAGCAAGGCCGACGTCGACAGCCGCTTTTAAGTGCCAGTCCGCCCCGTAACTGCAGCCGGCCGCCCGTATTGGATCACATCACATCATCTGCCCTCCCAGCCCGGCTCGGTGCTCGCTGGCGGTCAAGCTGCGTTTTCTCTCTGCGCCAGAGGATCCCGGAGCGGCGCGGCGCTGTGGAGCTCCCTCACACAGCCGGCCAATCAGAGCCGCGGACGCAGGACGCTCGGCGCACGGAGGAGACGCAACCATAATAAATCTACCGTTGTTATTTTGCAACTCAGGTAATGAAATCACACCTCATCGGAGTCTGACGTCATGCAGTAGTCTGAAGAAATATGTTTTCTAATGCTGCACATGATCACATCTGTCCCTGGATCACACTTCCTGTTCTCTGTAGATAAATATTGTATGAGGACGGACTCAAAGTGGTCCTGAAATTAATGAGGTTACCATCTGTAAGGTTATTTCCATACGGAGAGAAGAGTACACACTGCAGGGTAAACTTTAGCACTGCTTAATTAAAATGACTGTGAACACAGACAGATTACAACATTAGTAGCTGCTTCTGGGTGAACTTCACTGCTAATTATAAAGTAACCACACAGCCATAAAATAGCTTTCTACAATATATGTATTTTTCACTTGTGCGTATAACAGTAGAACATCATCTCAGTGTTTCAGAATTCACTTTGGCATGTATATAATTAACAGGGTGAACTATCACAAAACATGTAGTTATTTCCCTTTTTCTACTCTGAAGTTGTTTTTATACAATGGCAGTCAACAATGAACCATTTGATTTATTTAGGACCACTGAAGGTTAAAATATGACGCCAAATGTAAAGCACTTTACCAGTCTTAGGTCTAAACCAACAAGACAGTTTGCAGGGGAAAAAAAATACAAAATACACCTCTTTCTTATGTCATTAATGCCACATTATTAGGGAAAGAAACATCACCTGCTATTCTCACCCCACCCAAAGGCACCTGGATAACATTTTCTGAAGCACGGGAGAACTTAGGTTACAGAAAACACAGCGCTGTATAGAAACAAATAATAGAAAAGCTTCCATCCCATTTAACACACAACATTGAAAGACCTTTCAAAGACCTAACTCTTTCTGACTTATAAAAAACTTTCAACATGTCCACACTCACATATTTGACCACAGTATGAAATCTAATCCCTCTCACCCAGACTTCACAATACACACACACCTACCACACTTTGACATTTCTCCTCTGGTGAGAAAACATTCACACTATGAAATACATTCCTCAGTTTGGCCCGGGCGGGCTCAGGATAACTATCACATTCCTACGGTCCACTGGCCGGCTCCTCCCTCAGTGCTGTGGGGATAAAGGTGAACCTGCGTGGAGGACAGCGTCTGGGACGCACACAGGGAACCGGTACTCCAGGAGTGAGGCAGGAGGGGAAGAGTGATGGGGTGACCAGTGGAGGGAGGGACGCGACCAACCAGGGAGGAGAGTGGCTGCTGAAGCCGATGGTCGGCCACAGAGAAACATGGAGCTGAACGGATGGAGCGCAACACTGTGTCTTCTGCAGGCAGGAGAGAAATCAATCGCTCATTCTAATAAATATTACCACGTCTTGGCTCATTAAAAGCTTATCACATGCAGTGCAATCGCTAACAAACGCACAAAATCCAATGACTAATACAAATGTGAACAGAGCATGTGTGCTTACCCTTCCCGTCTGTGCCATTAGGAGGCATCAGCAAGCTCTTAGCCTGCTTGTTGCCTGCTCGAGCAGCTCGTTTGTAGTATTCAATCGCTGTCCTCAGATTCTGCTGCACCCCAAAGCCGCTCTCAAAGCACTGACCCAGGAACAGCAGGGCAGTGTTGTCCTGCACATGTGAACAAAAAGACAGTGATTTTGGCTAGTTCATCTTCGAGAACAATCTTCTATATGTGCAAGAACTTGGCTTGGTGGCATTTGCGCAGAGACAGGCAGGCAACTTGATGTTACACATTACTAGCTAACACCAGGAGCTTAAACAGACAGTGGTGCGAGCAGAGGACAGAAGATGTCACTATTAGAACGGTCACAATAGCTCTGTGTGACTCAACACTGGGACTGTAGCTCTAAAGTGACTTGCAGTGTGAGTAGGTGAGAGTATTACTTCAACACGACGACAGCAGAAAGCCACAAAAAAACATGGGTAAGAAGGGATGTTATAAAAATCAGCTGTGAGAATCAAAAAGCAGGAGATGGGGGGTTATGCAGAATGACTGAGATGGTACTCTGGGAGGGGAAGTGAAACCTGAACGATGCAGCCATAGACAAGACTCCAGAAGCATCTAGAAGGGCACTCACTCCGCTCTCTGCTGCCATCTTCAGGTACTGGACAGACTTGCTCCCATCTCTCACCGGCTCCTGAGCATAGACCGAGGCCAGGCAAACCTGGGCCTAAAAGCGGAGGGGGGGGCAGACAGTTGGTTCACATCCACAGTCACCCAGCATGGCAAACAGCAACTGATTGTTTATTGAAGCACAGTTCCAGTGCAATTTGAGTTTTTTTTTTAAATGTTTCCTTTTATGAAGCTGTTGGGTTCATTCATTCCCACTAAATGACAGACAGCAATGAAACGAAATAAACAATTAACTCTATGAATCAATCAGTCGAATTCTTTCATACATTCTTAAGTTGCAACTTCTCATTTGTGAGGATTTTCTGCTTTTCTTTCTCCTTTGTGATACTTCACTGAATTTCTTTAGGTTCTGTACCATTGTCACTATCAGGCTGCAGACTTTTCTTATATAAAATAATTCCATGGACATTATGGAAATCCGACGAGAAAGACGGAAAGAGGCATCTTCCTTTTGCCCTTTTGTCCTGATTTCTACCTTGGTGAGTCCAGCAGCAGCAGACTGTTCCAGTAAGAGGATGGCCATGTTCAGCTCCTCTAAACTTTGGTGCCCCCTGCTGGTCAGGAGCAGCTTTGCATAGCGGTACTGAGCCTGTCTGTGACCCCCAACTGCTGCCTTCCAGTAGTAACACAGAGCCTGAAAAAGAAAAGACAGGAGAATCATCTCAAGACTGATTTCTGATGTCAGAAAAGAATGATGATTTTCAGAGTGATGAAGCACTCGATAAACTAGAGTGTGCTGTCTGGATTCTCACCTTCTCTTTGTCCTTGCTGACTCCTCTGCCTTTCTCGTAGCACACACCCGTGTTAAACTGGGCCTTGCTGTATCCCTGCTTAGCTGCAGCTACAAAACATGCAAAAGCTTCCTCGTAGTTCTTAGTCTTGGCACTTTCTAGACCTGTCATAAACACAGAGATGACGATATTATGGAAAACAACTGTTCATTTTGCCAAAAACTTTAAGACTAAAAAGGTGAAACGTATGACATTTGGGTTTCGTTAAATGTGTGAGAATTATTTGGTGTGTAACTATCAGTAAATCATTACCAATGATGTTGAGGATAACTGGAACACTGGTGTCTCCCACATGTTTGAGGTTCAGTGCTGCTCCTGCCAGCCTCTCCTCACCAGACAACATGTCCTGAAACCACGGAAGAGGATAAAGAACGACAATCGACAGGTCACTCAGTCCTTTGCTGCTTTCTTTAAAATACACTGGTCTACGTCCTGACTCTCTTTAAAATAGACTTTCACCTTATCATTAGCATCTTCTTTCTCAGTGTTGTCTTGGCTGGCATCATTCTGCAGAGGACAGGATGCTGACAGAAGTGATTCCTCTGCGAGTTCGGCAAGATTAAGGCAACAAATAGTAGGTTAACAAAATTTTGAGAAAAATATTATTTTTAAACAATCTGTGTAATCAATCTATGACTAGTGCAAAAACAAAACACAAAACAAACCAGGTACAGAAGAATCCTGGTTCGGGAGCACCCTCTGCTGGTCAGAGGAGGAGCAGCCAGCAGTCAGATGGTCCTGCTCAGTAATGCTGTGAAGACTGGCGCCACCCCAACTGCTGCTGCTGCTGCTGCTGCCTTGAGCTGGGCACTGGTCTTCGTTCTGACTCTCTGGCACCCCCTGCAGACACAACACACTCCTTCCTCTGGGCAGGACATCGCGTTTAGACACTGGAGAACCCAGACACAAAACAATGTCAGAATTTTGATCAAATAAGATTAATAGGTCAGAGTGAGATGGTTAGATGCCTTTTCTGTATCCTGTCAATGGATTTCATCAGTTGATATGATAAGAGGTGAACCATCAGTAGGCCTATCGTTTAGTTACAATAATGTGAAAAGTACTCACAGATGTCCAGCAGGACACGGTAGCCACACTTCTGCAGGGTGGAGGTTGTTGTCAGGCCTCCAGGGAACAGACTCGGCTCGGTGCCTGATGAGAGCTGGGAGTGGATCCTCCTGCACATCTGCATGAACAGAACTGCTGCAGTACCCTGGAAAGAAACATCAGCTCCACTGTTATCGCTGTCATGGCTACATGGGACGTGATGTGCACTGCTACTCCCGGTACCAACATACTGTAGATACCAGGAATGGCCAATCATGTGCCATTGACAGACAAGAGTGTGCAGGTTTTCATTCCAACCAAAACTCAACACACTGATAAGCCCTCCTGTTAGTAGGTGGGAAGTTTACCTTCACACAAAAAAAAAGCTATACAGAGAAATCAAATTATGAAGAACATATTTGTGCAACTGTACTAATCTTGTTACAGCAGCATCTGTGTGAGATTGGTTGGGATGAAAACATGCAGAGTGTTGGCTCTCCATGACCCACCCCTGCTGTACACTTACTAAGAAGTTAGTGAGTGAGGCCACTGGGTGGTGCTAAAAGAATTAATCATCTAGTTGAAGCTTCATGTGCGGTATCGCAGTTTTAAAGCAGTTCTTTTTCTTATGAAGGTTGAAGTTGGTATTGCGATCATGATTTGCTCTAAATGTATTTAAAACTAATAGCTGTCAAATATGCATAGAAGCCATGCCATAATGCACTGCTTGTCTTATCAGTTCAAACTGTTTAAATCCTCAGTGAGCAGCCTCCTGACATCTGTCTTTAAATGGAAGACAAATTGCAATGAACTGATGGCATCCAAGAAGTCACACTGAGCATAGTGATACATGCAATAGAAGACATACCCATCCCACAGCATCCAGAGCTGTGTAACGTGGAAGCTCAGTGTAGTCAAACTGAAAGGTTCTCTGTTTCTTCCTCCTCTCTCCATCCTCCTCTTTTTGAGAGCTGACAGAAAAACAGCACAAATAAAAAAATAACAATTAGATATGTCCATTTCTATTTGCAGTCTAGTGTATTAAGACATCACAGAAATACGGTATTTAAGGCACGTGGCTTTGTTTCTGTTTCCTTGACTAACCCTGTGCATGCTCAGAGCAGATGCTGCTGCATGATGCAACCAGCTGTAAGGGTAGCAGCGACTGCGCTACGGGCAGAGACTGGGTTTAAAGAAGGGGTAAAGGAACAAGAAAGAATAGGGAAGAGGGTAGTCTATGAGGTTTGACCTCAGTTCAAGCCAGACGTTTGAGGGCAAAGAAGACATGAGATCAAAGTGAAACGCTCAGTGCTTTTCTTTTTATTTCATCTTCCTTTCTAGGCTTTTTCATCAGACCTGAACAAAGTGCGAACAGTGAAAAAGATGGGGATGGAGGTGTGGAAAGTACCTGCTGTCGGAGGTGTGTCGAGAGGTGGAGAGGACCGTTGAGCTGTTGATGACCTCGTCCTCCACATGGTGGTTCTGCGGCAGTCGCAGTGGGGTGTTGCAATAGCATCGATGCAGAACTAAGAAGTGGTGGGAAGACAAAAACAGAAACAGCAGGAATTAGACTTTGATGTTTGAGTTTCAGGGGGAGATAGGAAGTTGAGAGTCCTTAGAACTATTAGACATACAAAATATGCTCCATACTTTCCTCATAAATTCACAAATTGCTGTAAACAGTTGATAATATGTAACTAAGTGCAGGAAAAAAGACACTAAAATCTGACAGGTGTTTCAATTTAGTTACTTTCATAGTTTGTGAGCAATTGTTGATTTCCAGAAATTATCTCAATAGAAAGGCTTTATTCAAACCCAAGTAAATATTAAGAATACTGTAGTTTATTACTTGAGACATGATTTATTGCTTAATAAACTTGATGTGAACATCCTCATCCTTTTGGATCTCTTGAGCCAACTGACCCTTGCAGATGTTTCATGCAGGTAACGTTAACATTATGTGCGTATGCATTTCACACTGTGATGTGTGTACAGCAGCCTCAGGGTTACAGTTCAACTGCACGAGGCATGAATTTTAATATCATCGCAAGGAGCCGCGGGTCAGTAACAGGAGCTGACTTCACTGACTTTGACCAAATCAAACCGGCTGACGGCGTCAGCTGCTCCGACAGAGTGGAGACCTAAGCAAGCAAAGATAGTCAATACATTTCCTCCACGAGCTGTTAACTAAACACAACGGACAGCTAACGTTATGCCAGTCTCAATAAACGGCGTTTGTTTCTCAGTAAAAGCGATACTTGGTGATAATTTATCTGCGTCAATAAACAACATGGCACTTGGTAAAAAAAAGGGGGAGGAACACTTTATCAAGTGTCAATGACAATCCTCTCACCTCTTCCAACAAAACCTTTAACTCTCCACATGGTTCGTCCTTTACAGCAGTTTTAAGTGAAGAATAATCTCCGAAAAGACATGTTTAGATTCATGTCAGGGTCGTCTGGCCCCATGAAAAACCACTGCGGCCACTTCTCGTCGTAGGTTCACTCCAGCGGTTTGGCTGGCTGTGAATACAACCTGTCACGCGATGTACCGGACGAGTACCAACTCGGAAGAGTCTGAGGTGACGCAACAGAGAAAGTTTGAGAAGGTGGAAGCTTCTGCAGCGCCACCGTGCGATGCGGCGTGGAATGACAGTCACACAGTGGACCAGACTACTGCGTATGTCAAATTGTGCAGTGTTGAGGTGCACTGTATGTAAAGTTTAAGTCATTTCAGTTCTATACTCAGGTCCGCATGACAAACAGACAAAAACATAATAACAAAAGCAAAAAAGATTACGTGCCTTGAGTATTTATCTGAAAGGTGGTACAGGAGAATAATAATAATTTATAATAAATTGGCTGGTTTATACAACAGGATAACATTTATTCATGAATGGAATCAGACATAAAATGTGTTTAAATTACATAAATTGCTGCACAAATGTAGATTTTGTTATGCTTGTTCATACTTATGCATAATTTTATATTTGTATTCATCTGAGGCTGTGTGTATTTATTTACATAAATTCCATTGTTGGATATCTCGTGGGACTGTGGGCTGTTTGTATGAGGTCAAATCAAGGCTTTATAACCCATACAAAACAAAATGTGGGTAAACTTCCGTTGCCCATATATAAGACTAGATATATCAAGTCAAGTCAAGTCAAGTCAACTTTATTGTCTTTATTGGGGTGTGTGCGAGGCAATACGTTGCAGGACGGGGCATGGTGAGGTTAGTGTGAGCCAACAACTGTACACATGACTGTGCAGTGGCTATAAGGGTAGTCACTAATGAACTGTTCAAACCACATTTAAAGAAGCAATAATAATCTGTGATATCTGTGAATCTGTGATATGTGCTCAAGTCTGCACTCTGAAATCTCACCACATTTCATAGCTATCATGCTGAAGAGAACATTACTTTCTTCATGTTTAAGTAGTCATCATTCCCAAGCCGTACGAGAAAGGCTAAAAAAATACCATGCTAGTGTTCTAACGCCTACACTGAGAAAATACCCACCATACTGCAAAACATAAGACAGCTAAACAAGACTCTGGAGTCATGTATTATTTGCAGAAACAAGAAGACAAAAAGAATCAGCTTTCCAGTAAGTGCTAGTGCTATAAACCGCAGTATGTACAAGTTCAGTACATTTAATCTTAGTATCCAAACCCACAGTGTAGTGGTTCCAACTCTACCATTATTTAACCATCTAAAAGTGAAAAATAGAGCCAATGATTGGATTTTATTACACTCTGCCTCATTGATCACTATTATCTTCAAACTGGAATTGTTCTCCTCCCCAGTTCTTGGTCTTCTTTGCCTACTTTTAAGCCTTTTTAGCCATCATAGTCCTCAGTTTTAAAGATAGCATGAAGACAGTAGCACGGACCATGAGATTATAGTGAATAATAGAAGGGGCTAAATTTCACTCTGGAGTTGAACTGTCTATACCCGAGGTCAGCGACACCTCTATATTAAATGATTGCTTCTAATAACTTTCAGTAAGTTGGTTACTCATAAACTCACCTTGTCTCACGTCCTCAGGAACATGATGGACCTGCTGTAGCTCTGCTCTCCGTGGCTGTTCATGAAACAGACCATGTGTTGCATGATGTTAAGCTTTGCCGGTGTTGTTGATAGATGTTATATGACATGATTGCTATGAAGCTGATTCATTTATGATACTAATTAGTAAATGTTATACAATGCAAATATGCTCCAGGCTTTAGATGTTCAAAACCTAGTTTCCTTTCAGCACACTTGGATTACAATATGCTAAAAGACTATCATGGAATATTTGCACGATGAGTGCAAAAATAAACTGCTTACTGCAGCTTTGATTCCCAAAATCAATAATTTGTACAGATTCAGCTCACAGAGGGGAAGCGATACTTAATTTTCAAATGTCATGAATAAAGCACAGAAACCACCAGGCTGCATGATTTTCTCTTTATCAAAAATTAACCAATGTTTTGCCATTAATTCCTACATTTCTTGCTTCTGCAGCGCTTCATACATACAGAGTTTCTCTAAGGACACATGAATGTTTGTTACATCTAGTTAACGTTTCACAGGATTAGAAGGCCAGCTCCCAGTTCTTAGTGTAAATGTGTAATGGGCTGTGAGGCAGTGTAGTGAATAAGGAGGAGTGTGTTTTAACCAGGAAAGAGTGGTACTGATCTATCTATCTATCTATCTATCTATCTATCTATCTATCTATCTATCTATCTATCTATCTATCTATCTATCTATCTATCTATCTATCTATCTATCTATCTATCTATCTAGATAAATTAAGGAAGTACTCATGGGTTCAGGCAGCCGGTGATTTAGTAAACTGCACAGAGCTCATCAGTCACCCTGCAGGACGGTTTGGCTTTTCTTTCCTCTGCTCATAGGTCAAACAGTGACGCACGCCCAGACTCTTACTGGAAACACACACTCTTCCAGTCAGATGGGGGCTTAACGGGGGGCTGGAGGGAGTAGATGCGCAGTTGTGAAGACAGATTAAACTTGGAATAACTCACTCCTTGACCAGTTTCCATGGTGACACAGTCATCATGTCTTTCACCAACCATCCTCCTTGGGCAAATAAGCGTAGCCTGCAGTAGTTTGTAATGTTAGCAAGATCTATGCACTGCCAAATAATGTTTGCTGATTCGCCGGGGGCCAAATTTGTCTGGGCAATATGGAAAACACCGAGATGAGCTGGAAACAGAGTCCCCCCAGAGCTGACTAATTGAGCAGTTTGTTTTTACCCATGTTTCAGTCCGTACTCGAGTTCTTAAGTTTGAGAAATTTAAAGCAGGGAGGGGACCTCATAAGTGTAAAGCAATGCTTGAAATCTCATTTGCTCTTTTTTTGGGGGTAACTTTTAAAGCATTTGTCACTGGAGTGGATGACTTTCTGGCTGCCTGCTTGCTCAAAAACAAATTCCAGGCAATGGATGCAAACATTGAAAGCAGTGGTGGAAAGTAATTAAGTACATTTACTCATGTACCCTACTTAAGCACAGTTAACAGGTACCTTTTCATTGAATGCTACTTTTCACTTTTCCTTCTCTACATTTATCTTACAGCTATAGTTGCAAGTTACTCTTCATATTAATATTTTGCATAAAAACATACCTTTGTTTGAAACCGCCTGCTTCAAAACATGGATTTGATACAGTCAGATGGCTCAGAGGACTACTCTATATGATCATGCTTTTAGGTCGTAAAAAGCCGTCTTTACAATTTTTTTTTGTGTTGAGAGGTTGTTGAGAGTTTGCAAGAAAAAATTAAAGACATCTCAGACCAACAGCTAAATAATAATATAAGAAATCACCTGTCACTGGTGAAAGAAATTAGAAGCTTAGCAACAAAATCTGTGCCGAATTAAAAAGGATCAGGTTCCTGTTTCAGTGTCAAGTGCATCTGAGCGTAGCATGGACCAACAAATGGCAGTTTAAACCTATTCAGTCTAACCACTGAATAGACTGCAGAGGGCCCAGAGAAAAACAGGTTCCCAAAATATCTTGAGCTCAATTGCAAGTTGTGAGTCACAAACGACCGAGGGCCACTTTCGCTTTTCTGGACTGGAAAACAAAGACTTTATTAGCATGTGTATATGTACAGATATCAGATGCTTGGACTAAAATAACATCATGAGCACGGCACAACAGTTGTTAATGAAAACTGTATGTTCATAAGGAAAAATCAATCCTGTTTCTTCAACTATTTTTTAAAAATTATTAAACTTTACTACCATCTACTGGATTTTAAGATGCATGACATTTATTCCACCAAGGTCAAACGGCAAGTCTTGCAGTGTTAACGAAAGTGAAAAATAATTAATGTATCTAACCCTCTGATTTGGATCTGCTCTAAATTTTAATGAGTCCTTCCTTGGCCCATGCTACACCCTTCCACCAAGTTTCAAACCGAAAACACACAACTTCCTCGGCACTGGCGATAAAAATGAGAAAACTCCCACACACTGTCTGGCTTTTGTCGTAAGTTAATAAATATTCCATCAGTAAGCGGGTCAGCGAGTGGATGTCTGTGAGGGTGATTTCCCCTCTAAACCTCTCAGATGGTTTCTTTTCATTAATTGTTATGGTCATGGCCCAAACAAGAAAAATTACACAATTTTTCACCAAAAACAAAGATTAGAGAAAACGCCAAAAAACAAGACTAGACTAAATATGTAAACTAGTTTGAGAACTCGTAGCTACAGCACTGAAATGCCACTATGGGCATTAACAATCTTACAATATAATTCATACGAATATATCAGTCAGTCATCTCTCTGCAGAATAAGTACAATTTGCTATTAAGTCTAACTTATATGAGTAGCAGTTTACTTGTAACAGAATATGTCTCCATTGTGTTTTGGTGCTTTAACTTAATGAAGCACATGAGCACTCAAGCTTTGTTGCAAGCTCCCCCTTCACACAAACACCACACGCTCACTGCTGCGATACACCCTCCACTCCCTTCACCCGACCTCTGGAATCTCAGGCCCTCGCACTTCTCATTCAGAGGAAGGGGAG